>NW_024070211.1:111080500-111413000 GCF_014754425.2 Oryx dammah | reverse complement strand
AAACATATTTCCAATTTTGTATTACATTGCCTAGATTTAGGAGAATGTTTCTTCCACAATTAGACCACAACTTGCGGGACCACAAAGTCCCAGGCTTATGAAACCCAAGACCAGTGAGGAGGGGGCTGGGGATTGTTGCTTCTGCCCCTCTACCCCTACCCTTACCCATTTTAGAGAGAGTGTGTGAGAGAAGATATTAAAGAGGTATCTGTTGTTTGGCAATTTTGCTAAGTCTGTCTTCATTACTTCGATGGTGTGCATTTGCTAATTTGGAGGCCCGGCCATTGACAAGCTTGTTCCATACACCTGCAAGCAATTTGCCGGCTCCGGTACCGGAGAATTGCAGAGATGGCAGCTCGCACCTATTTGATTTTTTTTTTTCCCTTTTCTCAATGCACAGCAAATTTGGCTTTCAGTGCGTTATCTCTTTTGTTAATGCAAAAAGATTCCCTGGGCGAAAAAATTGCTCATAATTACCAGAGAGATGGGGAAACTGCATTAGAATAAATAAACCTGAAATTACTGTAATTATGTTGTGTTTGATGGGCCCGGCTTGTAATCAAGAAGAGAATACAGTGAAATGATGCTGACCCTCTTGGGTTTGCAGCTGTACGCGCACTTTGGGGTCTTTTTTTGCAGAAAAGAGTCATTTTGATAATCATTAAGCTGTGTGTAACCTATTTCAGAAGTGTTTTAAAATGAGGTTCACATTTTTTTAACAAGGGGAAAAAAATCCCAAAATTGCATTTTGCCATTACAGACTCATACATAAGGAAAGGTTGTGTTTTCTAAGTGACAATTGTTAAGACATAATATTCAAAATCAGTATTTAATCATTATAATGAGGTATTGTTTAAATATAACCACCTTTAGATTATTCATAGTTTAATTAATGTACTCATTATGAAAATCTTTGAATCAGATATTTGATGAACTGCTTGTCAGTAACAAGGCAGCATTAATTAGGCCTATATTGAGATTAACATTTTTTAAAAGTACAACTGCTTATAATTATAATAGAGCCTAACTAAAGACCGCCTTCATTGAGCTAAAACTAATAATTTCTCTATTTGAACTGTTAGCAAGAGATTATTAAATTAGTATAAGCTAATACCTCAAAGTATTAAAATCCGCTTGACCAAACAGATTTTGTCTGTGGCTTCAGGCGTTGGGCCCTGTCTGTTGTCTGAGGCACCAGAGTTGGATGCTTGGGGGAAATCTGCCAAAACCTCCCCTCTAGCAAAGTCACATCTTGTAAGGGAAACCAAATCTAGGAAGGTCCCTGCCTCCCCACGGGATCCCACCCGGGGAAACCAGTTCTCTCTCCTTAGCTTCAGCCATCGACTGCCCAGCCAGCATCCAGGTCTCCGAGGTCCCATCACCGCCATTAGTGCTCCAGGTTCTGGGGGCCTGTAGAAGAGGAAAAGCTCCAATCTCAGGCCCTGAAGGAGCCTCGAGGTAACGGGCTCCATCCACTACTACCTCCCTGCTCCCTCCATCACTAACCACCCCCCCAACTTCCCCTCCCTCTCCTAAAGGGCGTCGGAAAACCCTGGCGCATCTGATCTTTCACCAGCACCAATTGAAAAATGGGTGCTTGTCACAACACAGATCACTGCCTTCCTCTCTCTGCTCCCCACCGCGCGCTGCAAAAGGCCCCCCAAAGGCAGAGGGCCAGCCCCCGCGGGAAGCAATGTCGAAAGGCGAGTTTGAGGGAAGCGGGAATCGTTCAAAGCAGCCGGTCGGGGGCCCGCAGCTTTCCCAGGCTCTTTCAGGTCATTGTGGAGTCTGGGGCTGAGGTTGGTCTGAGGCCCAGGAGGAGGGTGCCAGACTGATACTAGCGGCTCAGAGCCCACCTTCTTCAGGAGTGAACTGATCAAAATGGTCCACTGGAGGTGCCCCTTAACCGCCTGGCCTTGGGACTTTGGGGATGGTGGTGGGATAGGGGTTTGACTTGACAAGCTCTCAGGTTCCAACGAGTCAGCGGAGCCCACTTGCCCCTCCCTCGGCACCTCAGCATCTCCTAGTCTAAGAGAAAAGCCCGGGGTCATTAGGCAGGCAGGGGCCTCTCGTTATGGATGGGTCTGGGTGGGTGGGAGTGGCTCTGGAGGGGCCCAGTGGCGCCTTGGGACTGTCCCCCGGAGCTCGCTGATTGATTGGGGGGTAGCATGACAGACGTGTCCTTCCGGCCCCTTTCCGGCGTCTGGTTGAGATCCAGCGCCCTGCGGCCCTGAAAAAGCTGGGAGGTCAGATCCCGGCAGAGGCAAGAGGCAAAGTCGGGTGTCTCCACTTTCAGGCTTCCAGGCCTCACGGGGTGGCTGGGCACAGGGGACACACACGACTCACAGGGTGGCTACTTGTGAGCTCCGCTTCCATCTCACCTCAGACGGCCTTCTCAGTCCCTTTGGTTCCTGAGCCCTGGCTCTTCGAGGCGGCACCTCTTCCTGATTCCCCTTCCCAGGGACCCTTGCCACTACCCTCTCACTCAGGCAGGGATCAGACCCTTCATGGGCAGGAGCCCAGCTTGAGGAATGGTCCTAGCAGGGGCTTCACAGGCCTCCACTCTTATCTTGCTATGTCTGGACCCAGGAGGGGCTGCCCCTGTCTCCTCTCTCCCCAGAGGTGGGAGCCTGCTGGTGCAGCCCCAGCACCCCCTCACACAGCACACCAGACAGCCAACTCTTTCTTGAAACCATAATTTTACTGTCTCAAAGAAACTTTATAACTTATTTACAAAGTTCTTTCCCCCCCCAGATACAAAGCAATAAGTTAACATTCTCAATATAAAACTAAACTTTGACATAGAGAACACAAAACACGGTTGATTTCCATTGATCACATTTTCCAAATTTCACAAGTAAAATGTCAAGATTCTCATTTCACAAAGCATTGGGTTTTACAGCCACACACAACAGAACGGAAAAAAGCTAAGTTTGTGCAACATGTTTACAGAACAATAATAATAACAATAATAATATGTACAGCAAATAGATCCTGCACCGGAGACTGTGCATTCAAGGTGGTGCTCTGTGGTCAAGCCTCTGGGGATTGTTGTAAAGCTGCTTTCATCTTATTTACCCCTGGCATTAGGGCATTGGCGCACCCTGCCTATTTTTTTTCTCTCCCTGCCCCTCAGTTCCCTAGCTCTCTCCCCACAAGGAAAGAATTAGGATCTTTCTTCTTAACCAGGCAAAGTGATCAAGCGTTCTTCCGGAGATAAGGAAACTTTGTTGGCTTCATTTCTCTATTTTCTTCTTTTTTTTTAAAATAATACGGGACATGTAAAAAATGCAAACCATTCGGCTCCAACCTCTCCATACCAGCGAAGTACAAAAGTTACTGTATAAGTTAAAAATCACCAGGTCCTCCTTATTCGTTTTTCTGAGTGCGTTTAAAAGGAATGGGTACGTTTGGACCCTGCTCTCCTCGCGCCCCGCAAAATCGCGAATGGGCCGAACCTTCCTTCAGCCTCAGGAGAAGTCCATTTCTCAATAAATAAAAAACCCCTCCCTCGTTTCCCCCAATCCCCGAAAGAGCCACGTCGATGGTTAGGCAGGTCCAGGAAAAGGTCCGAAAAGACAAAACGATCCAGTATCCGGAACTGGGTTGCCCGGTGGACCAAGCCTCCTCCGACCTGATGACTTTCTTCAGAGGCCGAAGAACTAGGACAGCGGACGGACGAGAATCTCGACTTCGCCAGCGCACAGATACAGAGGGAAAGGAGACAAGAGACGGACAGAACAGAAAAGAGCTTTTGCTTTTTCTACATGGTTTTGTTTTCCTGATAGTCCCATACAGCTGAGGGTCGGCGGTCGGGTCCGGCGGGCTCTGGCTGCCTTGCCCGCTGGCTCGGACCGCTGTACCTGCGCTTCCAGGCCGCCTTCTGCTGTCACCGCGCGGCCGAGGTCGGGCGTGGGCACCGGGGAAGTCGCCGGGCCAGAGCGCGCGAGACTCGGAGGAGGCGGCGGGCGTCCTGCCTTCATTGTTCCTTCTTCCCCACTGGGCCCTTCTTCTCCAGACCCGGGGCACGCGGACGGGGTGGATGGACCGGGAGGCGGGAGGGGCCCGGGCCGTGGGAGACGGGAAGGAGGCGGGCGGGTGCGGGCGCGCAACCTCACATGAGTTGGGGTTGCTGCAGAGCTTCTTGGTGCGCCGAGGGGTACCACGACGTGTAACTGGGGATGTAGGAGCCCGCGCTGCCGCCCGAGCCCTTGCCGGAAGAGGAGTTGGGGTTCCAGCCGGGCGGCACCGGCGGGGAACCGGCAGACAGCGCCCGGCCGTTGGCCAGCGCACTACCCTCCAGAGCCGCCCCGCCCTGCTTCATCAGCTTCTTGAACTTGGAGCGCTTGTTCTGGAACCAGATCTTGACCTGCAAGAGCGGACAACAACATGACTCGGTCTAGGTCCACTGCGCCGACCTTGGTCCTGGGGACATAAGGGAGTCCTGGGACAGCGTGAGAGGATACGCCGATACCACCCCCCACACTCACACGCCGGCCCCCCGCTCTGCGGAACCCGGCGGCTCCCTGCGGGAGAAGCATACACGTCGTCCTTCCCGCCTAAGAACCAAAGGCTGGGAGGCCTCATCGCCCGCCCCGGAGGCCGGCTGGAGCCGCTCTCTGAGAGCCAGGGGGCGTGGTGGTGAGCAGCGCCGGGATCCAGGCCTTCAGCCCGAGGCCGGCAATCGTCTGGGTAAGACACAGAGCCCACAAAACACCGAGCCTTCAATTCCAGTGTGAACATCAATAAAAGAGTGGAGAAAAGAAGTGGAGGAAATTTATTTGCAATGTTACCCGCCTTCTCTTTGCTCCATCATCTCTGCCCTTGAGTGAGCTGAGGAGACCACCGGGTTTTGTTAAACTTTTCGTTTGGACTCAAATCAACCTTTCCTTAGTTAGCATCTCCCAGTTCTGCTCCTAATCCCGGCCTCGACGTTGGAAACCCGCGGCAGCCGTGATCAGAACGTCCAAGGGGTCCCCAGAATCTTAGAGAAAACAGGGAAGGAAGGGTCCGTTTCTCCTCCAGGCTCTGGGACTTGGGAGGTGAGAGGACGGAGGAAAGGATATCCCCCACCCCCAACCAAACTCAGTGAGAAGGAGGAGGGAGATAGAGGCTTGGGCCCAGGCCCCGAGTGATTAGTCATACACTTTAAAGGCAAAGAAGGGATTAACCCCCGAGTCTATTGTTCCAGTTGTTCGGGCACGTGTGACCTCAGAGTCCCCAAACAAAACGCCTAGGGAAATCCTTCTTGCGCCCCTAATCAGATTGTCCAGGGACGGAGGGCCGCGCGGTTGGCAGCCGGGAGTGCAGAGTGCAGCGACAGAGCCAGGGCAGAGAAAACTACGGAGAAAGGAGAGATGTTGTGAGAGCGAGGGATAGGACACACAAACACACACGCATACCGACCCCCGAGGCCCAGAGAGCAAGAAATGAAGTTCCTGGGGGCAAGTGGGCCGCGGGAAGCCTGCACGGCGCCACGGTGGGGCAGCGGCGAGGTACCTGCGTCTGCGTGAGTCCCAAAGAGGCCGCGAGCTCCGCCCTCTCGGGCAGAGCTAGGTACTGAGTTTGCTGGAACCTCCGGTTCAAAGCCTGCAACTGCAAACTGGAATAAATCGTCCTGGGTTTGCGAATCTTTTTCCCCTTGCCATTGAAGCGCACTTCACCGCCTTCCACCACCGTGCTCTTCTCCGAGTCAGCCCCTGGAGGGACAGCAGAAGTGGGGGGCCGTTGTTAAGGCGAGGGACTGCCTTGAGTGTAGGGAGCCGAGAGCAAGTAACCACAGAGGGAAGGCAGAGGAAGGAGCAGGAGGGAGATCGCTCAAGAAACTCCGAAAGCCGGGGAAGGGTCCGGTCAAGTCCAAAGGGCCCGACCCCGGGAGCTGCAGGCGGACTGGGGCAGTTTGCAGGCGCGCGCTCCTGCCTTTGCAGGGAAAGTTTGCTATTTTTGCAGGCGGTAGTTGAGGTTTAATTACCCTTAATTGCATACATTGTTTATAGCGCTACGCAATAAATAATTACCGAGACTAATACGTGCACATGTGGGTTTCTGTTTTCCAGCAGGGCATTGTGTGCTTGGCGCACGGAGCCGCCCAGAGGCCCAGCCAATGCCAGGGGACGCTCTTGGATTTATCCTTTGCTGGATAGTTGCAAATTGGGTGGATATATATATTTTTAATTTCTTTCCTATGACAGGGATGCAGAGATTGATACCCGAAACCTTTCACTGCTCCGGCGCCCTCCCCACCCCCATCCCACCTCTCTCTCCTCCTGTCTCCCTCCTTTCTCTCTCTCTCCCCCCTCCCTCTCTCCCTCCCTCCGTACCTCTTCCTTTCCCTGGCAGGCGCACGTACCTGGGTCCTCCAGGCGGCTCTGGGTGAGGCTGGCGCTGCCCGGGTAGGACTGCACCGAACTGATGTAGGGGCTGGACGCGTGGCTGCTGACCGAGTTGACGTAGGGGTAGCCCAGCGGTCGGGAGAAGGACGAGGCCGAGCTGTAAGCGCCGTCGGGCTGCGAATGGCCCGCCGAGTGTAAACAGTGCATGGAGTAGTGCCCGTGGGACATGGGAGAAGGAGACATTTGCTGGTTGGGCGGCCCAAACTCCATGAACACCGCCTTGCCCGACACGGGGCTGTTGAGACTTTCTGGCATGGTGGTCATGGTCATCTCTTCTCGCGGGGTCTGGGTGTGGGTCTCTCTCTCTCCTCTGCTTCCCTTTTAGGGGTCTCTGTGTTTCTCAGGACAAGAAGGAACCCAATTTAAGCGGAACCGGGGTTTTCACTTTCCATTCATAAGAAAATGGAGTTTGTCTCTTTGAAAAGTCTAAGCATGATGCTGCCGAGCTCCCCAAACTCGCTTCAAAGCTTTGACTCAGCCAAGGTCATAAATATTCATGAGCTGGCGGAGCTGATTGGTCCGCTGTCTTGCATAATCACCGGGGATTGGTCCGAGGCGCTCCGGCTCCGCTGGACTAGAGCGGGCGAGGCTGCCGGGCCTCCGGAGAGACGCATCCACACTTCTAGGCCGGGGCTCCTCTGCAACAGAGCGCGCAGCGTGAGGCGCACAATGGGCTGCGGCGCCCGCGCCGGGCCCTCCGCAGCCCGCGGCTCTTCAGCCTCCCGTCTCTCCGGCGCGCTTTGCTTCCCAGAAACTAACTAGCGGGTTGGCACCGCCGCCCACCACCTCCTACAGTTCCCACCCTCCGCCCGCCCCCAACACCGGGGCCCAGGGCACCTCTTCTTCTAACCATCGCTACTCGTCCGGTGCAGAACTAGGGCGGCTCTGGAGCCCGGCCACGGCCTCCCGTACGCTGAGTCGCGCAATCCGGGCGCTGGAGGAGGGCAGCCAAGCGCTATCCTCCAGAGAGTCTTGTGCCTAACGCAGCGCTCTCCTGGCCGCGCCTCCCTGGCCTGGGTCCCCTCTGCCACATCCCTGGGGGCGGGTTTGGGGCTCTCCGGGCGAACTCACTCACTCGGCCGCCGCGCCGCCGCCGCTCTCTGGGGCCCGCTCGCATTGCTCCAGGCCAAGCTGGCCACTCCAGCTCGAGGCTGCACCGGTCTGATTAAAACAGTGCGAGCAGAGAGCCAGGAACCCGCGCTTCTCCTCCCAGGAAAGGCTGCCGCACCGCCCCCCTTTCCCCAACACCCACCTCCTCTTTCCCTCCCAACCTTCCTCCGCCTCCCCCTCCCCTCTCCATTCCCTCTGCGCGGAGCGCCCTGGCTCACTCGCCCCAAGGGCGCGCGCGGCACAGAGTGAAGCCTAGGAGCTGGCGGGCTCCGTTCGGCTTGAGCCGCGGGTGCTAGGTGGTCATTTTCCGGCCTCCTGGGGTCTGGCGATAGTACCCGAGGTGCAGGAGTCCTGAGGGACACCAAAACCCGCGGCAAAACCAGGCCAGTCGCAGGCTCGCGTGTCTCTCTGCGGACACGTCTCTCATGGTCGCCCAGGATTCTCATCTCCAGGGGCAAAGCGGGCGCCACCGAGCCCAGGGCAGGGCTAGTGGGGGCAAAAGCTGCCAAGGCGCCTTCTATCTTCTGGAGCGCTAGGTACAGAAAAGCGCACAAAAGCTCCCCCCCCCCCCCCCTCGCGGCCACCCCCCCCCCGTGAGGCGTGGCGCGCACCACGCTGGCTGCGAAGGGGCTGTTGGTTTCCTGTCCCGCCAACCCTACGGTGAATCCCAAATTACTTTGTTAGGTAATTAGAAAGTGTTGATAATTATTTCTTTCATAATTTAGCGGTGTGACGGGAACGGGGAAATGATCTTGTGAAAGTTCACACGTGCAGATGTATTAGTTACTGATTCATTTGATTAAATGGTAGTCTCAAGTGCTCGGATCCGCAGCTGAAGGCGCCCCATTAGCATAACACTGATGTTTAATTTTCATACGCATAATTAGCCATATATTTAACACTAATAGCAACATGCAGCCTTTCAGCGTTAAACAGCCCGGGATTTGATCTGGCCTGAGCTGAACCTTCGCCGATGCACCTTCCCCTGTCTAGAGTGCGCAATGATCACAGGACAAACCTCTGTAATCAAGCACATTTTGGCAGAGGGAACACCAATAAAAATGAACATTCAAAACAAATTACATTGGTGCTGTCGTTACAGATATTAGCGGAAGGGGCTTCTCTTTTTTAACTTCTGTAGCAGCAGCTGCTGCCCGCGGAATTCCTCCCCTTTGGTTTAAGGGTGCGATGTTGGGGGTAGAGATATTTCAGGCAGCGTGGTTGGAGCAAAAAGAAAAACAAAACCCAAGCAAAACAAAACAACCAATCCTCCAAACCAATAACGGGTTTGCCAGCGTTTAAAAAGATTTTTCTTTCTTTTTTCTTTTTCTTTCTTACTTTCTCCACACACCCCCCCCCCTTTTTTTTTTCTCCCTTAATCATCGAAGCACACGGCGAGGCTTTGTAGCAACAACCAGCTAATGACTCCGCCACCAGACAACTCCCGGAGCCGTTACACTCCTCTTGATTTCCTTGTTGCACTTGTGATTTTAATTGCTCTTTCCTAGTGCCCGTTTTGGGGTGTGGAGTGAGGTACGCCCTGCACAGCAGCGGATGCCGCCCTGGCCCCTTGTCTCCCGCGCGTCTCGCGGGCCCTGCCCACGTAAGTGATCTCCGTGGCTGGCGCGAGGTCGGGATTCGGACGGAGGGAAGCAGGGCTTGCGATTCCGGGTACTCTGGGCAACGGGCGAGGAAACCCGACGGCTGGTCTGCCTCGGGCCAGCTTCTTCCAGAGAACTGAAGGGTGGGGGAAGGGGAGAGGGGCGGCCGCAGGTTGCGACGGTCTCTAGGGCTCTCTGGTTCACATCTGAAAGAGAGATCCAAGTGTCGCAGCGCAGGGGCCCGGGATGGATCCGGGGAACAAAGGACCCGCACGGGAAACGGCTTCAGAGCCTGGCTTATTTTAAAAAATCGATTATATCTGGGCGAAGGAGTGTCTACACTTCGGAATTATTTCTTAGCCCCAGAGAAGCAGGTTCGGGGAAGGGTGGCTGAACTCGGGCCCTCGGGCTCCGAGACGCCCGGCCATAACTAGCTTCTCAGTGTGTGATCGTACGCCTAAGAGCCCAGGGTGCCTCGCTTCCAACCCCCACCTCTAAGGCGACACCTGTTCTGAAACGCCGGTGTGCTTAGCTCTTCTCCTGTCCCATCTCAGAGAGGAAACAAAACTCTCCCATTTATCCTGAGCGCCCCAGATTCCGAGTAGAACCTACTGGAGACTCCACGGACCGGGTGCCTGGTGCTGTTAGCAGTAGTCACGCATGGCTGGAAACCCTGCAACCAGGGGTGAGGTTTGGGGCCAGTTCAGTTGTCCGAGTTGAGGTTGGGGTCTTGGACAAGATATTCTAAAATCTGTTTCTTAACTTCAACTTCAAAGCGTGTTTAATGGAATTCGATCTAATTCAAGTTTGTTTCCTACAGAGCTGCCGACTATTGGCTGGTGGTAGTATATATGCATATATATGTATAATATTTAAACTTTACTCTTTAATAAGTAGGATTATAAATCTGTCTCACAAATACCTCCACCTCGGAAAAATTACTGCATAAGCAGCGAGTTATCCCAGTGGCTGGTAAAATTCTGTATTCCTAATGAAATTATTCTTGGGGAATCTTGGGGTAAACAGACCTGTGGATAAGATATTGGCTACTCATTGCAATCTGCCTAAGCTAGGAAAGAAGTGAAATCAATCTCTGGCAAAACTCTCCTAAGGTGATCTGGGCCTTGTTCCTCTCTAGAAAATTCCGGTTGTTCTGGGGACAGCAGCCTCAGTCTCTAGGCCTTTACTTGGCCAAATCTTCAGCACCCCTAAAGTTTTCCCGTGGATCTTGTAAATCTGCAACCCCTCCCTCATCTTTTCCAGCTCTCAGATCTGCTAGAATTGGAATTACCTCTGTCCAAGTTCTGCCTGAATGAGAGGAAGAAAGCCCAAGAGAATCCCAAATTCAGGGAAAAGCTCAAACTAGTCACTTTTCCAAGTTCACTCTTTGGCCTCAGTTTCCTATGACTTTCCCCACACTCTGAGTGTCACAAAGATTAACTGGCTCTCCAGGCGTATCACCGAGGCCACCTGTCATGGCAGCGACATGGTGCTCTGGAGCTGAGCCCAATCTATATTGAGTGGATGTCAGCTTTGTATAACCCGTTTCAGTAGAAACAAGAGTTGGCACAACCACTGACTGGTGGAACACCCCAAAATCATGGCCAGGGGGTCACTACTTTGTACGTGGCTTGCTAGGAATCCAACCCTCTCCACCTCTGAGGCCAGGTGTGAAGAGGTTCCCAGGAGCTCAGGTAAGGGAAGACAGAGTACCCAGGGCGGGGATGAACCTTGGGAGACTCACAGTGTGGACCCTTGGATTTCCCGCTCCTAAAGCAGGAGCTGCTGGCAGGCTGAATTAAACTGGTCAGCTCCAATCCTAATTAAGCCCTTGCCCTAAAAAACACCCGTGTCTCCTCTGTCAGGGATGTGCTGGGTCTCCAGTGCATTAGTGCGGATCTGAAGAAAGCCAGTGTTGGGAGAGATCGATTTAGGGAGGATACCCGCCTGACACTGCTCATATCTGGGCAGGTGGGACTGATCCTCCAACTCCCAGAGCAGAAAAAGCCTTAGCTTGCATCTGTATGTTGGTGAGAGGGTCTCGCAAAAGTAACCTTTGGGATGGCCCCGCGGAGCAGTTTGAGGGCGGGGAGAAGGAACCACAGGGGAGCAGAAAAGGCAAATTTTTGGACTGATAACCCCAGGCCCAGGGTCTAGAGGCAAGGAAATGTTTGTAACTAGCTCCTCCATTCGCCGGCTAATCTTTTCATCGCAAAGCAGCTATCTATGAAGGGGAAAGAACCGGAAGGGCTGAGGGGCAGCTGGCCCGGCCAGCGCCCTCGGGGCCGGCCAATGTGGAACCCACAAAGGGGGTGGAAAAAGAGACAACAACAACAACAAAATCGTAATAGCTAGGCTCGGGTTTTCTTCCTGCGCGCGCGCGCAAGAAAAGTTCAGAGACTCAAAAAGTAACTGCAAGACACTGTGGTTTTAAGGGGTGAAAGCTTTCTATTTGGGCAGAGTCAAGGCTAGGGAAAGAGAAAAGTATGCATTTCTAAGACTTCCTAGTCTTCCAAATGAGGGCGTCCCCATTCCTTTCCAGATGCGTTTCCCGCGTTGGGAAACAGACGCGCCAGGATCCGTCTCTCCGAACGCGCACGGCCACTTCGGGGCTTCAGATTTGTGTTCGGAACGGCTCCCAAGCCCTACCGCATTTTCCCTAGCGGGCGCTGCTAAGTGCTAGGTAGGTTACTCTGGGACCTGCCGTTAGCCAATTTCTTCTAAAAGTTCTCCAGCTGGATTTCAGCAATTTAAAAAAAAGGGCCCCGGGTCTCTCGCGACCTTCGTATTGCTCCTCAGGCCTCGTGGGGCAGTTTGGTCAGGATCTGCGCGCCCCTGGACGTGATGAGAACTGTGTGCTCGAACTGGGCAGACCTAAAACAACACATGACAGGCATCAGCGAGCTCAAGCGCCGGCGGGGCAGGGATCAGCAGCTCGCCCGCGTCGTGGGACGGACCTGCCCTTTCAATACAATTTAAAAGCAACCGGGCAGAAAGCAAACACCTTTGATTGTCCAAGGAGACCACAGTCCACGAGTCCTCCAGCACTTTAAATTCAGGGGATCCCTCGGTTACAATTGGCTCTGTAAGAAGGAAAATATTTACTGCAGTGATCTAATCAAATTCTTGTCAAACATTGTTTCAACTGATTATTAACAACAACAAAAAAAAAGAATAAGAAGGTTCTCCCCCCTCCCTCCCAGTGCTTCCCCCCATGAGTTCATGTTGTCATCTCGCAAGCGCTAATTGATGCTGCTTACATGGTATGCTACAAACTAAACAGTAGGAAGAGGAAACGCTATGGCATTCAAAAATGTATGAAGTTGCCTACTTCGTAATTTTTTTAGAGAAAAAAGGGCATTTTAATCAAGACTTAATTAGGACCCTGTGGATAATAACCACCCAAACACCAGTCCCTCTTATAAATATCAGTCGGTTTTTTAAAATATTTGAATTTTTAAAACATGCTCAAAATGTTCATTAATCAGCAAATAACAATTTTCTTATTTCACTCTAATTGCTTCTCCATTAAGCCCCATAGTCAGAAATATGATGCCTTCGGGGCTTTAGGTGATTGGAATTTGGTGGTGACACCAATCACATGATCAGCTAGGAATGGGTCGACAGAGAGTATATGCCACTTGCTGGCAGGGAGCAAGGGACTTATCGCCTCCAGTTAATGAAAAGAAGAAGAAGGTGTTAATGAAAGAAGAAAAAACCCCCCACAAACAAGCAACACAAAAAACCAAACACCACATTATGTTGGTAACAGAATTAAAGGGTGGACGGCTGCCGTTTCCTAAATGTGTCGGTAAGTATCTGATTTAGGAAGATGGGGCTCGAGGATATTATTTAATCAGGTTTACTATGCATCTGAATTATTTCATTATACTGATTGGCTTTATTAGTCCTTCACCGGACTGCCTGGCCTAGGCCAGCGCTGCTGCGCCGAGCCAGGGAGCCCCTGCTCTCTGAAGAGGAACTTAGCACTAACCTATGGTGAACGCCATGCCCTCCTCCATGAGTAGATCACTGTCATTCGCTGTAAGACAAAAATACGAGTGTGGGGCGTGGGGATGGGATATGGGGAGAACAGAGAGAAATGGATTAGAAGGGTTAGGCTGCACAAAAAAAGTGGTCATTTTATTTTTCTTTTAGGAAGAGGTTGCTAGAATCTTGAGTGGTGGCTACCTAGAGCTTAAGCACAGGGCTCCTGGGCCCTCAGCCTTTACATTTTCTGAGCTTGAGGTCAGGGCCCCTAGGAAGGATACACCAAGGCTGAGCAGCCCAGGTGCTTGAGACACTTTTTGGGATCCCCTTGTCCCCTTGCTCTGGCCACTTCTCTGAGGTTTGCTGGCTTCCACCTCCCAAGGGAAAGGGGAAGACATCTTGGGAACTGAGACAAAGGGAAGGCAGGTTGGTAGGAGGGAAGAACGGGGTGACTTGAAATATTTCCAGGGCTTGGCACTGGGTGGGCACTCACCTGAGAGGCCCTTTCTGCACTCCAGCCTGGGCCTCTTACAGCTGCCTCCGGTGAAGTTCTTTGGCCTAAAGGAAGTTCTGACCTGCTGAGTGTCTAGGATCTTTCAGGGGGTAGATTCCAGCTAGTAGTTCCTCCATGGGGCTGTTCCCACCCGCAAGCACACAGGTCAGAGCCCCAGGATCAACTTTCCTGTGGTGCTTGTCCAGGTGCGCTGCCTCTTGGGGACACGCCACAGAACTGCTTCATAGTCTAACCCAAATCCCTCACCCCTTCTGGCCCACCCCTGCCTTCTCATCGTAGGGAGAACATCCAGGCAGTGAGAAACGGGAGACCCTGGGTATAATCTAGGAATCACTAAAGAGTACATGCTGCTAAATACATCAGCTGTCAACGCTGTGTAAGATGTAATGAAGTTTAACCACAACAGTCAGCAGTTAGAGAAGGGAGTAGAAAAAGAAAAACAGAAAACAGTCCTATGTGCATGCTGCTGGGACACTGATGCAGCGGTGTTTTGTTTTCAGTAACTTTTTCTAGACAAATATCCCTTGTGCCTTCCAGCCATCACCCTTCAGGAGAAGACAAAAAGCAAAACAAAGCTTATTTGGGGATTGAAATGGCTGGGCTCTAATTCAGTAACATAGTAACATGCTAGTTAGGATTAAATAGGACCCCCTCCCAACACACACACACACACCCTCATAGGGAAGGATGACAATGTGAATTCCACATTGCAGCAAGAGATTCAGGAGCAAAACTGCTTTATCTTGATTCCTTTCAATAAGCAACTCCCAAACTAACTTTCTTACCATGATGCCAAATTTCTGGATGTCCATGAAAGTAAGATCCTATCCCATGTCCCACAAAATGTGGACAGACTTGCAAACCATTCTGATGAGTTATCTGGCTTTAAAAGTGACCAAACAAAATACTGAATTAAATTGGATCATTTTAAGTGCATATATATATAGATAAGACAAAGTCCCTTCAAAGTATTCTCTGAAAAAGAAAAAAAAATCAGTTCTATTTAGAGTCATATGGTAACAATTTGTTTTCATTATTCTGGAAAAATTTTATATTTTGTCACAGCTTGCAACAACTCCCTTTGGATACATGAAGAAAAAAGATATGTAGCTAACACAATAGTTTGCTTCAATTACTTTAGTACAGCATTCAAACGAGGTCACTTTTAGACCTATTTATGCACATATATACAGTGTAATATAACCAAGATATATGTACAGGTAATGCAGGTCATAGAAACCTGCCTGATTTGTATGGAGTTTCACTAAAAGACCATACAAATTATTACTGACTTGGGAACCAAACAACAAAATATTACAATCTGAAATGTGACTTCTATAATTGCTTATTCTGGTCTATTTCAGAACATCAAACATTTTATAGACACATTTATACAAAAGGTCACATCTGCTTTGTCAATATTCTTGAAGCACTTCAAAACTTTGTGATTATTTGAGATTTCTACTCAAGACCTATACCATTAACAGAATTCATAAAATATGCTTTTTAATTGCTATGATGCTTAAGAGAAGCTAGTATTGTGATTCTTAATTCTTAATGCTACACTAGTTACTTCTACATGCAAATCTTTTGCATTCCATTTATTCCATATAAGTGAAATCTTAGAATCCAACCCTAAATCTTCACCTACAAGATTAAGGAGGTTTTTTTTTGTTTGTTTTAGGAGTTGTCTTTGAAATCAGGTGGATACATACCATGAACAATTTATATTTTCATGCAGATGAAGAGCAAAGTGCCTTAACCCTAACCATAATAATGGATTGGGATTTATAGGACTACTATTTAAATTCTTAACCAAACCAAAGTTCTTGAATCCCAAGCTAGTTTTCAGCAGCCCTTTGGTTTGGTTTACCACAAACTCAAAGGCATTTAGCCAGCATCTTTATGAGCATTCCTGTCAAAATACTTTTCTCTAGACATTTTTAACCTTCATCTCCAGACCTGTAAAATGTCTTCACTTAGGCCAGGATGTCACCATAAATATCAGATGGGCAGTCTCTCATTCAGATTTAATTTCCATGTAACAGAAATAGGTGAGCTATACATGTGTTGAGGAGAGGAATGGTAAGTGAATGCTTTTATCTCTTAATTTGTTTTTTATGGTTATACTTATTTTTGTGTGTCTTTTCACTCTGGACAGGAGGTATAACAACTTTTCCAAGTTGCTTCTATTTGTACCACACAATTCCTGAATAAAAACTCAGGATGGAGAGTAGATAGAGGCTGGAAGAGAGATTATTCAGTAAGATATGCTGATCTAGATTTTTTTTTTTTAAAGTAAGAATAGGTCTTATCTACCCATCTACCCATTATGTTATCTATGTCCCAACAAACCTTAATAATTCTAAGAGGATTCACTATAAACTGTTCTTCTATTTTCTTTTCTTAAAAAAAAAAAAAAGACTCTAACTGATTGGCAAGCATCACAGCTACACTGTGAATGTGGCGATCTTCATTTTAATTTCTGATGAGAGGATAGGAAGAAAGCCCACTATGAAAAAACACTTGGGGTCCCTCCCCCTCATATCTCTCATTCCTCTTCATAAAAGAAGCTGTGCAATTACTAGGTGGCTAAAGATATCTGAGTGCATTCTACAACAATTTACTGCCTGGATCCTGCTGAAACTTTTGGTTATAGGAGGATCATAGAATGTATGTGTCATGGATGCAAAGGTCAGAGGATTTCACAGCCATGTGGAAAGAGGAAAAGATCAGGACAAATTTCCCTTAGTTCCTTGGTGGAGTACCTGTCTCAATGGTTGATTCTCAGGAACTAAATAAAACTTCCTGTCTGCTTTTTAGGGTCTTTTCCTTTTGGATTGGTAGTTAGCTGTTTTAACACATACTTCCTGGGACTGAATGGAATAAAATCTCATTAATGTTTCTAATTACTGATGAAAACCATGTCCCTTCTACTATTGTACTATGTACTGCTCTTCTATTTTGGAATATAAGGGAAGCCCAAGATTAATTTACATGATTCTAAGATTTAAATCTAACTTCGTAGAGACAATCCAAGTGATCTGTAGGAGCAAATGTCTGCTCTAAAGTGAAATCAAGTACTAGAAACCCTAGTTGTGGCACAGGAAAGTGGAGCATGCCAGCTTCTCCTGACTGGTGTGCTGGGCAAAGTGGAAGTGTTGGGTGGGCAGGGGTGCCCACAGAACATCTGGTTACTCCTTAACACCAGCCATCACGGGCTGTGACCTATTTCTGAGCATGAAGGTCTTCTTGCCTTGGATATTACACAGATGAAATCTGCTTTCTTTTTGTTGAAATCTGCTAAAAGGAACTCTCTGAGGAGTAGCTCTTCTGGTCTGATTTTTTCTAACTAAAAACTCTCTAAGACAGCAGCTCACTTATATAAGTCTGAGCACATTTGGGATTTGAAGCCCTTCATATGGAATATTTAGGGAGGAGGAGAGAGATGTATAAAAGTAGTTTATGAACTTACTTGAAAACTATTCTGTGTTACAGTTCATGTTTCAGGTGTGGTTTAGAATTAAGAGAGAGATCTCTCTTAAGGAATTTCATCCTGTGACTGTTCTCTTAATTGAATCCCCTTCCATGAGCTAGTTTTCCCAACAAAAGTTTTGTCTAGATATATTAAAATTCTTGATACATTTAAACTATATTTCATGACTAAGAACACATTCCCCAAGAGGGCAGAGGAGTACTATTTTTAAGTACACACTCTTCTAAAGGAATAAAAGTGCACATGGAAATAGTTTTATTACTATTTCTACATGAATTCTATCAACAGAACTGATTTCCAAATGGTCACATCTCTAATTAAAGGATCTCAAATGGCACCTGATTTTCTAAGTCATGGAATTTACTTAATTTTTTTCAGATTTTTATTTTAAGCAGTAGTCTTTGGATGCTGCTGCTGCTGCTGCTAAGTTGCTTCAGTCGTGTCCGACTCTGTGCGACCCCATAGACGGCAGCCCACCAGGCTCCCCCGTCCCTGGGATTCTCTAGGCAAGAACACTGGAGTGGGTTGCCATTTCCTTCTCCAAGTCTTTGGATGCAGGAATGCACAAATTCAAGGATTCTCTCTAATTGAAAAGGAATGTTTAAGTACAATTAGTAATATTTTTGAAAGCCAACAACTGTTTTCCAAAAGAGGAGTACATTTTTTTTTGTTGTTTCAAACTGGATTACTGTATTTTTCTTACAATAGTGCTGAACTTTTATTTGAGGTTTTCTGTTTCTGAAAAGCAGACATGATGGATTGAAATAAAAGATAATTTATTGCAATGCTTACTTTCATGTGCAGAGAGAAGCAGTGTAATTGTAATTTACAGTAGCTGTCAAGAAAAAATCCATCACAGATGACATTAAAATGACTTATTTTGCCTGAGCCACTTATTGTTTAAATGTGCATAATCTAATAGAAAGAGATTATTTTTAAAAATCTGCTTTATATTCTTCTAAATTAATATCAAAACATATACTTATGAATTAAACATTAAAAACCATTCATTGATACTTTCACCATGACATTTACAAGGATAAGTTTAAATTATTTTTGATTGAACTGTCACATATTTGTGATGCATGAATCTACACATTCACAGTATCCTCATATGTACAGCTCATATCATCGAAGGATAATTACAAAAATACAGATTTAGAAATATTTTAATGCAAATGGAGGTACAGTGAGCATAATAACGCTGTAACCTAAAGATCACTAGACATCCCTCATAAAAAAGAAGGGCACAAGGAGAACTCTTTTAGCCAACACTTCTTCGGAGATATCATCCTATTCTTTAGGTTTCAGAGAATTTCAAAATTTCCTATAAAGATCACCAGGTTTTAACATGATCCTACTGAAAGATGCTTGAATGTTCTTTCAATGGTGTATCAGTAGAGAGAGGCTATGCAAACAATGGTGAATATCTTAATCGAGGCTGAGTCGAAAGATGTTTGTAAACCTTTGGTCTATAATGATTCCGAGTACTTCTGGCTTAAAGGTGGAGACTGTTTATTTACTCCCTTGAGGGTTTGCCTGAATAGGAAAAGACGAAATAACAGATGTCCAGAAACACTGCCTTAACACATCAGAACAAATATTTGTTAGACTCGGGGCCAGTTTCCTCCTCAGAGGCAGACACAAGCCATCTAAATAATGAAATGCATTAGAGTAACGGAAAAAGTTCATTGTCTATGTTATTTTTCACATAGTTTTTTAAGTGCCGTTGTCGGGACTGATCTGGTTTTCAAAGGAGCTTGTACATGCAAATTCATTCTCTACGAAAACTGACCTTTGCATCCAGATAGCTAAAATTCAATGTCACTTTCAATTTTACTCTTCTTCTTTTTTTTTATGTAGCTAGAATTAATGTAGTGAATATGTAATGAAGTGCATTATCCTGCATGGAGATTTATCAGATTTTCCGACTGAATGCTATGCTTCGCTAGTGCTAGCTGGAGTTCACCTGCATGTTGGTGGGGCGTGTGGCTCTTTTTTGTAAAGAGTTAAGTCGTACACAAAAAAAGGGAACAAAGGTCAGCACCCAGCCGCCACTTGAATGTGAGATTTTTCTTTTTATTCCCCTTGATGTATACTAGGCTCTGTGTTATTAGTCTTAATGATGGAAAATTGTAGTGTTGATACAAATCTTTTTTTCAAAGTAGTAGGCGGGAGCTCCATTTGTTAGTAAGTTTTTTTGTGACTAAAAGCCACGGACAGTACATTTATGTAGCAGTAAAAGGCCTAGATGCTCTTTCCATAGCAGAGCTAATTATTCCTACTGTGACCTTACTGATCTAGCCTGTTCCTAGTACGTCTCATCTGCACGCCTGTTCCTCTGTGTAGATGGTGTCAGAGAATATGAAAAACCCTATAATGAAACCATTTTCATGATGGAGAAAGGCTACTGGAGTTGCACTTGCTACAAAGAGGCTCAATTATATGAGTAATTGTGATAATTTTCTACATTCATAGCCTTCAATGGGGAAAAAAGAATGAGAGCCACAAAGGAAAATTACTTTAACAAGAAAGTACAGAGAGTAAAAATGGAAGAAGAGACAAAAAAAGGGGGGAAAAAAACAGAAAAAAAAAAAAGTTTAAAAAATAGATCTGGAGGGAGGAATAGCGAGACAGGGAGAACAACAGAAATGCTCAAAAGCCCATGTGCAGCTGTGTTGCACAATTAAATTGAATTTTTTTTCCTGCAGTTGATGAATGTGACTACTGCAAATGTGCCTCTGTAGTTAGCTATCATTTGTTGTTCCGTGACAGGAAAAGGATAATTACCTCTCAGAGAGAATCAAAGGCTGACATGCCCTTTAGACACAGCCATGAATGCAGAGCTCGATAGAATGCTTGAATAAGAATCTAGTGTTCTCTGCCCCCTTCTACTGAAGAATAAATTTTGTTAAAATGCAAGAGCACCACCAGTAAATTTGTTGAACCCTAGGTGTTCAAAAATATGAGGTACATCTATCGACTCATCCCATTTGCAAAAATAAAACTGCATTTTGAATTCATTTCTATTATATTCATGGACAGTAAGATAGTGAGATATGCATTAAATTTCTTTTCCCAGTAGGGGTCTGATTCAACATTTCCTATGAAAGAACAGAGAGACACTATCCTTTTTTCCCAGGCTAGTTAGCCTATAATTTAAAACTGTCAAAAACACAATTTTGTTCAAAGTCTTCAATAAAAGCTTCTCTGATATAACCCAAAGAGATTTTACTAAAGTTTGATTCAGACACTGTTACAATATTTTTAAAGCCATAAATACATTTAACTGATATTTTACTGCCTTTTTTCTTAGAGTATTCGAAGGCTTATGAAGAAAAAAGGCAGCATCTTTTCAAGGTGACTAAGCCTTCCACCCTTCAGACAAATGGGAAGAATTCAATGGTTCATATTAATGAGAGCAGTGCTGCAAAAGGTAGTCATGTAACCATCTTTAAGAAAATATGTTACTTTTAAATGAAAACACATATTCTGCACATCTACTTCAAAACAGGGGGAAAAAAAAAGAGATCTAAAATAGGTAACAGACTACAAAGAAAAGTCTTGAATTCA
Source organism: Oryx dammah (assembly GCF_014754425.2). NCBI lineage: Eukaryota > Metazoa > Chordata > Mammalia > Artiodactyla > Bovidae > Oryx > Oryx dammah. The sequence continues at coordinate 111,392,324 of NW_024070211.1, read as the reverse complement.
GAAAATACACATACTCTCAAAAAGCAAGCAGAGAAGGCTGTGTGGAAAGTAAACAGTGATTTACAGGAAAAATGAACCAGACCAAAAAAAAAAAAAAAGATCACCCTTTCAGGCTGTTTGCTAATCCACTAATTTGAAAGGTAAGCCTTGCTTGAGCTAATGCTTTTTATCTTTCTGTCACAGGAATAATTTCACTTCATGCCTTTATAAAATCTAGCTTTTCTCCTGTCTCCTAGTCAAGATTTGAGATACTTACCTTTTCTTAGCTACTCTTCCATGTTTGGTATGAGTTTGAATATAGGAACACTACAGACCAACACATCGACTAAAACTAAAGCAATCATATGAATATTGCTTGCTGCTTCTATAAATTTCTTTGTTGACCTGATATAATTCACTTTTTTGAAGTCGTTTTCTTTTTTTTTTAACTCAGGGAACAGCACTGTACCCTGGCAGTTCACATACTGATATCAGACTGAAATGATGATTCTGAATCATAAAACATGTCATCAACTTTACTCCAAGCCACCAATAATAACCTTTGTACCATCTGCCAACCCTCCCTTTATTTGTCACTGTAAGGCTTACCTGATTGTGTTCCCAATGACAGAGAAGGGAGCCCCCGCTCTGCAAGCCGCAATTGCTTCATCTCTACACCTCCTGGCAACCTCCACTAACTTTTTACCACATTCATCCACATTGCCCACCAAAAATGTTTCAGAGGTGTCTCCATGGTAGCCGTTGTAGTAGACCTGAACACAGGCAGAAATTTACAAATGCATCCTTGTTTAAAAATCTATTCTCCTACAGTCTACATTGCATTCCTTTATATATTTAGTAAATTCATGTGTTTCACCCTTCCAGAGTTATTAAGTTCACCTACAAAAAAAGAAGAAATGATCCTACAGAAACATGAAAAAGACACACAATGGTATTACAAAAGTTTAAATAAATACTTGACTAGCATGGCTCTTTCAGCACTATGATTATCAATATTCTTTACCATTTTGAGTCCTCATTTTATTTCTGAGGCAAAATTATATATGCAAAAATACTGATCAAAGACACTGACCCATGATTACTACAAGAGGGTTAAAGAATTCAGAAGTATTTAACACAGTGAAGCGTTTCCTAAAGTGTCATAAAGATACTTATCTTTTATTTACCAGTCCCACACTTGGAAGTGATAGATAATGACAAGAAGAAATAAGATAGATATGCTAGTGTTATAACAGAGAGAAGAAGAATTCAGTTCCAAGAACTGAAGTGGCTCAATATCGGAATGAAATAAGTTATAGAAAAATCCTTTCTGGAAGTGAAATCTTAATCAAATATTCCAGATAGCAGAATGTTAACAGAAAACACTATACATGGATTTTTAAAGAATCAGAATATAACAAAACAGGTTTAAGAATAAAATTACAGAAAATAGCATTTTATCTGTCTTCAATGACTCAGAAGGCCCTGCAGGATCTTGAAAGATACCATATTCGTTATAAAAATCAATAATCACCAAACACTGTAATAAATACAGAAGGTAGAGGAGACTGGTTGAATATTGATCCTTTGATATAGCATGGAATTTGCTATTTTGCATAAATTTGTCCTATGTAATTATTTTTCACATTTCTCTTTCTCATGAAGTAGAATGCAGGAACTGTAACAAAAAAGATGTTTATCTGAGCTTTCTGTTTTAATATGGAATTAATCGTCTTCAATAAAAATACTCTTGTATGCTCTGTAAGGGAGGCAGGAGAAATCTTTGTCTTCACTTTTCAAGTCAGGAAACGGAAGCACGGACAAGTGACTTGTCTAAGGTTAGTGGCAGAAAACAAAAGGAAGATCCAGGTCAATATGATGGATTCTTGCCTTCTAATCAAGTGTTTTTTCTACTATATCAAGTCACCTTGCAATACAACAGTGTTTTATATATTTATTCCCATTTGTAACCCAAGAGAGTACAAATTTTTACTTTAGACACAGGAATATAACATTTATTAATAAAGAGTAACTATTAAGACAAAATTATAACTGTTTCTATAGTTTCTATTTAAGTAAAAATGTATTTAAAAAATCATTATTTGCCCTTTCATATTACTTTTCACTAGTCTGAAAATGACTACTTGAAAGATTCAATATATATGGAAATAATACTTTTGAAAGTCTGTGGCAGTTATCTATAATTACTGGTTTTATCCACAAACTATTCTTGTTTTATACTTCATTTATTTAATTCTTCATTTATTAATAATTTAATAACATTTAAAATGTTTATTGAGCAACTATTATGGGATATCACATCATCTTTTTTTTAAACATTCAACTTTCAAGGGGATGTCTATTTTCTTGTGATATATACTAGATGTAAACAATTATAAAATGTAACGAGTATTTTCTGGTAAGTAATGAAGCCTTTCATTTAATAAAATATTTCATAAGAAATATAATTTCAGTTACTGACCTGTATGTTTCCTTGGTCCCTTCACATTGCTCTGTGTGTGTGTTTAGTTGCGTCCAGCTCTTTGCAACCCCATGGACTGAGGCCTGCCAGGCTCCTCTGTCCATGGAATTTCCCAAGCAAGAACACTGGAGTGGGCTGTCATTCCCTTCTCCAGGGGATCTTCCTGACCCGGGATCGAACCCACATCTCTTGTGTCTCCTGCACTTGCAGGCAGATTCTTTACCACTGTGCCATGTGAAAAGTCCTCACATTTCACGACACTCGAGAACATTTCACTTTGATCATTTGAATGTTAAAAATGAAATTGTTTACTGAAAGTCTTCAGGAAACAGGAAAGGCAGAGACTATTCTCTCTTGGCACATTGGAAACAGGCAGGAAGGGCATGCTGATTTCATTGAAAGCAGCAATATTTTATTAGGGATGATTAGGTGAGGTAATAAATGGATAGCCTCTAAGTCAGGTATAATCTAAAAGAAAAGGGCATAATGAAAAATACTTCATTTCATGTATACTTTATAAAATACCTCCTACATATTCTGAGCTGGAGAGGGAACAACAATATACGTGGAGCAAATGTTCAAGTATTCTAAGTAACTAGGACAAAATGATATAGAGAGTATCCACCACAAAAGAATTTTTGGCTATATACTAAGACAAATTGATATGAAGAGAGAAGGCTGAATTAATTTAAACAACTAAAAATCAGACTGAACTAAACTACTGGATGCCAGCCTCTACCACATTCCCACTCCCATCCACGTTTCACGACCTGGATATGAAATCATATTATTAAGAATATTTTCTTAATAACAGAAAAAATATTCCTTGAATGCTGTCTGTCTCAACTAGTTCTCAGCAGATGTTTACTTTATATTTATTTATTTAGAATATACTTATTAATCATCAGATGTATAGAATTTATTTACAATCTCCATTATTCTAAGGTACCATTATATAATTTTTTAGTAAAACGAACTGCCAAAGCACAAATAACCTAAGTCTGAGAACTGTGAAAGGCTAAGAAAATTAGAAAAGGTTAGAGCTTGTACAGTTTGAAGTTCCTGTGTTAAATTACCTGGGTCTGTTATTTGAAAGAAAGGCTGTTAACCATTTGGTGAAAACTTAAGTTCAAGAGAGAAAAGCACTCTGCGTGTACACTTCGAGTTCAAGGCTGTCTATACCAGAAATGGAACACAACGTTACCTTCAGGGATTTTAATAAATCTAAGGAACACTGCTAGCAAAAGAGTTTCTGTCCAAATAGACTGACACACACAGGCCAATGTAGCCCCTAATGACAGAGTAAGATAATGACAGGCCCCACTCAAAATCAGCAGGAAGAGGAAGATCAATCTTGGCAGAGTGAAGGAAAAATGCTGGCTTTCTTCGCCTTAGCTCATCTCATATATATCTAGCTTCAGCAGCTGCCCAGTGCTGTAGGGCTCTGCATTAACTACACAGTGGATCAATAACAATTACACCTTCTCAAAAACATGACACATAGCAGGATTGGGTTGACATTTCACTTAGGCCAACATTGATCTCAGTGCATCTGATTCCAGCCCTAAATTCAAGTCAGGCCTGGGTTTACTTGGAATAAACACAGCGTTAAAGACAAAAAAGGAAACCAGCTGCTTGCGTCTGGGTCTAGAAGTAAACAGCGCTTCCATCGGCACAGTTCACGTTTTCAATCCAGTCTTCTTCCTGTTGCTACCAGCAATTCTGAAGTTGATCAAAGACTGTTTTTTATATGATTTACTCACCGTGACATCAATGTTGATAATATCTCCATCCTGAAGAGGTCGACTGAAACATAAACAGAAAAAAAAAATGGTGATAGATCCCAATAAAAGGGATATAAAAATAAATACCTAATGACTGCAATCAGAAGCCCAATGAGTAGTGATGCTAATTCAGAGTGGAGGAGGACTGAGTGGAATACCTGTATCTAATCTTTAATTTATATTAGTCATATCATTTTTACTAGAAATACATAGTATGAACATGCAGCATCACTGTTTAAAAATCTACTTATTCTCAACAAAATATACTTATCGTTACCTTAATTTTGCAAAGAGCCAAAACAATAGTAGATGGTTAAAAATTTGAGAGGGTAAAAGAAATATTTAATGTACAACCACTTTTTCAGATTACATATTGCTTTAACAAACATTAAATGGTAGTATTATGTCCATTCAGAAACAAAATACTTAAAAATTGTTGCTTTACCATAATCGGTTTCAAAAGTTTGCAGGCAGGTTTCAATTAAACTATAGTGTCTTTCAACATACATTATAGATCTTAGTTTCACGTTTCAGTTTCCAAAGGAACAATATGTTATTAAGCAATGAATACCTGTCAGGGATACCATGACAAAGCACGTTGTTTACAGAGGTACAAACAGATTTTGGAAAACCTCCATAGCCTAGAGGTGAGGGGTAGGCATCATGACTGATTATTTCCTGATGAACAAGAGCATCTATCTCTTCAGTTGTCATGTCAACCTGAAATATTAAATAAAGAAACTGTGAAGTGACAGTTGGAGAGATCTCCTATATTTATTGACTATGCCTATAGCTACAGCCCTTCCAGATGAGACTGTACAAATTTACTGTGATAAACTTGATACATTTTAATTAATTATGATTAACACCAAAATCCTAAACTGTGCCTTTCTGACAATTGTTTGGGTATATGGTGGTGTAAGGGGCTATTAGGAAATGGCCATTTTAAACTCTAAGATCCTTTCAATTATTTGTGAATCATTAAATGACAGGATTCCTTTTTAGCCGGGAGATTTCAAAAACACGTTCTGAGGCAATTCCTTCCTCTTCCTCAATGGTTAGTGGCCTTGGCTGATCAAAGCATATAAATTCTCAGAAGGATCTTCAGTTGAGGTGACAAAGCTTGAAAAGTAGGTCAACCCATGCCTTTTTATCCCAGCAAAACATTACGTGGGTTTTGCAGTGATGGCATGGAGGTTATGGATCATCATCTGAAAAAATTAGTTTGATACATTTTGTAGAGAGTCTGGTTCACTAATCTTGATTTCTTTCATACCAAAACAAATCAGTGTGTTTTTAAAAATATTTTTCCCTTACTAGAAGATATCTAATTGCTCTCAAACTAAAAGAAAACTAAAATCAAGTTTTGTGGGCACAAAAAGACTGTCTCCATAAACTCAAATATCATAAGTAAAAGTCTGAAACAAGACCTTTTATTGAAAATTAACATTCCTTCAACTGTTTTTTTATGTTATTTTATATTCACATTATGGTTCATTGATAACAAGTCTATCACACAGATGTTACACTAAGTGTTTCATATTTGAGTCTCATTTCCTAAATGCTGCCCACCTTTTGGAAACTATAGGCCAGTATTTTCTTTTATGATGCTTACATAGCAGGATTCAGATTCAGTTTCAGATTATTCTGAAAGACCTAAATCTTATAGTAAGATAGTTGCATACAATTACATTGCTGAATTACCTACAGCTTGGTGTGTCTGGTCTGATCTTTCTTTGCAGAACCAATGCAAGAAAATAGGAGACAAAATATGAGGCAAAGCAACTCTTCAGGCACAAGAAATAATGTGGGGAATAAAAGCAGAAATTACAGGCAGGAATAAGAGGGCAGAAGTCAAAGCTGGCTGTCATGGAGCAACTTGGATAGGCTGACTGAGCCCAAGCTATCTTCAGAATTCTGCTACTTAACACTGACTTTGGATTTTAAGTTATCTTTTGAATAAACAGAAAATACACAATTCCTGTCCCCCATCCCAAGGTGCTACTTAATTTTTAACAAATTAGACGTGTACAGAAGAAGAGTTAGAGGAAACAGGGAAAAGCAGGAAAGGCCTGCTGCCCTTTAGGCAAGTCTTGCGAGGCTTCATGAGACGCCACCTTTAAACTCTTCCCGGCCAAGAGGAGGACATGTCGGGCCAGCTGACAAGCCTGGCGAAGCCCTTGAATCTGATCTTCATTCTTAACTTCTATGCTGTCTCCCCAGTCGGGTACAATTCCTGTCGTCACATAGTCTGGCTTCTTTATGTGCTTGAGGAAAAAGGATTGAAAACGAAGATCAGAACCCAGCGCACGACAATGGGATCATTTTTTCGCACACAGCCTCTTGCTTCATGGAGCTCTGCCCTTCCTGCCGGAGCACCGACCTCCGAAGCCAGCACAACAGACCCTCCAGGCTGCCCCTGGTTCCTTCCCCTGCCCTTTTGAACTTAACGTGGCCTGTTAGTGCTGCCTCTGGATGGTCTGTTAACCTTACTGGTGCTTTGAGTCACACTGGACTGAAGGAGACTTCTGGTCAAAACAAACAAGAGTTTTCTTTTCTTCCTCCTCCAACCCTGTTAGAATTGCTATTGATGACAAATAGCACCCAGTTCCCCAACCGCCAAATGGTTAATTAAGAGTGCTTTCATCTCCTCGACACAAAGATAAAATTTATGCAAAGGGTAGCCCACAACACCCTCTCCCAATGAATGTATGTAAAAGGCAGATTGTCAAGTTCATGGACGCCCATCAAATACACACTTCCCCTACATGGTGCCATTGTACCCAAATTAAGAAGGGACTAGAGGACAAAACAAAACAGCTCTTTTGCCTTTTCCTTTCTTTTTCCCCAAGTACATGAAAAATACTTTTGGACACTTTCCTAATTTGTCAAAAACAAACTCCTCCCTCCTCTGAAACTCAAAATGTTCAACTCTGACCACCCTTGGAGAACCTTCTCCCCCACTAACTTAAATCCATGGGCAGTATTCAGCAAATAAATACTGTCTCACACACAGAGCTCCTTTCAGACCCAGGTTTTGCACAGCTCTTTACCAACTATTTATGGCAACTGCTACATGAGTTTTGCTGAACAGCACCCAGTAAGGCTACACAGACTTTGGGGACAGGAAGCTGAGGGAGATAACACTATTCAGTGAACATCACAGCAACTCTGGAAGGGCTAAGGTTAGGGCTCCGCGCTTTGTGAACCGCATCACGCAGGCTTTAAGGACCTTCACTTATTCCTGTGTTCAGATGGGCCTTTCTGACACAGGTAACACCACCGCTTGGGCTGCCACAGCCAAGCGTGGAGTGAGCATCTTCCCTCCTACGGCTTTGGTGCCAGTGCCCACAAAGCATCCCGTCTCCACGGCCCCGCCTCCTCCCGGCTTTGCAGTCTGGCCAGGTTACAACCAGAGGCAGAAGGGCTGTTGGCTTGTCACTGAAATTCTAAAACAATACATTCACCTCTCTGGAGACTTCTTTTTTGTTTTCTACTAAGGAAATGCCAGAAACATACTCTGGGCTCTGGTGGCCTGTCTTGTCAGCCCTTGTCACAAAAATGGGCCACTCACCTTCAGGGAGTGTGATATACCTAATGTGGATTTACAACCCCACAAAAAAAGTCACAGAAAGAGGGAAATCAGGTGATTTTCGAGGCAAATCTTTGTTTCTTTCAGCTATTCTCGCTCTTCCTAAATGATCCCCACACCTCCTTTACACTGCATCTGGAAAAATGGATAGATTGTCTTTCACAGAATTATACTCTCTGAAAAAAATCAAGAATGCTTTGAGACAAGATGTTTTATTTAATTTACTCTAAAGGGCAATTGAAAGACAGCATTAATAGTAACACAGAAAATGTAACAGCAAGCTTTAGGAAAAAAACGCCTAGTGTATTGGTTTCAAGGAATCTTTCTTAAGTGATTCCAACTGTTGTCAAAAAAAATTTTTTTTAAGTTACGAAACTACATACATAGAATCTTATCTTCATGGTAGAAATTTAATATGGAAAATTTCATGATAGAAATTTAAATTCTAAAGAATTAAGCAGTTAGAAGCTCAGTGCCTTATTTTAAAAAGTGAATATTGTAGAACTGCAGGATGTTAACACTTCCCAAATCACAGTTTTATATCACAGACCAAGTTTAAAAATTATAATTCAGACGGCTCAGAAATCGAAGGCGCAAAAACACTCCATCGCTTCTGCAGTTAACCTTTATCTTGGCTGGAAAAAGCAACAGATAATAGGCAATGCAGTACCTTAGGGACTGGATGAGCTGAAGAAACTGCAGCCGGCAAAACTATACTGTGAGAAATCTCTCTTTGTCTCCGGAAAAAGAAATTTCTTCTTTGTTGACTGGTTGACTGTGTGTGTAAGTAGATATGATTGAGTGGTGACGAGAAAATCCTCTGACAACCTGGGAGCAGAAATAGACGTATGCTAAGTAAAAACAAAAAACAAACAAACAAAACCTACTTAGTGCTACATTTTCAGTTGTTGCGTCGTTGTCTACTAAATCATTATAGTAATCCTTTATTGGTTCAAAAACGAAAAAGCTCCAAACAGAAAGGAAAGCAGTGATAGTCTGAGTTCTACTACAATAGTAGTACAGCATATTTATTAGCTAATGCTATGTTTACTTAAATGTTTGACAATGGAAAACTCTATCCTAGTGGGAAACAAACATATAGAAACATCTGCTAAACACCAGGTCTATAAAAAGAGCAATTTGTGCTGTGGAACCTTAAATGCGGCCATGTCCAGGATGACCCTAGATTCAGGGCACTGTTTGGGTGGCTTTATATTCTTTAAGGTCGTTTTCCTTTCACGAATCCTGGACAAATTGCCAGCTGCACTTTTTTGCCCTCGATAGGATTACTACTCTGTGTTAAGTTCATGTGCAGCGAGGCATTATACTGAAATTCATTGTAATGAATGCTCAAGTCAGATAAAGACTAAATAGTAAAAATGTAGGGTGCAACCCTGAAAGAAAATGAATGTAGGCTCCAAAAGCACCCACAATAGGAATTTAGAAACATCTATCAAAATTTTAAACGCACATATCCTTTGACTCGTGGCTCCTCTCCTAGGACTCTACCGTATGCAGTGATGGAAGTGTGACGATGAACTGCAGCACTGTTTGTGGTAGAAAAAAATGAGCAATAATCCAGATGTCCATCCACAGGGGACTGGTTAAATATATTATGGTAAATCTACACAACAGAAGACAGAAAAGTAGAGAGGTATTAAAGAGAAAAAGCTAACTCATCTCTGCATATTGATATGGGAAGAGGTCACAATATATTGCTCGGAAATGCTGAGCAGTACGTATGAAAAACTCATTAGGTAAAAAGAGCTTATGCATTTATATAAGTTTGTATATGCCTATAAAATTTCTGAAGATTGATATTCATCAATAGTGGTTATTCCTGGGGCATCTGATTGGGGCTGGGGTGGGAAGGAAGACTTCCTGATTCATTCTATTTTCTCTAAACCAATAGACTTTTAGGAACATTCACTTGCATTATTTTTATAATTAAAACAGTTGTTTAAATCTCCCTTACATGCCACAATTGCATGTCAGGGGCTGGCAAACTACAACTCAAAGGGCGAATCCAGCCTGCTTCCTGTTTTCATAGAGCCAACAACTTAAAAATGATTTTTATGTTTATGAATGGTTGAAAAAAATCATAAGAAAAATCCCATTTTATAACATGAAGTTATACAAAATTCAAACTTCAGTGCCCATAAATCCATAAAGATTTATTGGAACATAGTTATACTCATTCACTTATAATTAGTCATGACTGCTTTTGTACAACAGCAGCAGAGTTGAATAGCTGTGACACAGAACACGTGGTTCACAAAGCCTAACATATTTACTACCTGCCCGTTAGAGAAGAAGTTTGTCAACTCCTGATCTAGAGAACTGGTTCTCAAAATGTGATACCCAGACCAGCATCTGAGTATCACATGGGGAAAAGATGCAAGTTCTTGGGCCCCTCCTCAATTTACTGACCCAAACTGTGGGATGAATTCAGCAATCTGTGTTTAACAAACTCTCACCCAGGGTGATTCGGATGCACACTAAAGTTTCAGAATTACTGGCCTAGAGTAATGGAAACACAAATTGCAGGTGAGTATTGGCCCCAAAACTCAAGATCTCTAAGTGAATTGGAAAAAAAGGCACAGATGCAAACAGACTCCAGTGGTCATTGATTCAGTATCAGAGTAGAAAGTTAGTCACTCAGTGATGTCTCACTATTTTGTGACCCCTTGAACTGCAGCCCACCAGGCTCCTCTGCCCATGGAGTTCTCTAGGGAAGATTACTGGAATGGGCAGCCATTTCCTTCTCTAGAGGATCTTCCCCACCCAGGGATTGAACCCAGGTCTCCTGTATTGCAGGAAGATTCTCTACCGTCATCTGAGCCACCAGGGGAGATTGTCAGTGTCGTAAGTATCACTCAATTATGTTCTTCCAGAAAGCTGAATGAATATAATATTGTTGAATAAAACTTACAGAGCTGTTTTAAGTATTACATTTTAAACAATTCCAAATACCAGACAAAATACTGCCAGAAATATCACCTTTGTTTGATAGAGGCAGATACATATTCCCTGAAGTTTGTAAAGTACAATATTTCCCTAAAGACACCACACCATCCCCAGAGGTGTTAACTGGTCTAAGAGCGGGCAGGGCAGTTACCTAGTAAAAGCAGATAGCTAGAAATCAGAAGCCTGGACTTTTCTCTCAGCTCTACTACTTCTCAGCTGTGTGGGCCTTGAGCAAGAATCTTGTTTTCAGTCTCAAGTGAGAATTAATTGGAATAAAGTATGTGAAAGTGCCTTACATTTAGTAGATGCTCAAAAAACAGTAGTTCCTTCAAGAATACTTAAAAAGCAAAATGAGAAAGAAACTATGGGCTTCACTATAGCTTCCGGTACTGAGCACTTAATGGTTGTTCAGTTGCTAAGTGGTGTCTGAGACGACTGTTTGCGACCCCATGAACCACAGCATGCCAGGCTTCCCTGTCCTTCACTATTCCCAGAGTTGGCTCAAATTCATATCCATCGAGTCAGCGATGCCATCCAACCATCTCACCCTCTGCCACCCTCATATCCTTCTGCCCTCAATCATTCCCAGCATTGGGGTCCCCTCCAATGCTCTTCACATCAGGTGGCCAAAGTATTGGAGCTTCAGCTTCACTATCAGTCTTTCCAAAGAATATTCAGGGTTGATTTTCTTTAGGATGGACTGGTTTGATCTCTTTGCTGTAAGAGTCTTCTCCAACACCACAGTTCAAAAGCATCAGTTCTTCGGTGCTCAGCTTCCTTTATGGTTCAACTCTTACATCCATACGTGACTACTGGAAAAACCATAGCTTTGACTAGACGGACCTTTGAGAGCAAAGTGATGTCTCTGCTTTTTAATATGCCGTCTAGGCTTGTCATAGCTTTTTCACTGAGAACTTATTATGCATCAATTACTGCACTAGGCCCTTTATATATGTTAGCTCATTAACCTTCATGAGAACCATGTAAGTTGTAACCTGTTATCACTGCGCTCCACAGTTGAAGATGTGGAGATACACAAAGGTAAATAACTCCCCCCAGAGTGCAAAGCTGAGGGGACACAGGTCAATTTACCTTCATAAAGTATATTCCTCTTCCACGCATAAGAAACATGAGCTAACAACACACAAGGAAACACTCTGAAAATGTAAAAGTCATCCAAAAACTATTGAAAGTTACTATTTTTTTTTTCCAAAAGTGGTGATGGGTTGGTCTAATCCATCATCTTTCTCAAGCCAAACTCCCTTTGTTGACCAGATACATGCTGCAGGGAGGTGACTGACAGAGGTTTGGGTGGACAGTCTGAATTGTTGTTGTTGTTCAATTGCTCAGTCATGTCCAACTTTTGCGACCCCATGGACTGTAGCATGCCAGGCTTCCCTGTCCTTCACCATCTCCCAGAACTTACTCAAACTCATGTGCATTGAGTCGGTGATGCCATCCAACCATCTCATCCTCTGTCATCTGCTTCTCCTCCTGCCTTCAATCTATCCCAGCATCAAGGTCTTTTCCAGTGAGTCAGCTCTTCCCATCAGGTGGCCAAAGTATTGCAGCTTCAGCCTCAGCATCAGTCCTTCTAATGAATATTCAGGGTTGATTTCCTTTAGTATTGACTGGTTGGATCTCCTTGCAGTCCAACGAACTCTCAAGAGTCTTCTCTAACACCACAGTTCAAAAGCATCAGTTCTTCAGCACTCGGCCTTCTTTATGGTCCAACTCTCACATCAATACATAACTACTGAAAAAAACATAGTTTGACTATACTGATCTTTGCCAGCAAAGTAATGTCTCTGCTTTTTAATATGCTGTCTAGGTTGGTCATAGCTTTTCTTCCAAGGAGCAAGCATCTTAATTTCATGGCTGCAGTCACCATCTGCAGTGATTCTGGAGCCCAAGAAAACAAAGTCTGTCATTATTTCTATTGTTTCCCCATCTATCTGCCATGAAGTGATGGGACCAGATGCCATGATCTTTGTTTTTTGATGTTGAGCTTTAAGCCATTTTTGTCACTCTCTTCTTTCACTTTCATCAAGAGGCTCTTTAGTCTGTGGATACAGAATGGAAAATCTGGGTCCCAGCTATCACCAAGGAAAAGCTCAGGTGGACTCAATCCATGATTCTGGGCTCCCTAACTGCATCCCTAGGTAGGACCAAAGTTAAGCTCCCAAATGTTTCTCTTCTGAGAAAAGCATGTATTATGATGACTATTAATGATGGTAAGACTAATAAAAATAGTAACAGTGATAGTGGTTAACACTTCATAGCCAGTTTCTATAATTGAGCAGAGTTCTGAGACGGAAATGGCAACCCACTCCAGTGTTCTTGCCTGGAGAATCCCAGGGACGGGGGAGCCTGGTGGGCTGCCGTCTATGGGGTCACACAGAGTTGGACACGACTGAAGTGACTTAGCTGGGTGCTCCACACACACTAGCTCTTGCCAATGCTGTTAGGGAGGGCGACAGCTGTTGATGTCACTACTTTATGGATGAGGAACCAAGACACACCTCTGGTGCTCCCAGCTAGAGTCCTGGAAGTCCCAATCCAGGGCTGGCTCTGCTGCTCCAAGCTGCCTTTCAACAGTGTGCACAGGTTCTAGCAGCTGGCATGCTTGGCTAGAAAGTGTGTTTTTTCAGGGATTCAATTTCAAAGAAATATTTTTTTTAATTATGAAAAAAATAAACATCATGAGACCAGCCAACATTCAGAAAGAATGTATTTTTCATGAAAAGTCTTAGAATTGATCTAACCGGGAGGAATTGCAGTAGTGAGAATAATAAGAGCTTTGAAGTCAGACAGATCTTGAGTTACCAAAACTTCTGAGCCCCCCTTTTCTTCACCACTAAATGGGAACAGTAGTGCTTTCCTCACCACAAGGCTGTTGTGAGAATTAGCAGACATAACATTATCTCAAACCATCTTTAAAAAGTAGGTGCTCTGTGGGGGAATTCCCTGAAGATCTAGTAGTTAGAATTCTAGGCTTTCACTCCTGTGGCCTGGGCTCAACCCCTGGTCGGGGAACTGAGATCCCACAAGCCATATAGTATGGCTAAAAAAAAAAAGGGAGGTGCTCCATAAATGTTTACGTCTCTCTCTTTCCCCTCTCAACACTCAACATGTTTACCTCGGGCCTCAAAATGTGTTTATTCTTTTATTTGACAATTACTTATTGAGCTCCTCCTGGGCTTCCCTGGTGGCTCCACTGGTAAAGAATCTGCCTATAGTGAGGGAGACTTGGCTTCCATCCCTGGGTTGGGAAGATCCCCTGGAGAAGGGAAAGGCTTCCCGCTCCAGTATTCTGGCCTGGAGAATTCCATGGACTGTACAGTCCATGGGGGTCGCAAAGGGTCAGACACGACTAAGCGACTTTCACTACTGAGCTCCTCCTATATGTCATGCTTTAGACATGAGGTTAAACGAAGTGACAAAGTCCCTCTCTGGGTGCTCACATTCCGTGGTGAGACATGGGCAAGACATTCAATTATATCAGATGGTGATATTCTTGATGAAAAATCGGCCCAAGGGACACAGCATTGGAGCTAGAGATTCTGCTCCTGGACCTGCCAGGAACTAAGTGTGTGACCTTGAGCAGTAACCACAGTGGACACTGGCTGAGAGCTTACTCATGCCGAGCTCTGTGCTGAGCACTTCACGACACTACCCACTGCTACAGAAGACTCGAGCTTCCCAGATAGCTCATTGGTAAAGAATCTGCCTGCCAATGCAGGAGACGTCAGAGACGCAGTTTGATCTCTGGGTGGACAAGATCCCCTGGAGAAAGAAATGGCAACCCGCTCCAGTACTCTTGCTTGGGAAATCCCATGGATAGAGGAGCCTGGCGGGCTACAGTCCAGGGAGTCGCAAAAAGGCGAACATGACTGAGCACTGAGCATGCATGCGCAGAAGACGTTACAGGGAGGGAGCTGAACTTCATAATCTTTGCGGTCTCTTTCAGCTCTGACAGTTGTGCCTTCATTCGGCGGCTACTGACTTCTGTCATGCTACACCCCAGGCCATGGGATGATGTGGAATCTGATCAATTTTGTGACTCATGAGGGTTTTTTTCAATGCAGGTGATAACACAAAAGAGAGAGCACCTTTATCAGTATTATCAAGTTCAAGTAGACAGTCATTACAGGGGGAATCTTTCCTGTGTCCTTAAACTCAAGGCATGAAGTCATCAGGCCTCTACTAGGATATCTGAATGAGGCTTTTGAGACATTCATTTCTAAAATGAACAGCGTTGCCAACATACCTGTTCTGCTAAATAATGAGCTTGCTGGCAAAAAAGAGACAGGCACCCCCCGACACACACATACACAAATGACTTAAACATTGGGAACATAGCCTGAACATATCCAATCTGTTGACAATTATGGTTTTGCAAAGTACTCAGCAACTCTACTTTCATAAGATATTTTTTTATTGGAAGCAAAATCTCTTCTTTCAATCTGATAAAAGATACCCTATAAACTATAAATGTTGTCACAAAGTAACAGGATAATAAGGTACCATACTGTGTTTATTCCACTAACTATTCATTACAAACCAGAAAAAAATACCAATTTAGTGTTTTTACAGGTGAAATGAAGAAATGGTCTTACATCAATATGTGCCTTTAGAAAATAATGGCTCTTCAATTAATGTGGCATAAAAATGAGGTGGGGGGAGATCCTTAACTTTGCTTATTATAGTGTAATTAATAAACAGCAACTGGGCTTCCCTGGGGACTCAGCGGTAAAGAATCCACCTGCCAATACAGGAGGCACAGGTTCAGTCCCTGATCCGGGAAGATCCCACATGCCGGGGAGCAACAAAGCCCTTGGGCCACAGCTACTGAAGCCTGCTTGCCCTAGAGCCTGTGATCTGCAGCAGGGGAGCCACCACGATGAAGAGCCCTGGCGCCACAACTAGAGAGTAACCCCCACTTGCCACATCTGGAGGAAACCCTGCACAGCAACAAAGATACAGCACAGCCATAAATAAATAAATAATTTTAAAAAATAAACAGCAATTAGCAAATTTTCTAAATGCAGAGTGACCAACATTAAAATCTCCTATCCCAATTACATTCAGGGTCACAAACTACATTATCTATTAGAGATTATTCCAGAAAAGGTTTGTTGAATTTCCTATATATTTCCTTTCTTTGTAAAAGCACTGCTTCGTACATCCAAAATGAATACATATGAGACACATCAGCTATATGTCAATTTTAAAAGATAATTAAATAGAAGAACAGCTAATACAGTTATAAGAAGAACAATATAAGAATAATACAATATTGGAAGAACAATACAATATAAGAAGAACAGATACAGTTATAAGAACTTTTTATAACTATATCTAATTTCCAACTTGCTACTGTCAATGTTACAGTCAATTTGATGCATGGAGGTCCATCATCAGAGGCAGGGACACCAGGTAGGTTTCCATCAGCCTCAGGACTGGCCCCTTGGTCTTCCGGGAACCATCATTCACCCAAGACACACAGCAAATCCTCTTTTGTTAAAAGTTATTTTCAGGAAAGAAAAGGCACACTGACTAATCTGAAGTTTAGGACACGCTAGTAGGAAATCATCAGAAACCGCAGGAGAAGAGAGCCCTGATCAGCAAGGAGCTGCTTTGGACTAATTTGATCTTAAAACACATGATCCTAGTGAGTGTTGTCACTATCAATTATGGAACAGAAGCTCTATATAGTTTCCTCAGGCAGTAAATCTATACGTTATTTGTTATGAATACTAGAATATTTCATTATCACAGGTAATAATAAGAATTTATTTTCAGTGTCATAAAAACTCCATCAGCTCCGAGTTTAAGCTGAACGTTGAAAACAACAGGCTGCTTTCCCTCCACAGAGGAGCATACAGTGTGGCCTGAATGTCTCTTGAAATTGCTGTATGTCCTTTGGATCCTGCGGCACATTTTTCATATCCTAAATTTGCATTTGCAATGTAAATCTACATTATGGTCTTAAATATTTTCATGTTCCGTAATAACATCAATTTCTAAAAGCTGCATTTTATTTCCCTTTTCCAATTAAGTCTGAAAGGTGAGACCGCTGAATTCAAGTATGATGGGGGAGGAATGCATTCAAAATAACTAATATTGCTGCACACTACATGCCCTATATTCACTGGCCTCTTACTCAGGGTCCGTTTTAATTGTTATCTGCGCATGCATTCTATACTACATAATGAAATGCTTCCATTTCACCCACTGAGCCCTGGGTTTTTATCTGCACCTCTACTAATGACCCTTAATTAAACCGATTTTACTCTTGGAAATGCAAGTTTTCTTTCGGTCAACAAGTATTTTTAAGGGAGCGTTCTGAATGAACTTTCAAAGAGACATTTAAAATGCTTATTATCTTAAGCGGTTGTAAAACTGAACAAAGTACGTTGTACTCAAGTGTGGGCTACAAATACCTCTGTTTCATTGTACATTTCCAGGGCAGCACTTTTACCCTGCACAGTGCCATCAATTTGAAGTTATGGGATATTTCAGAGGCTTCAAGTATCTAGGCAGAAAACAACACAATAAAGTGGCCTGTGTAACTTTACATTAGCCAACAATGTCAACCAGAGATAATATGCAATTTAAAAGACACCCTGTAAAATGTCTTGCTGAATGTATTTGTTCATAATGATGAGCAAATGCCAAAGTCTAGTAACAAAACTATTATTTATAGCATATCAACATCTAATTGATTTTACAAATGGAGGCAATTATTTTGGATGGAGGGAGGAATGCCTGCCAGATTTAAATGATTTATGATTACTAAGAGAAAAAACAACAATGTTTCACTAATTCATTTTCAAATATGGCTCTTACACTCATTGATGATTTTAATCAAATTATTTCCTAAAATAATATATTAATGTTAAAAAAAAGCAACTTTGCGACAGCAATCTGAGATATTTTGAACTGCTTAGAAATATTGGTTACTACAGTAGGCTCAGGAGGGAATGTCCCACAGAATGACATTTTCAAGGTGCTGATTTAGAACCACAGAAAGATCGTACTTCATGAACGCCAACCAATTACCCAGGGAAGAAGCGCAGGCTCTCATAGCACGGGGAACTCAGCCATGCATATTTCCTGACCTAAAACACTGATTGTCCACTTGATGGGTTTGATAACTTGCACAAAAGTCGTGAAAGGAAAATTAAATAGTCTGTCTCACTCGCTGTAGCTCCCATTGATTTTTATAATCCAGTACTAAGAGGTACATGTTTCAAAAGTAAATGAGAAAGATTGAAAGTTTCTTCCCATTTCAAGGAGACTACAGAGGAGAGAAGCTCACATTTCACAAGAAATAACCTGTGCATCTGTTGAAGAAGAAGAAGCTGGTGGCGGGGTGGAGGGGGGAAGTGGGAATCCAAACAGCTAAGGGAATGCCCCAGGCTGAAGCAGATACTGATTGGGCAGAGCTAAAGGACAAGGGCCCTTGGAACGAAACAAAAGCAAATTCATTCTGTTGACAGATGTTGATTACATCAAAGCAACAAGGAACTCCCCCCAACTCATAATTTTTTTTTAAACAATTAATACCTCTCTACAATCTACACAATAAGGATAAAGTACAGTTTTAACCCAATCATAGCAAACATTATTAAACTTGTTTTTTAAAAGTTTCAGTTGAGTTCTGGTGTGTTTTTAGCCATGGGCTTCTCCAAACAGTGCTTTATTCATTCCCATGGACATGTCTGGAGAGCTAAGCTGGCCATACTATCAGCCCCTTCCTTCCAGGGGTTAACTGCTCTGGCTGCCAAATAAAATACAGAGCAAGCCATGTAATTATGGAGACAGTCAAAGGGCAGGCTCTATTTTGAAATCTATTTGCACAGACAAGGTCTTCCAATTGAGCTTACAGGAAACAAGCTGGTAAAGAGCCTCCTTTTCCCCAGATGCGTTCCACACTTTTTCTTCAACTCAGGAAATCATGGATATGGACACCATACACCATTACTTCCTGGATTTCAACCTAAGATGCCATTACAAGGAGAAGAGTGGATCTGTTTCACAAACCTGTAAAAAAAAACTTTTTTTGTTTTTGCTTAATTAACAGCATTTGGCAATAGCCTCTGGACGATAAAGCTCCAGTGTTTATTAAACAACATTTCTCAAGAGGATGCAGGCCAATTGTTATGCAGGTACTGGAAAACAGATCACTTTCTTTAATGCTCAAAATAAAGCCCACAGTCTAGAGTATACTAGCATAAATACTTGCCTGAAATAAAGGTTCTACTTGACATCCAACAGTGTTGTCCTTGAAGTTATTTATAGCTAAGACTGCTAAAACAGCAACAAAGATTCCATGGAAATAAAAAAAGAAATATGCAAAGTATTTTAAGTGATGGAAAAAAAAAGTCACAAGTCACTTTTATGCTAAAACATAAAAATTTGTCCTAGTTGCTTAAAGGTCTAAGTTTGCAAATTTTATGAGACTTTATCATTCTCATATTAAAATAGAATTGAGCCACTACAACAAATAAAAGTAACTAGCCAGGGCTTCCCTGGTGGCTCAGTGGTAAAGAACCTGCCTGTCTATGCAGGAGACATAGGTTTGATCCCTGACCCAGGAAGATCCCACATGCTGGGGAGCATCTAAGCCCATGTACCACAACTATTGACTCTGTGCTCTAGAGCCCGGGAGCCACAACTACTGAACCCGTGTGCTGCAACTGCTGAACCTCTCACACCCTAGAGCCCAAACTGCACAACAAGAGAGGTGAATGCACTTAGAAGCCCACAGACTGCAATGAACAGTAGCCCCCGCTGGCCACAACTAGAGAAAAGCCTGCGCAGCCATGAGGACTCAGAGCACCTCTACATAAACAAATATGATAGTAATAAAAAACCAACTAAATAGTCAAAGGAAGGTGAGATAGTAGTCCTCATCACACATATGAGGCTATGGATGTCAGAACTCATCATCAAGCCCCCAAACCAAAGCCTGGGAATCCTGGTCCTAGAGAAGATGAGCTGGAAAGTCAGCCACAGAGCACTTCTGGGAAGAGGAACGGGCAGCGCCTAAGGGCACCCTCCACCAATAATAAAAACATTCAGGAAAGATGCCCGGGTCAAGGCAAAACGTGACCTTCCCGGCAGCTCCATCAGGAAGCTGGCTTCGTGCTACACCCCTTTTCCTTTTAAAAAATGTATCAGTACTAACTGATAGAGTATAATGTCAATGACAAGTTCAGAAATGCGTTGGGGAAAAATATTTTTTGTTTCTTGACAAAAGCGAACTGGATAATATGTGATTATTCATTAATTTACACCACCAGCAACTAGGGATCTGTTATTTAAACAAAAAGCATTCCTCTCTTTTTGGGCCACAAAAACAACCCAACCTATTCTGGAAACATAGATCAATAAGTACACCTATTTAATAAAGTAGAGTCATATTTGTGAAACTAGAAAAAAGTTCCTTTAGGCCGGCCCAACTCTAGCCTGGGGAAGAATGTCAAAGATTATAGTAAAACACAAAATCTAAAACTAAAAGCAGATCATTTAAGTGGATAAGTGGAAGTTACATAGAAATGATTAATCTGTAAAAGGAACTAAGGCTATTATATGAAATTTCTCCATTTAAGGTGAAAAATGTTTAGTTTACAATTTGAATTTAAATTCATTTTTATAATCATAAAATATTGAGTCACATTGAAATAGTATATGCTTAGAAAATCCCATTGTGTCTCAGCTAAAGTTTAGAGAAAAGCAGCTTTTTAACACTTCAACAATACATATACTCAAGCAACTTCTTGGACAAAGAAATATTGTATCCTTTCATGGGAAATAAAGGAGCTGTTTATTAGGGCTGTGGTTAAAATGTAATAATTCATTCTAGTTGAGCCCTGTGAAAAATGTCATCAAAATATCATTTTCTTTGCCAGATTTTCTGCATGCCGTGATATCATTTAAATACAGAATAAAAGACAAGCTCTGATCAGAGTAGAAGTAAGACACCAAAATGACCCAAAAGCAAACATTCATTCTGTCAAAGTAACAGGAAAGAATTTCACACAGTCCTGATACCCAGAAAATGCACACTTCTAGGTTAGCACAGAACATCTGGCAAGCTTCAACTTTCCAACGTCTCTCAAAAAAAAAAAAAAAAAAAATTCCTGTTACCTCACATACTTGGGTTAAAGAAGAGGAAAAAAATAGAAAAAAATTATATTAGAGAACACAAGAAAGCATTAGAAAGAGCAATTTCACAGAAATGACACATGGAATTCAATTTTAGAGAAAGTCTATATAAAAATATAATCAGCTTAAGAATTCACATACTAAGCAAGTTCTTTAATTCTTTAAAAAAGACTGTTCTTAAGTACTACTGTCATGTAAAATACTGCTCAAAATATTAGCTATTTGGATAAAAATATCAAGTAACAGAAGACATTGGAACTTTTATGATCAAAGGTACAGCTTTAGTATGAATATTTTCAATTGTATTAAAGCATTGAAAAGTACAATTTTAGTCTCTCACAACAAGGTCAACTGAATTCTACATGCAACATGATACAGTTATATTGTTGGATGTATTTCTTTTCCTCTTTTCCTTTCTTTCTTTCTATGAGCCCTTTAAAGTTATTTATGCAAGCAACTGATATAAAATAGTTCAGAGCTTTCACCCAAACTTCAGTATCATTAGCTTCCCTGGTGGCACAGACAGTTAAGAATCTGCCTGCAATGCAGGAGACCTGGGTTTGAACCCTGGGTTGGGAAGATCCCCTGGAGGAGGGCATGGCAATCCACTCCAGTATTCTTGCCTGGAGAATCCCCATGGACAGAAGAACTCGGCAGGCTACAGTCCACGGGGTCACAAAGAGTTGGACACGACTGAGTGACTGAGCGCGTAGCACTCCCCCACTAAAACCCCATAAAACTACATCTTAATATTTTCCTGAGAATGTTTTCAATGTACAACTACAAGTGAAAGGTATGAAATAAAAAGAAGCCATTTGAATATAGCTACTATAGCGGTATTTTGACAATTATGGGAGCTTTGTCTCTGCCCTGTAACCAGGCAATAGAAGTGCTAGGTAGGTAGGTAGGTAGGTCAATAATCACAACTGAAAATGAGAAAGCTAAACTCTAGGAAAACAATGTATTTCCAGCCTTCTGCAGTTGAGATTGCACAGATTCAAGACAATAGAAGCCAAGATCACTCATCAAGGAGTCCTTTTCACACACACACACAAAAAAAAAAAGAGCGAGAGAGAGAAAATACAGTCACCCTTTTAGCAAAAGAAAAGGTTCCAAATTATCTGAAGGCAGCTTTTTGAAGTTATATAGTTATGTTACCATAAATAACTTTATATTCAATTCAACTGTGTAGCTTTAGTTGACCATATGACTAAATAACCACTCCATTGCTTTCAGAATTAATACAAAAAGTACAATGTATTAAAATACAACAGGTTTAAAAGACTGCTTACAAACTGTCTCATTTTTTTTTCTTTTTCAGATATAGATGCTCAGCTATAAAATCATTTTCTGTACAAAAAGATTAAAAATGAAAACTATCACCACTACCCAAATGTGTTCTCTTCATCTGTATAAAGCAGACTGCCTCTCATATTTGAAAATATTACTTAAAAACTTTAGCCGACAGAGGTCATTCACACTTGATAGAATGACAAACTTGTCATCTCATTTTTAGATTAAAGTCTTCAATAGAGCCACAGTTCTGAAATATTTGATGGATACAATATTTGAAGCATACTATTGTCTAATGTGAACATTTTTTGAACTATATTTTCATGAGAGTGTTACAAAAGAAAAAAAATACCAACCCCCAAAATGCCTTAATAAAATATAGTCCAATTGGAGGTAAAAAGAAAGAAACAGTGGAATTTCAAACACTTTACATTTTGTTTGTGAGTGTGACATAGATTTCCCTCCCAAGGTGTGCCTTCCTAATTATACTTACTTGAGTCCCTGTTTAAGTTGGTTTCTCTTCTCCAAGCATTAGTCGGTTTTACTTCGCCAAGTTCTCCTAAGCCTTAGTTTGCTCAAATGGTAACAGGAATAGTAATACCTTCCTCACAGGGTTACTTTGACAACTGTATGACACAAGGTGTGGAAGGGGCACAAGATAAGCACATAAAAGGTCATCATGATCACTGGTTCCCTGGCTGTGGGAGAAGGCCACTCTATAATCAACTAATCAGTAGGCAGAAACCAGACTGAATGCTGAAATGTGTTTTGGATAACTATAAAGTAAGTGACTCATAAAAGTCAGGAGATCCTAGGCTGGGTTCCAGAACTGCCACTTAAAAACCACTCTACCCAAAGCACTGATCCTCTCCTGCCTTTATCACAGGAATACTCTGACCATCAAATGAGACTGCAGATGTATAAATACAAACTGGACAGCATCTGATTGCAGCATATTAAGAGAACGCTTAAACTCAGTAGGATGAATTATGCACAGCCTGGTTTTCCTAATTTTGATGTTTTTCTGAGAGTTCTTGATGGGGCCTTGCTAGAAAACTGATAGTAAAGTCTAAGGAAAATATCTTCTTCCATTTAGAAGCATAAAAGATTCTAGCTTTTTCAAGAATCATATCCTTCCAAACACATTAGTATATTGAATAGACTTTATATTTGTGCAAGGTGTGGACTGAAAGAAATTGTGTTCTAGAAATATTCTACTCAGTTATGAAGACATTTTCTGTAAAGCTGCCTATCACAAATAATTTTGAGATATCAGAATGTTGTTATTTTTAGTCTGTTACTAAATGATGTTTAGTCAATGTTTTGCTTATCCATAAACTGTTACGTTGTCCTTGGTAACTTTAGTACCAAAGTCTGTAAGAGTTTAAACATATTTTTTTTGGCGTGAGACTATTTAATAGAAATATTCTAGAGCTCACCGAACCTTATTGTTTAAATGTACTAAAAAAGTCTTCTTTGCATAAAAATTCCTATTTATTAAACAGTAATACAAGAAGAACTTATTTACATTTCAAGCACTACCAACATACATCATTTACGACGAAAAAGGCAAGCACTCCATAAGAAATGCTCAATCACTGTCAATCACAAACACTAAAATATACATAAACCAAAGCAAGCTGTGTGAACTGTATTAAATTCAGCTAAACACAGAATTACCAACAGAACAAACAAAAAAACAAATAATTATCAGTGACTCACAGATCTATTTACACGAGATACACAAAATAACATGGAAAGGTGTAACCATGGTAACCTGATAGCCTAAATTGAGTGCCTTTAAAATTTGCATTTATTTAAATACTATGCCAACTGATGTCTTTACAAAATTTAAATATTTCAAAAGTAGTCAAAGCTTATCCTTGTTAACTGATCACAGATCAAAATAGTTTCAACTATAAATCAGCTGTCTTTAAAGGTATTCAGGGACCAATTTAATGAAACCATGATAAAAATGTCTAACAATTTTTTTCTAATTTTTCAGTGAACTGTTATTTTCACAACCACTGATTAACAACTGAAAAAAACTCAACTATATACAATAAATCCCATAGTAGTCAAGTAATATTAAAACACGCTTTGACATAAAGATTTATCTAAAACTCACCCTGTTGCGTGTAACCACCCCACTTCTTCTAATTAGCTACTAAATCAGAAATGGCATTAGTTGTTTCAGTTTATGGGTGATTTTTACTGACAATTACCATTTGAATGGTTTAATATTTAATGCTACAGTTAGTCCTAATGTCTTTTATTTTATTTCATAAGCTACAGGAGTAAAACATTATTTTGTAGTTCACTGGTTCCCACACTTAAGATGTAATGTTCAGTGTGTATTTCATTATGTAGATGAGCAATAGATGTTGTTTGACATGATTTAAATGGGTCAACAGTATTTTCCTAGTCACATTAATCATCCAGACAGCTAGAATAAAAAAAGAAGGCCTTGAAAACTAAAACTAGAGAATCTATTCACACAAATGACACTTACCATGGCAGGTTATCTAGGATGTGGTTAAGGAGAAGGAAGAGTTACAGACTTTGAACACATGTTTCATTATTTGTTCAGAAACCATTTCAAGACCCTAGCTCTATTTTCAGAATACAAGTGAACACCCACAGGGACAGATTTCTGAGATACCAAACTGTAGTTTAAAAAAAAAAAAAAAGCATCAGATGGAAATCTATGAAAACTTTTCCATTAGAGAATAAAGAAAACACTTTGTGGAAGCCAGCTGCAAAGGGGCTGAGGCCCCAAGGACACAATCAGACCCATATTATACAAATATACAGCAGTATAGATGAGGACACGGGCTTCCCAGGTTGTGCTAGTGGTAAAAGAACCTGCCTGCCAATGTAGGACACAAAAGAGACGCGGGTTTGATCCCGGGTTGGGAAGATTCCGTAGAGGAGGGCATGGCAATCCACTCTGGTATTCTCACTTGGAGATTCCCATGGACAGAGGAGCCTAGCGGGCTGCAGTCCACAAGGCTGCCAAGAGTTAGACATGACTAAAACGACAGCACCCATCGATGAGGATACAGCATTATGTCCTCACACACTGACGGCTCCTAAGAAGTGAAAGGAAGAAGAAAAAGGAAAAGCAGAACTGGCCTTTAGAAATAGCTACGAATCACTTCACTCCAGCTCTGCATAAAAAGAATCTGGTAAGGAACATGGAAATCGACAGATGTGAAGCTCTGAACAGCAACTCTCCTTTCCACCTCCCTTCATCGTCATGACTGACCTCTGCACCAAGTCTGACCAAGAAATGCAGTTCTGGTCTACACGGCTAGGCAACATGCTGGAAGACGATTCTGCAGAACCATCCCACCACTTTGTTCTACATGAATTAGGCTCTTTCTAATAAATGGATGGATGCCACACGCATCACTTTCCGCCCACCAGAAACTCCTGAGCAGGTCATTGGCAGCTGTGAAGAAGCCAGTGTCTGACATTAACTTTTTCTTTCTGAATCCACTTCTCAAGGATCATTTTCCTGAGGAGATGCACTCTGTCCTCGCCTGAAACCACACAGAACGAGCCAGAGTTCATAGGAAACTTACTCCCCGCCCCGATTACGAAATGGTATATGGATGATATTAAACACTTTAATGACAATACTGGGGGCTTCCCAATGGCTCAGCAGGTAAATAATCTGCCTGCAATGCAGGAGATGAGGGTTTGATCCCTGGATTAGGAAGATCCCCTGGAGAAGGAAATGGCAACCCACTCCAGTAATACTGTAGGGAAAATCCCATGGACAGAGGAGCCTATTGGGCTACAGTCCATGAGATTGCAGAGTCAGACACGACTGAAGCAATTTAGCATGCACACACACATAACAACATTGAGAAAGCATAAACAGTATAAAGAAAAAAAGGGTAAAGAGCTTCCTCAAATGACCACTGTTAACATTCAGCAATGGCACCCCACTCCAGTACTCTTGCCTGGAAAATTCCATGGACGGAGGAGCCTGGTGGGCTGCAGTCCATGGGGTCACTGAGAGTTGGACATGACTCAGTGACTTCCCTTTCACTTTTCACTTTCATGCATTGGAGAAGGAAATGGCAACCCACTCCAGTGTTCTTGCCTGGAGAATCCCAGGGACGGCGGAGCCTGGTGGGCTGCCGTCTATGGGGTCGCACAGAGTCGGACATGACTGAAGCGACTTAGCAGCAGCAGCAGCAACAGCAACATTCAGCAAACATACTTTAGACCATTTCTCTATGTGTGTATCTGTTAAGTTGCTTCAGTCTACATGAAACTTTTTATCCTCTTGGGTTACTGGTTTCACAGTATTCCTTTATATGGATGAGTAAAATAGCCCTTTATTGAACCAGTGATGAGCATTTAGGTGAGCTCTTTTGTTTTTTGGCCTGCAAAATACACTTTATACAAATATATGTATTTGTAATTATTTTCTTTAGCTTAAATTCCCAGAAGTAGAATTCTTGAGCTAAAAAATATACAAAATTCTGACATATCTGCACAACCGCTCTCCACAAAAGAGAAATTTATATTCCCAAAGATGTCAACTTCCTTACACCCTCACCAATATTATTAGTGATGAAATCTTTGTCAGTCTGATAAATGAACAATGGCATCTTGCTTTTACTTATTTTTTTCAGATACTCCTGAGATTGAAGATTTCTTTATGTACTGATATACTTTTATGAATTCCCCATTTAGGCCTCTTATAGGTTGATTTTTACTGGATTTACTTTTAAGCGTGCTCTGTGAATTAGAAACATTAAATGTTTGTGTAGTATATTGTTTCAATTTTTTTTTCAGTTTTCCATTTGCATTTCAACCTTGTTTTAAAGTGTGTTCAGCCATACGACTGGGTTTATATTGAATTTATAGATTAATCTAGGGAGACTATGGATCTTCCCTGCTGGCTTAGATGGTAAAGCGTCTGCCTACAATGCAGGAGACCTGGGTTCAATCCCTGGGTTGGGAAGATCTCTTGGAGAAGGAAATGGCACCCCACTCCAGTATTCTTGCCTGGAAAATCCCATGGACAGAGGAACCTGGTTAGGCTACAGTCCTTGGGGACACAAAGAGCCAGACACGACTGAGCGACTTCACTCACTCACTCACTTCACTCACTCAGGGAGACTATGACTCTCTAAAATATTCAGTTGTTTTATTTAAGAGTTGTCCTTGTATTTACTGCATGCATGTGTGCTAAGTTGCCTCAGTGATGTCCAACTCTTTGCAACCCCGTGGACTGTAGCCCACCAGGCTCCTCTGTCCACGGGATTCTCCAGGCAAAAATACTGGAGTAGGTTGCCATGTCCCTCTCCAGGGGATCTTCCCAACCCAGGGACTGAACCCACATCTGTTATATCTCCTACACTGGCAGGTGGGTTCTTTACTGCAGTCTTCTTTAATATATCTCAGTAGACATCTAATGTCTTCACACAGACTTGTGTATTCTTTATTATTTGTTTACTCCAGGATATTTTATACTTTGGGTTGCTATTATAAATGGATCTTCTGCCTAAATAGTCGGTCATGACTGAGTGACTAAGCACAGCACAGTACATAGGACAATAACTTAAAAAAGAAAAAACCTTAAGTTTAAAAGTTGATTTAATACTCCAGTGTCAAACATTTATGTGCCTTAATATCAGACTTGCATACTTTTTCCAATGGAAAGAAGTGTGTTGGGGCTGAGTGAGGTTCATTGGACTTTGCTTTCCATCACTGCCAACTTACCCCCTTACCTCGTCTTTCCCCAGTGTTACCCTCCTTCTTCTGATATATGAAGTGTTGAACTCAATAGGTTTAACAGGTGCTAAAAGTGCTGGTAAATTAAAAGCACCAAAAAAGGACAGATTTTTTGGAAAGGTTTGATATTTAAAATATTTTCCCTTGGGACCTTCCTGGTGGCCCAGTGGCTAAGACTCTGTGGTCTCAATGCAGGCAGGCCTGGGTTTGATCCCTGGTCAGAGAACTAGATCACACATCACAACTAAGAGTTTGCCTGCTGCAACTAGAAACTGATGCAGGCCACTAAATAAATTAGAATATTTTTTAAAAATAAAAATACTTTAAAAGGTTATTTGCCCTCAAAAGCAATGACCTAATTATGAGGGGTTGGGGAGGGGGACATTAAAACTTTTTAACACTTATTATTATTCTACACTTACCTAATTTTACACCTTAGTCTTGCTTTTGTGTTGAGTTATGTGTCTGGGGTAGGTTGGGACAACTCTAATCTTTTCAGTGGTTGGGTTCCTGTCTCCATTGAGCCCTTCTGCATTCTGTAGCTGTAACTGTGGTTCACGGGATCTTTAGTTGTAGAATGCAAACTCTTAGCTGCAGTGGGATCTTGTTCCCTGACCAGGGACCTGGGCATTGGGAGCATGAAGTCTTAGCCACTGGAACACCAGAGAAGTTGCAGATCCAGAACTTTAATTAAAAATAAATTTAAAAGTAATCTGCCAGATTTCTGAACAAGGTCTTTGTATAGCTTTAGTTTCCAGGAACATTTTGTATTCAGTTTGACTTTCCCCTGGGAAGACAAATATGTCTTGAAGTTGTAAAAAAAGGGAGCCAAGGTGTGTGGGGCCAAATCCTCTCGAGGATTTGCTCTCCTCAGAGCAAATGCCTTCCTGATGTAGTCTCTTCCATGCGTTTTAGAATTCTAATTCCAACTCCACCTCCAAGTATGTGAAATCCCTATGACATACTCTTGGCAGGAAAAAAAAAGACTAATTTTTTCCATTATAAATATCTTATCCACAGGTAATAGCATGGGGGATTACACCCTTTTCTCTACTTTTACCTATATTCGAAATTTCCAATAATAAAACATTCAAAGAGCATTTGATTTAGCACTGAAAAACATAATTTTTTTATGAATTCAAAGAAGTATAGGAAATCAAAAGATTACTTTAAATCTAGGATGCTGTTTACACGTGAGAAAACAAAGCATTTAAAATGAGCATCAACTTGCAGTTGCTCCTGTTAGGAACAGCCCCAGGGCTGATTGCTTCTTGATAGCAGAAACTGTACAGTTATCCACACATTTCGAATCTTCAGTTCACAACGACATGTGCGTCTTGGGAGTCATCCTGGGGTTGAGTTTTAGCTGCTTACTTACATATACTATGAGTATATGAGTTACTTATATATACTATGAGGATATGAGTTACTTACATATACTATGTAAACAACAGATTTGGACATCAAACTGTTTCTGAGCACAGGATGATATAAGGTGCTGGCTGGGGCTTGGCCACTCTGATGATGTACAGCGAGGCAGGAAGTCTTCACAGAAGTTCAACACTGGAAGTGCCACAGAAATAATACTGCAGCGAAGAAGGTTCCACTTCCACCTTTGTGTCAGAAAGCCTTAGGCAGCAAGCAGATTTTTTGCACAAACGTATGGGGCCCCTCAGAAAAGTATCTTGGGGATAATATATAAAATTGGAAGGCTATAAGTCCTATGAAGCAGGTCGCAGTGGACTGACATAGACAGAATTTATACTTAGAAGTAATGTTTCATCATTACCAAATCCACTCAGCTCTGAACTACATTGCCATGACTAGATGATACTGACCTCACTGACCAATCTGAAAGCTGGCAATATTTGGGTTTGGTGACTGCTAACTTCAGACCTCATAAATATTATGTAACTCTAGTCTTTTTGCCTCTAGCCAACCAGCCTGACTCCAATTTTCAACCACAAGTGGCAAACTGACATTGAAATTTTATGAGCTCTGCCATATTAGTAATGCACATTTCCTTTTGAATTATTCTAGCCTGAAGCAGATTATAATTATTGTTCCTTTTCCCACACAGATCTGAAGATCTATATGTGGTTCAGGTGGCGACATCAATGTTTTCATGTCCCATGTAGACTGGTAAATAAAAGCCCATATATGACAAATGAAAAGCAGATGGATTTTTGTATTGCTAAAATTTTAAATATCTTAGCTAATTAAAACTCGGTCCCTGTCAGAGTGTGTCCACAGAAAATGATTCCCTATCTTATTAGAGATGTTTTTCATCTTACTATCAAATAAATGTATGCTGTACAGTTTGCTTGGAGCAGAATACTCAGGTAGTCAGTGATCCATACTATGGATAAAGTTAGTTCTATACCAAGATAAATATGTGGTCTTAGCTGATGGAAAACATTTTTCCTCATAAACAATGTGGCTAAGTTCTAGGCTAACCTATTTGCCCAAAATGTAACTAAAATACTACATGTTTGCAATGAAAACAAAAAGCTAGGAAACAATTCAGCTGCAAACGCCTAATATTTCAGCTACATTATGGGTTTTCTGGGCTAGCCTGGGAATGTTGCTCCCATTTGCAGTGTGGTTTCTAGAGGAAAAGATGTTCTATCTGGACAGTGAGGGAAAGTGAATGTCCACTCTATGCCCTCTTCCTCTCCAGCTCCCACTTGAAAGGGGATGCAGGCTGAGTGGTCCTGAAAATACTACAGAGGAGAGAAAGCCAAGTCTCATTCCTTCTCATAAGAGCTGTACCAGCCCCAGAGGCCGGATCCTCATGTTGCTTCAGCTTATTCCAACTTGTAGAACAAGTGAAAGGAAGCAAGTCCGCTCTGAAGTTCAAGCAATACCCCCTCCCGACCCTTAGCACTGGAATGAACATTTCAAGCCCCAGTACAGCCACCCGGACAGGAAACATGGTAGTTCTCCCCGACTACCGTCACTCTGCCCAGAGTTCGCCAATACAGGCTGGAGGTCCATTCATAACTTAGGTGGAGCCAGTGGGGCTGGAGCATCTAACTTCAGTTCTGACTCTAAGATTTACTAGCTACCAACCTTCAGCAAGTTACATAAACATTTTGTGCCTCAGTTTCTTCATCTGTTAAAAAAGGGGAAATACAAAATTTATGAGGATTAAAGTAAGTTCATATGTATTAAGTACTTATCAGTATGGCACCTGGCACTCAGAGATCAAGAAGCTGAACATGGCAGCTGGCACTCAGATACTGCTGGAGAGAATGTCGATTGGTTCAACCACATTGCAGAACTGTCAGAATGAAGTCACTAGTTCACTCTTAAAAATACAGATAACAAACACGCATAGAGGTTACAGAGAAGCACAAAAGCCATCTACAAGAATGTCTATAATAGAAAACAGTGGAACTAACCCAAATGCCCATCAACAATAGCATGGGTAAATTATGATAAAATCATAAAATGGAAGACTATGGTTTTTCCAGTAGTCACGTATGGATGTGAGAGTTGGACTGTGAAGAAGGCTGAGCGCCGAAGAATTGATGCTTTTGAACTGTGGTGTTGGAGAAGACTGAGAGTCCCTTGGAATGCAAGGAGATCCAACTGGTCCATTCTAAAGGAGATCAGCCCTGGGATTTCTTTGGAAGGAATGATGCTAAAGCTGAAACTCTAGTACTTTGGCCACCTCATGCGAAGAGTTGACTCATTGGAAAAGGCCCTGATGCTGGGAGGGATTGGGGGCAGGAGGAGAAGGGGACGACAGAGGATGAGATGGCTGGATGGCATCACTGACTCGATGGACATGAGTTTGAGTGAACTCCAGGAGCTGGTGATGGACAGGGAGGCCTGGCGTGCTGTGATTCATGGGGTCGCAAGGAGTCGGACACAACTGAGCGACTGAACTGAACTGAACTGACTGGTACAGGAATCAAAACAAATGTAGCTACAGACAATAATATGAATGGATCTTCAAAATATAAAATCATCAGTCAGAAACAGAAAAAGAGAATCTGTGATTTTATTTATAAAAAGAAAAAAAAAACAAGCAAAATTGCATCATACTCTTTAGGAATCTATACATGGGAGTAGAACTATAGACATTAGCAAGAAAGTGAATACTATTAAAGTCAAGAATGTGATTAGCTGGAAGATGATAAAGAGATGTAGACTGGGAAAGACAATGAGGTGCAGGCAATGTTCTGATTTTTTGTAAAACTGGCACAGTAGCAATATATGTGTTTTATAATCACTCATTAAATTACTCATTTAAAAAAAAATAAATTACTCATTTGTTTTGCATACAGTTCTCTCTGTATATTATACATCACAATAAAGTGCTAGAGGGAAAAGAGAAAGGAGGCAGGAAAAGAAGAAAGGAAAGAAGGAGGGAGGGAGGGATAAAGCCAGAATTAGAAAACAAAATAAGCCGAAACAATATGAGAAAGATGCTAACAACGTGGTTTCTGTGTACCATAATGAGCAAGTAATTCAAAATATTGCTTAATATGTTAAATTCAAGCAATTTTTAAAAATCAAGGAAAATAGGAAATCAAATAATTCACAATTCTTACTATACAGTGAAAATATTACTAGCACAGTTATCTATATTTTGCCTCACTGATGGTTCAGATGGTAAAGAACCTGCCTGCAATGAGGGATTCCTGGGTTCTGGCCCTGGGTTGGGAAGATCCCCTGGAGAAGGGAACAGCTACCCACTCCAGTGTTCTGGCCTGGAGAATTCCAAGGACAGAGGAGCCTCGCGGGCTACAGTCCATGGGGATGCAAAGAGTTGAACGTGACTGAGGGACCTTCATACAGTCTATGTTATAATTAATCGACTAAGCTATGAGAAATTTGTATTAGAAAAAAATTAAAATGATTTCTCATACTTACTCTATTACTATAAACTAGTTAGTAAATATACTTGATGGCCATGTAACTATTCTTATTCTAGGACATTTTGGCTACTGTAATATACATGGAACAACAATATCGCTTGCAGAAGCAGAAAAAGCTACCAAACTTTCTTAGCGGGAAAACCGTATTCTTTCAGAAACTTTATAGTAACTATGGTAAAACAACTGACATGTTTGTAGAAATTTTAAAAACAGTTTCATACAGATTATTTAATTTGGTCCAACAACCTGTGTAAAGTAAACTGCAAAGATACTCCTGCATGTGTTTTACAAGCAAAAAACCCCTGAGACTCAAGGGGGTTAAGGGATTTCCACAAGATCACAAAAGTTACAAGTGGCAGATCTGAGTTTCAAACCTAAACCTATTTTTTTTAAACTTTTAAAAAATAGAAAATTAGAAACATATGCAAGGATAGACAGATTACTATAACAAACGCCCATGTACCCGTCATCTAGCTTTAACAATTATCCACTCATGCTGATCTTGTTTAACCTACAACCATCTTCCCTTCCCACTGAACTATTTGGAAACCAATCCTAGACACCATATCTGTAAATATTTCAGTATGTATATCTAAAAGATAAGGATACTTTATAAAGAATAAACAATCTAACCTTATTATATCTAAAAAATTAATAGTAATTCCTTAATATATCAAATAGCTGTAGTCTTTAGGTACTCTCCTTTTGTTAAATATATATAGGACAATTGTATATATAATTATATAAATTATTTATTAAACAAATGGTTTTTAAAAACAGGATCCAAAGAAGAGCTACACATTGCATTTGATTGACATGTCTCTTATGCCTGTTTAATCAATGCTTCTCCTTTTTTCTTCCATGTAATTTATTTGTTAAAGAAATGCATTTCTTTGTCCTTAGCATCTCCCTTATACTAGAATTCACTAGTTATATCTAGTGGTGTCTCCTTTCCGTATATTTCCTATGGACTAATATTAAACCCAGTGACTTGTTCTGATTCAAGTTCTTTTTCTTTTATTTTTGGCAAGAATATTTAAGGGGTGGTGGTGCTCTGACAGTTGTCTCTCTTATTGAGATACTAGCAGTCCCTGACAGTGCCTAGATCCATTGATTCCTTAGGGGTTTGCCAAGTGGTAATATTTCATTAGTCCTTCTTAATTTGTTGGCAGGAATATCTCTGTAAAGAAATTCTTTCTTTTCCCAGATTACTGTCTGGTCGGCCTGAGGTTCAGTTCATACAGAGAATCAAGCTAAAGCCTTGATCCTTTCTCCCTCCTTCACCAGTTTTCAGGATAGCTAGTTAAAAACGCAGAGCTTTGAACAATAAATTTAGTGTTTCTAATCAGAGATTAGATAAAACTTGTATCTAAAAGATGCTAATCTAAAATATCATTTATTTCTATGTAAATGATTTCTATATGAAAGACTGAGTCAGTGAAATTTAATTGCACTTGGGAAGTAAAAATACTGGTCAGACTCAGAAACATTTCGTTAATTTTTATCGTAAAGTAAAAACATTAGTCACTTGGGCTTAATATATCATATATCTTCTCCATCCTTTTCTTCTCACACTTTCACTTGTGGGGGAGGTGGGTGGGGCTAGAAGATTAGAGGTAAAAAGACAAGACTGCAATTTAAAGGAGGGGGGAACCCAGCTCCAAATGGATTTTTCTTTAAGAAAGAAATCCAAAACCAAAAGAAAACAGGTAAAATTAGCTATTGGAAATTATGGCCATGTGAATCAACCCTTTCTCCCCACATCTGGCAGCACTTAGCTCCCCGAGGGCACACTTGGTGCCCCAGGGCACCGTTACACATGTTTGACCAGCCAGGCAACAACAAAGGGCGCGGAGGCTATAAAAAGAGGCAGCAGGTAACCATCAGGCTGGCCAAATGGCTGAGGCACTTTGACAAAACACACAATGAAGCAACTGGTTATTCCCATGGCTGAAAAGTCAACGAGGGAGGGCTGTATTTTAGGATTCAAATTCCACAGCGCGCCTCTCTAAGTCACTGGGTTACTTCCTTGTTTTAATCAGGTCCACAAATCCTCCCTTTTCTTTCAGACACTTGGGGAAAAACATCGGAGACCGGCTGTATAAAGCAACCTTGTGTGCTTGCCAAAAGCCCATCTAAGAATTCAACTAGACTGTTTTCTGGACTCTCCCCCAGTCTCTCCCCCAACCAGTGAAGGTGCCAAGTTATTCTGCACACTCTGTGGCATTCTGCTCAAAAATGAGACAGAAGCACTTGTGAGTGACACGGTCCATCTGCTTATACCCATTCTACAACTCAGATGAGTACAGCACAATCAGTTTTAAACACGGCTCCCGCATGAGCAGTCGTTTCATAATTGGCAAGTAGAGGCTCTGCCTTTCCCACAGGCTGAAGGCCTCTTTTGGAGCCCTTGGTCCTGGAGTATCTCCCTTCTCTTCCACCAAGAATGCCCATCCTCCTCTCTACCTCTTCGCTAAGACTATTAAAAACACAGCAACTCATTTCTTCTAATCCAGTCTTAGCCAAACACAGGAATGATAACACGTATTAAACAAAGGTTTTATGTGGATATTCCCTTAACCCAAAGGAATGATTCTAACTGTTGGAAATTTTTGATTTTACAGGCTGTAGAGTGGAGATATTTGGAAGCCAGCAGACCCTTCCAATGTTTTCAGTTAACAATTGTTAATAAGCTGTTTCATAAACATGAAGCTGTGAGGGGAAAAAAACTATAAATGTCTTTAGCCTCCGTTTACAGTAAAATATTTCTGAATTACGAGTTTTTGAAAATGAGAAGCTCTTACAATGAAATATTTCTAAATTATATTTAGTATTTACTACATAAAACAAATTCTTAAAACTAAGCAACAGAAATATTTCTTGATGTATCATTCATACATACATATATACATATGTAGGAGTGTTAAATTACAGAATTAAGACATCTTTTAGAAAATGCATCACATTCAATTAAATATTTGGAGAAGTTAAACATATTTCCATTTTTAAGTAGAGAAGAAAATTACATGAAAGATTTTATTAAGAAACTAATTGATGTTGTTCCAGGGTCTCCAACTTGACATAAAAGGCAGGAAGGTAACAGATGACTGCGTTACTATTGCTTGTGACTTTAGCATACCAAGACTTTGAATTTTAAAAGATACTTTCAGATACTGAAGGTTGGGGCCAGGGTTCATGGGTTAAGAATGCAGACAGAGGTCTGTCCAGAATATCTCTCTTGTTATGTGACAGCAATGTTGCATCACACATCCTCAGCCCCCTTATTTCTTGCCTGCTTTAGTTCATTTCCACCTCTGCAATATGGTTTGCTGTTTTTTGTTTTGTAATGTAGGCTTAAAAATGAGCTAAGTCAGGTTGCATGAGTTTGAGGCAGTTACTTCTGTAGACTATAATTGTTCATCCACCTGCTATTTTGGAAAATGTTTGCCAAAAAGCTCATACTACCATGGACTCGAAGACCAGGAAACATAACCCCTGTCTTTGCTTCACTGTAATATAGACAGTTTCTTCTATTCAAGCTTTTGCTTAGATTTTACAAATGGGCAAGAACTAAACAATGCTGGAGTTTCTACAGTTCAAGGAGTTTTAGGTCTATTTTTCACAAAAATGAGATATTCTAAAAGTGAATAAATAAGTACATTTATAATTATTGAGAAAAGTAAACTGTACTTTGAAAGGTGACACATTCTCTGCAGAGTTTATTGATCGTTTCTTCGTTTGTTATGGTTTTACCACATACTTCTTGCTGAATTCTTATTCTTCTGTTTTCCTTCTTTATTCGAATTGTGTTGTATCAAGAAGACTAAAAATGGCCTATAAGCCTATAACATTTACATAGACTATAATGGCCTATAAGGTTGGGCTTCCCTTGTGGCTCAGCTGGAAAAGAATCCACCTGCAATGTGGGAGACCTGGGTTCGATCCCTGGGTTGGAAAGATTCCCTGGAGAAGGGAAAGGCTACCCACTCCAGTATTCTGGCCTGGAGAATTCCATGAATTGTATAGTCCATGAGGTTGCAAAGAGTTGGACATGACTGAGTGACTTTCACTAGTATAAGGTTGCTTTAACAATAAGTATATGGTTAAAGTAGCATACTAATCATGATAAGCTGATGAGAAAAGCAAGGACCAAGTTAGAACATGTTTCTAATGTTCTTAAATTATTTGAGTGAATTTATATCTATAATGGACACTAAAAACAAGCACTGTCCTTCATTTATTACCCCTAAGAAACTGATTTTTAGTCATAGCTTCAAGTTCTTACATATCTATATATATTTGTCATGTTGATCATAGCAAATCAAACTTATTTTTCCCTATAAATCTTCCTTTCATAATGCCAATGATGTTACTAGTAAACAAAAAACTAAGTTGAAGATCACGTATAGCATGCTACCAGTAGAAACACACATGCATAGAGGTTTGCACATGCAGAGAAAAACAAAGCCTAGGTGAAGATAATGACTAAGTTTTCCTGCTTAAAATTCTTCAATGTTCATCAACTGCTTTTAGAACAGAATTCGTTTCTCAGAGTTGATGAGGTCCTGCGTGGGTTGGCCCTGCCTGCTTCTCTCCCTGTCACTGACAGCCAGCCAGCCACCAGGCCCCCTTTCCGCTTCTCAGACACACTAAGTCCTTTCTCTGCATCTGCTCTTTCACCAGCTCCTCACGCCACTGGCTCATTTACTTCCTTCAGGCCTCAGCTCAAATGTCACTTCATCAGAGAGGCCTTCTGGGACCACTCTCTCCAAAGTGGTCTCCCCGGTTACTCACTCCCTCTTAACTTTGTTTATTTCCTTCCAAGCACTTTCCCATTGCAGAGTTATCGTGTCTAATTGTGTCTTCTCGTCTCCCCTCGCAGGATACCAGCTCCACCAGGCCTAACCCACAGCACTTACCCTTTCCTGCTGTGGGAATCTTTAGTACTCTGCATTGGAATTTTCTTCTCAGAGTCTAATTTTCACAATTTGGATTTCACTTTCTTATCAAAAGAACTAGTCACATGAGCAAACTCTGCAGTGGGTATAAAGTAACTTGCTACCTGAAAAGCTAGAGATGAGAAAATTTCATGAAAATGTCAGTGCAAATGACATCTGTAGATAAATTAAAAGTGAGGAAAATTATTATTTTTTTTTTTTGCAACTTCAAGTGAGTTGGTTTAATTCCAGGTAGTGCACAATTCACGATAGAACAAAGACTTAAGAACACACTTTAGAAAGATTCTGGGCTGGATTATGTGGATCTCATAGCTCAAGCAGAAATGGCTGAGAACTAAAGACAACTTGAGCCACCATATAATTTGAGAAAATGATTTTTGAAATTACAGTATAAATCAGAGGGGAAAATCAAATAACACATCTATATGTGCTTACATGTGTATAAAATTATATACACATATATAAAAGTAAATACACACATATGTGCCTATACATATATATATAATTATACACACATATATAAAATCAAATACACACACATAAATATATAAACATATATATTTGATTACCTATAAGATGACACAATGGCTAATTCTAGACAGAGAGGTCTATGGTTTGATGTGTTAGGTTGGGAGTACTCTAGTATTTATCATCCTCCCCAGTGTGGACTCACTGTCCACATACATGTAACCATCAGTATGTGACTGTTGAATGAAGAAATGAACCCATTCATTCCTGGTAACTAGAGCGATCTTGGCATATCCAACATCATTCTTCCAGACCCCTTCACACAGCACTGAAGGAGAAAACTGGAGTCTAGAGAACCAATGCGGTTATTGCTGTAAGAATTGTCTGCCCGATTCAGAAACCTCATGTTTGCTTTTAGGAGAAAATAAATAAATACAGGTATTAAAAACTCATCGTCTTCCCCTCAGGATGGGATGCTCTGACTCACTAGTACTTCTGCCAGGTCACTTTGCCTGCAACTGCGGTTTCATTAAAGGGCCCCCGATTTCTGCCCAATTGTGTGGTCATTCATTCATCTTAAGATGTTTCAGAAATTGAAAAAAATGTTGAAGGCACTAGGAAAAATTTTACAGATTACTATATTGTGAAAATGAGACTAAGTATAAAAGCAAGAAAGCTTTTCTGGTTTCTGTAGCAAACACAATGTCTAAGTAGGCAGCTATGGATTCACTGTGAAAGCTTTAAAAGCCTAACCTAGAAAAGGAAAAGTCCATGATGAGAAGGAGAAAGTTCTTCCATGAACTACTTACTAAGTCAAAATACAGGGCTCTCCCTAGGTAAGAATAGCTCTCAGCTGCTAACATAACATAGAGAGAGATAAACAGACATGTGCCTTCTGATGGAAGGATATGACATTACCAATGGTGCATTTTAGTCCCCAAATTGAACTTTAATATGATCAAACTTCAGGATGGAAGTGGTGGAATTTATAGGATATACAGGGGAAAGAAAAATGATAAATGACATCATGGGGATAAAATAAGAAAACCTAGACTGAGAAAACCTATGGAATAAATGACCTAGTTTCTTCAACAAATAAATCACAAGGGGGGAAAAAAAAAGGAAGGGAAGGGAAACCTCTAGATTAAAAGATTAAAGGGATACATCAATCAAATGCAATGTGGAAACTGTGTTTAGTTCCTGATTCCAACAAATCAACCTCGGAAAAAAAAAAAGAGAAAGAGAATCAAAGAAATCTAGACACAAGATATATTTGATACTAGGGAATTATGCTCAAATTCTGTAATGTTTAATATGGTATTTTGTTTACAGTACTTTCAACATTTAAAGTTGCATACTAAATATGTCCAAGATTTGTTTCGCAAATAATCTGTGGAAGAAGGGTATAGGGAGTAGACAGGGGTAGAGGTGAGTGAACCAAGATTGTTGAAGTTGGGTGATAGGTCCATGGAATGACTATTGTGCCATTCTCTCTACTTTAGTATATGTTTAAAATTTTCCCTAAGAAAAAGCTAAAATAATCTATCAGTTAACACAGTACCATCAAAACACACCTACACCAGTTCTCATGTGGTCCAATAATTACATCCGTGTCACACCAGCCATTTATTAGAATGCAGATTTCTGAGCTCTGCCCCAGACCTACTAATTCAGAAAACTCAAGTGTTGGAAGCTGGGATCTCTACTTTAACAAACTAAATGATTTTTATACACACTGAAGTTTCTTACAGAAACGATTCTTATAAACAATAAAGTCGGATGGTCATTTTGTGTCAGGCTTCACTTCTCATTTTCCAAGTGAGAAAATCAAAGAAGAGAGATAAATTAACTGGCCAGAGTTCACTTTGAGACGCTGAAGGAGTTGAGATCTTTGAGGCTTTCAAATCTTGACTTTCCAGTTTATTGTTTAAGCTCCGAGCAACATGGCCTCATTTAAAATACATTATCATTTGCTTTTAAAAGTTTGGTTCAAATTCCACCACAAGCAATGTACCCTTTTAACCCTTTGAGATTAAAACACATACAACAACATAAGTACCACAGGGGTCCCATATATCTTTAAAAAGAGACCTCTATCAGGATATAAGAGAGAGCTTGGCATTCTGATAAAAGTAGAGGTGTTTGTGGCCAAACCCCTGAGATACGGCTGAAAACTGAAAGCCCCTTTTCATGTGATAGGGCCTTAGTGTAAGGTATACAGCAGGCAGTTTACCTGCTTACCATTAGCAAAGATTGTGTTTCAGGCAGTCACGTCCTTTCCCATGGGTAGGGGTGTGGAGGGAACTTTTATCTGCCCAGAGAGGTCATTGGTTGAGGGCATGATGTGGGTTTCTTGGAGCTCTTCTTGTTTGTAAAGACACTCTTGGCGTCCATGCTTGGTAATGGCTTTTCAAAAGATACTAGAGTATGAGGTGGGTACATTTTTCTATTTACCCAAAGGGCTCACATTCACTTCCCTTCCCACTTCTGATATTAATCCAAGTGGCTTAATTTCAAATTAACAGGGGATAGAATTAAAAATGGAGGTACACAATCCTCTAATAAGCATAATCGGTACCTTCACCTTTTCTCCAACATTTTATGAACATTTTCAAACATACAAAAAATGTTCAAAGAATTTTACAGTAAACACATTACCTAGATTCTACAATGAACACTCTATTTGCTCTTTGTCATATTTCTAAATATTCCACTACCCACCTTTTTTTTTTTTTGGAAGCATTTCAAAGTAAAGTTTCAAAGACAGTAACCTTCTCCCCCATATTTCAACATGTATAAAATCAAACTGGAGTATGTGTTTAGAGTTCCTTTTTTTCTGTATTTTGAGGTAAAACATACATATGCACAAAACTTTGAATCTTAAGTATATCATTTGATGAGTTCTGACAAATGTATACACCTGTGTAACCAAATACCTATTAAGACACAGACTATCTCCAACATTGCAGAAGCTCTTTCTCTCCTCTTTCCAGCAAACCCCACGCTTACCCAGTACCTATGGAAATCCACACCATCAGGGACTGAAATTATTATCAACACTTCTCAAACAGAATAACAGCCCAGGGCTAATCTTTTCTCAGACCACATGAACATGACATGAGAACCAAGCCCTCAAACCCTGAAGAGTTTTATGCTTTTTGTACTTGATTATATCTCCAAACTTCACTTTAAAAATTCTAAATTGAATTCAAATCTGATTTGTGACTTCTGACTATTTCCAAGAAAATAGACAATTTGTCTATAATGTTTTCTCAGGGCAAACCTCCAGGAATAGTTAGTATAGAGGAAAAGAATCATAAATGCATTTTAAAAAGAGACTAAAAATAATTCACATAGGAAATGCAATTAAGTTTAATTACATTGAATGCTAATACTCCCCCTGCAATCATAAAAACAAACGCTTGAAATATACTCTAATGAAAGGAAAAGCCCCTCATATATTACGCAGCTAAAAATAATACATTTCCTTAATATTTGAATTTTTATTATTATTCTAAATCTCATACAACCCAGATCGCAAAAATTAATGATTCTGTTCATTCTACTATTTTCTACTCATGCAAGCAAAAGCAGTAATGTTCCAAGGATATTCTTAGGGTATCTGCAAACGACCCATAAACAGCAGCTTTTTTCTTATTTGTTTAATAACTGCTGTCATTCTTTTTGTAAGCAGCAATCACAAGATGTCAAACAAATTCTGCCTTGACTGTGGGTACTGATAGATGTCTCTGCTTGTTTTTATTAAAAACAAAAAATTTTTCCCTGCATTAATTACCAACACTGGAGAGAGAAGCAGAGGCACGGCTGGGATGTTCACCAGCCTCTGGGCAGGCAGAGATGCAGCACAGAAAACCCCAGAGCAAGCTCACCACCCAAACAGAATACCGGAACACGTTTTCCTTTAACTCCCTTGGGGACCCCGGGACTCAGTCTTCGATTCCCTTAAAGGGAAAAGCAAGAGCCTGCATGGGGGCAGGGCGTATCATGTTTATCAGTCGCAAACAGTTCCTTTGGGCCTGGATCCAGGTAGTCTGTACTTCTAAATTCAGTGAAATATAGGCGCCACCAGGTAACAGTAGTGGTCAGAGAGCATGCCAGAAACCTGTAACTCAAAACTGAAAAATGAAATTAAAAGGCTACTTTGGCCAGGCAATTTCTTTCTGCAGGATGCAATAACTGCAAACTACAAAGCTGAAGGAACAGATAATTCTTTGTATGTTTTAAAATTTCTTTCTTCCTAGTGTGACACAATGTCTGCCAGAAAAACAGAAACGAATGTTTTCAAATTTGTATCTCACGACTGACCTGTACTGTTTCGGCAGAACTTCGCCCATTCTTCCCCCTTTCTTCTTTCCTTCCCGCATTGTATGGGGTTGGGGGGTGGGGGTGGGGGGTGCTTATGGCAGGGAGCCCAGGCCGGCTGGCTGGCTGAGGTCTTGGGTGTATCCGGAGGGCAGGTACCAGGGGCAGGAGCGGCGGAGCAGACGCCTGACCCTGTCCTGTCAATAAACCTTAACCCCGACCTGCCAGGCCCGGAGCTGGGCTAGTCTCTGTCTAGCCTCTGTCTCTAATTGCTCTAAAAATGACTCTTCATTTAAAAGTATCTTTGTGTAAATACCCCACAGGAACTGACAGTCATCAGAATTGCCACAGAGTTGTAGTTTTTTAAGGAGTGCGAGAAAAGTCATTTTCTACCTCATTGTGGAAGGACTTGGAAAACAATTTCAACTGCTGTGCAAAACAATACTCATCACTCTTTTAGCTGACTCTGCAGGCAACATCAGTTTGACTTTTAAGACTGTTTATAGTGAAATATTTGATCTTTTGATGAAGTTATTTGAAAGTAAAGATGGATACGTGATTTTCTCCACAAAACCAGCTTACTCCTGAGCACCCAAAGAGGTAAAGCTAAAGTCCCATGCTTCTCATCCATACAATGAGGCTTCCTTATAAATTCTAAAAGGACCCAAACTTTTTACCTAAACATGAAAATCCAAACTAAAAATTAAAAAGGGGAAGTGGAGAGATAAGGAAAGAGGCTTTGGAATGAAGTTTGTTTTTTTTTTTTAATTAATAAATCAGCCTTTGCAGATCAGTATAAAACACAAACTTCTTTTTACTGCTTTGTGGCTTAATTCTGTTTCCTTTTTCTTTATAGTGGTAAAAAATTTATATCATATAATTTACTAGGACTCCTTAAAAGCAATTCCTTAAAT
This sequence comes from Oryx dammah, assembly GCF_014754425.2. Classification (NCBI taxonomy): domain Eukaryota; kingdom Metazoa; phylum Chordata; class Mammalia; order Artiodactyla; family Bovidae; genus Oryx; species Oryx dammah. The sequence continues at coordinate 111,348,742 of NW_024070211.1, read as the reverse complement.
TATTTCTCTACTAACATGTAATAACATAATGGGAAAGACAGTTATTGTCAATTCTATAAAAGGAAACCAGACTTGAATTTTGCAAATCCCAGGTTCTCTTCCAACTGGGTGCAGGTTAAATTCTGCCTTTTAAAGTATGGCTTATTTAAACAACTCAAATTAAATAAGCTATTCTTTCCAGTAATTTATTATCAAGTTTTGACAAAATAAAAGAAACTTATCCCTCTCTGTTCCATTATCCCCTCAATTTTTATCACCTTCTAAAATACTCTGCAATTTATTTAATATATTTATTGCCTATCAGAGTAAGCTCCTTTAGTGTAGGGATTTTTGTTTTGTTCATTGATGTGCTTCAAATGACTAGAAAAACAGTTCATAGCAAGCCCTCAATAAACAGTCTTGGAATTAATAAAAAGTTGAACAGATTAAGCAAACGAAAGGTGGGCATGGAAGAAGACTCCCTATGCTTTTCTTTGTCTTTAATCAACTACCCAAAGGCCTTTCCCCGCTCTGCAATGCCAGTTAAAATGCAAGGAGGAAAAGTCTTGACATTTGAATTGAAAGATCTTAGAAACCAACTAAAACTGAGTTCTGAGTCTTCAGAATTCTCCAAGAAGCTTGTTGAACATACAAAGTTCCAGGCCCTGCTCCATATCTACTGCAGAATCCCAATGTTCAGGCAATTCATTGCCCAGAAGGGAAAAACAGATAAATCAATTAACCCATGGTGGTTGTTGTTTAGTTGCTCAGTGTCAGATTCTTTGAGATCCTAAGGACTGTAGCCCACCAGGCTCCTCTGTCCATGGGATTTTCTGGGCAAGAACACTGGAGTGGGTTGCCATTTCCTTCACCAGGGAATCTTCCTGTCCAGACCCAGGAATGGAACATGTATCTCCAAACCCAAGTCTCCTGCATTGCAGGCAGATTCTTTACCACTGAGCCACTGCGGTCACAAAGAGTCCAACATGACTGAGCAACTGAACACACACACATGCCTGCAACCCACAGTTACAAAATAGCACTAGAGGTACCAAAAGCATGGGGCTGGAACCAAGAGATGGTGCATTATCAATCAAAGTGTATTTGCACTGAGTTTTAAAAAATGAGCATAAACATAATACCTGATGAAAACTAGTGGTGATATATGCATTTCACACAGAGAATAGTCTTTGTAAAACCTCTAGGTGTCATGGTTTGAGAGAAGAGTGCCCATCACAAGAACAGAGATGCAGGCTGAGGGTCAAAATATGGAGAGCTTTGTGTTCTAAAATAAGGAGTGTAAAAAACTGTGGGAGGACATTAAAAACTTGTGATTCTAAATGCATAATACAGTTTAAAACTGGGATAGCCTATATCTAGAGGACAGTTAGCACTGGAGAATGAATAGATAGATGGGTCAGCAAAGGAGTGGCAGCTGAAGCCACAGGCTGCCAACTCAGGGACCTGTCTGAGGTCACATGGCAAGTTACACCCAGAGCTGAAGTTACCACTCCTCATTCAGTCTTGTGTTCCAACTTCCGTACTACTTATGGAAATATCTCTTAAGTAAGCCTCTTATCACAGATAAAGAAACCATTTCTAATTATGTTTTATCTTGTTTGTTATATCCCACAGAATAAGTTATCCTTCAAATCTCGACTGCAATTTATTAGAGTCCTTACTTTCTCATTAATTTGTCAATGGCCATGAAGTCAAGTTGATCACTTTAGTGATCCATGGCATGAAAGTCCTCTTTATTTTCCAAATGCATCTGTTTTCTAGTATCTTTTTTTTTTTACTTCTCTGCTTTTTTATTTTAATCATTACAGTAAGTTACCTATCTCTGTTCTTAATAAGCAGACACAAGTTTACAGGACTCAATTCCATTAACTACCCTGAGTTTTCTCATTTCAAACATCAATGGCAGATGCACCTCTCTGATAGGGCTGTTCTTATTCAATGACGTTAGCATTATTTAGATGCTCCTTTCAACATCAGAAAAAAGTTATTTGTAGCTACGATCTCAATTAAGCTTCCATTTTTCACATAAACAAACTGAAATTTTCCCTGGAGTTTTAAAGGCTTTCTTTTAATCACTACCTTGTCTCATTTTGGGTTAAAAGGTTTTCCCTTATATCCAAATAATGATGCTACTCTTGGCAAGATGACTACATTTCACTCATATAGGTATTTAGTTCTTACCCTCTACAGAATCTTGCATATTTACTGTGGCAGGGTATAGGAATTACTCATACTCCTGCCTTAGAAGACTTGGTAATCCACTGATGTGACAAGGTTAGTGTGAAAACTATTACCAGTGTAACAGCCCATGGTTCACAGTAAGTGATCGTGGAAAAAATGACCGTCTCAGCATCCATTCCAACCTCCTCCTCACTCATCTTCTGTACAGCAGAGACTCAAGAACTAAGAACTCTGTTTCCCAGACTCCCCTACATGGAGGTTCTACATCTGAATTTCACCCTACCAATTAGAAACATTCGTGGGAGATTTGAAGCAGGGAATGGACAGAGGCGTCATTTCGGCTGAATCTGTTATTCTTTCTTTGGCTAGTGAGCACGATGTGGAAATGTTAGGGTTTTCTGAGCAGCGTCCTCCATTGGCTTCCCGCATTGGCTTTGTGAGTATCCAGAAGCAGTTGGAGGTGGTGGCAGCTTCACTCCCCTGGGGGCCAGTACAGAGGAACTGTCCTGGATATTGTCCCTGCATGCTCAGGGGTAGTAGAGAGGGTCAGTAAATCCCTTTGATGAAGCTAAGGCCTCAAGTACAAGCAGGACTTGGCCAGATAAGAACTGGGAAGGAGCAGTTCCTGTGCAAAGGTCCTGAGGAGGAAAGGGCTGAGGGAATGAGAGCCCCTGAAAGACAGGCCAGTAGACAGGAGTGGAAGGACTGGAGAGTTGGGTACTAAGCCTTGGAGGTTAGGATTTTCATGGTTAGTGCAATGGAAAGTCAAGGAAAGGTTTTAAGGGGGAGTGAACTGATTCGATATGCTATTTAAAATGCCACCTGAGTATAGTGTGGAGATAAATTGGAAGAAGTAATTTAGTGACTATATAATGGTCTCTCTCATCTTATGGATGTATCATAATTTAATCATCTATTTTATTAGACATTTAAGGAATTTCTAGTACTTTGCTAATATAGGTTAACACTGTAATAGATATCCCTGAAACAAAATCTTTGCCAACATCTCTAGTTATTTTCTGAATACAGACTTCTCAAAGTGGAATTAAATAATTGAGTTCAAAGGTATGAAATTTGAGGGACTTCCCCAGTGGACCAGTGGTTAAGACCATGTGCTTCTGGTTTAATCCCTGGTCAGGGAACTAAGATTCCACATGCTACACGGCACAGTCAAAAAAATTTTTTTAATCTTTTTTTAATTTTTAAAAATAGGTATGAAAATTTCTGACTATTTTTAAAAAGTTTTTTTAAGGGATAAAGATTTTGATCATTAAATATGAAAACCTACTTCACAAAAAGGATATCTTCCTACTTATCCAGTTAAATGATATCAATAGAAGATTATTTTAAAAGATGAAAAACTTACATTTGTATGTAAAAAGTACTCCAATTATTTGTTTCTAAAAAATGGTAAGCACGTCATCAAAATCAATACTGTTCAACTTCTCGGTTGGGATGAGCCACATTTAAAACAATCATCACAGCCAGAATTTGGGACATCCTAAAAGAATCTCAATGTAATCTAAGCTTCTAAGGGTCCATCTATTTGTGATTTAACTTTTTTATAACAGTTTTTTGTTATAAATATATTCACAAAGCTTAAAAAAAATGCTTTGTCAGACTGTGTTTCCCAGTGATGTGGCCGGTCAGGTTCAACGGAGCAGAGCTGTTTTGCTCTCTCCATTTTCTCTTCCAACCTCTCACAGGGGGCCTCTTTCACACGCAAATTTACCTCTTTTGTTCCTCATCTCAGCGACTGGCGTGGAGACACACAAGCTTTCACCTCCTTACCTACTCCTTCCTGCTCATATACAGACCCACCTCACACTCCAGGTCTGACATATTTATTTTCTCTTCAGTTGATCTGATCCTTTCTCCCTCTCTCCCACACCCCTCTGCTCACTTGCATCTTTCCCCAGAATCCTCAGCCCTCCCCTCTCTCACAAGCTCCTGTCCTGGGTCCTTATTCAGGGAAGGACTGTTGGTCAGAAAATCTGCCAAGGTGGCTGGGGGGATAATTGGGGCGAGGGTGGGGGTGCAGACGCACGGATGCTGGGCGTGAGGAGACCAGGTGGCCAGCCAGGGTTTCCCAGGGCCCCGTGGCAGGAGGGGGTGGGCCTGAACTAAAGGCTGGGGCCGCCAGAACAGGGGACAAAGGCTGGGTCCTGCTGCTCGCCAGCCGGAGCACACACACTTCAGACACCCAGAAACGCTCTGTGGCCTGGATGGGGTCTGAGAGTTGCCAGTTGGACATCCTGACCTAGACAACCAATTAAGGCATGTTCAAGGTCTGCTGAACAGAACAATCTTCTAAACTAGGCTAAATCCCCTGTTTAGAGTTGCTGATTTTTCTGCCCCTAAATTTTCCAGATTTATCATCATATTAATAGTAAGAATTCGAAGACAAAGCAGACAAGGGTACTGAAAAAATCTGATGTACACTGAACATCAGAGTTAACGTACTTTTGGAAACAAACCAGGTGTCTGGTGAACACTGTGGGATCCACTAGGTATACTTGATGAGAATCTGTGCTGGGAAGGAATTGAAGATCAAGGTCAGCAATGATTAATATGGATGCAGGAAGTCATCAACATTTAAGGACAAGCAATATGAATCTCATTAAATCTTCAATCACTTCCTATTGCCTGAAGGAATTGGTGGTAGTCTAATGATTAAAGCAATAACATTAAAGTAGAAGACAATATTAGAAAGTTAATCTGACCCTAAAAGAAGCTAGCACAAGGTACCAATCCACCTAAGAGACTTTACAAGACTCTCCTCGGCAGCTGAGATTTTTCTCTACTGGTGAAAGAGACTTCCTTTTTTTTAAATCGAGGTAACTGATCATCCTTCACATGCTTCCCCATGGGCCATCGTACTGCTATCTGTCTGTCGTGTCTCCCACTTACTCGCTGTATCAGCAGATCACACCTCCCTCCGCCCTAGCCTTCTCCTGCTGTGTCCCTCACTCGAATTTCTGATTGCAGCACCCCTGTGCTCGCCTGGCAATGCCCTGAACAGCTGCTATTCACAGAGCATAAAGTCAGGGAGAAATGACAGAAGACGACAGAGAGGAGCTGCCTTTTGTAACATCAATTCTTAGAGGGGCTGGTTTTCAGCTGCATGCACCAGCCAGTTGGCGGGGAGTGCGGCGAGGGTGTTCTTTTCATCTGTGACCTATTTCTACTTGGTCTTATAGGAAAATCATAATCTTACTGATGACAGAGACAGAGTATGTGATGCCCCAAATTCAGAATCATCACAAGGCTGAGCAGAAGGATAAGCAAGTGTAATAAATAGAATCCAAATGTGAGAGACAAAAGGACCTCAAAAGTTAATTTTCCTAAATTAATATTTCAGTAATCAATAAGCTTTCTCTTGGATGTGGAAGGAATTTTTAGAAATCATGGTTCTATTACTAGTAGCCCTCCTTAGGGGGGAAAAACACTTTAGAAATGCCAATTCTAACTAAACAGTGGACTGGATTGACTTTTTACTTTCTTCTTTATACTTTTTGGGTTTTGGCCATGCCACATAGCTTGTGAGATCTTTCCCCAACCACTGAGGTGAAAACACTGAGTCCTCACCACTGAACTGCCAGGGAATTCCCTCTTCTTTATATATTTTTATAGTAGCTTAATACTTCCACTATGAATACAGTTGACCATTGAACAACCTGGTTTCAAGGGTGCTGATCCTCCTCGCAGGAGAACATCTATGAATAAATATTATCTGCTGACTGTGTAGCTCTGTGGCACCTACTATAAAAACAAAATTCATGTATAAGTGGACTTGTGCAGTTCAAATCTGTGTGGTTCAAGAGCCAACTGTAGTTATGAAGGGCTTATTATTAAGAACTGTGTGGTAGCCAAGATGGTTGCTAACTAGTAAAGAGCAGCAGCAGGATTCGAACCTAAGGAGCCTGATTTGACACCCCACGTTCTTAGCCTCTGTTTATATACAGCCTTCTTTGTATTACTTTTATAATCAGAAAGTATATTTTCAAAGTCTTTTTATTCCTAGAAAAAGCACTCCCCATGTGTTCCTCACTCCTGTTGTGGAAATAGAGACACTCTCGCCACTTCCAAGGGGACATCTTGGAAGGAAATGTCTTATAGACATCTCCCCCTTCTCTTCTTTCCATTCCTTTCCACCTCTTTCAGGTCCTCTCTCTCTCTAGGAAGCCCCCTGCTCTCCAGGATTTCCAGTGGTCCTTATTCCTTACCATTTGCCGCCCTTCCCTCTGCTTCTAAACATAGCCAGGGCTTCTATGTCGAAAACAAAATGTATGTCCACACAAAACTTGCACACCAATGTCCACAGCAGCGTTATTTGTAAGAGTCAAAAAACGGATGTAACCCAGATGTCCAGCAAGTAAAGGAAAGGTGATACCCTACTCAATGGGATATTATTTGGCAATAAAAAAGGGATGAAGTACTGATACATACTTTAACATGGATAAACCTTGAAAACATCATCCTAAGTGAAAGAAGCCAGTCATAGAAGACCATACATTGTGTGGTTCCACTTATTTGAAATGTCCAGAATAGAAAATCTATAGAGCTAGAAAGCAGATGAGTTGTTACCTAGGGCTGGTGAAGATAGGGGGCCTGGGGAGTAACTGTTAATGGGTAAGAGGTTTGTTTCGTGGCTGTCCAGGTGGTTGCTAGTGGAAAAGAACTCGTCTGACAATGCAGGAGATGTAAGAGACATCCTGGATCCCTTGGGTCAGGAAGATCCCCTGGAGGAGGGCAAGGCAACCCATTCTGGTATTCTTGCCTGGAGAATCCCAGATAGAGAAGCCTGGTGGGCTACAGTCTGCAGGGTCACAAAGAGTTGGACACAACTGAAGCGACTTAGCAGGCATGCAAAAGGTTTGTTTCAGGGGTGATGAAAATGTAAAATTGATGGTGGTAGTGGCTGCACAACTCTTTGAGTACACTAAATACCACTGAATTGTACACTTTAAGTAGGTGTGAACTGTATAATCTGTGAATTCAGTTCAGTTCAGTTCAGTCGCTCAGTCGTGTCTGACTCTTTGCCATGCCATGGACTGCAGCATGCCAAGCCTCCCTGTCCATCACCAACTCTCAGAGTTTACTCAAACTCATGTCCATTGAGTTGGTGATGCCATCCAACCATCTCATCCTCTGTCATCCCCTTCTCCTGCCTTCAATCTTTCCCAGCATCAGGGTCTTTTCCAATGAGTCAGTTCTTTGCATCAGGTGGCCAGAGTATTGGAGTTTCAGCTTCAGCATCAGTCCTTCCAATGAATATTCAGGACTGATCTCCTTTAGGATAGACTGGTTGGATCTCCTTGCAGTCCAAGGGACTCTCAAGAGTCTTCTCCAACACGACAGTTCAAAAGCATCAATTCTTCAGTGCTCAGCTTTCCTTATAGTCCAACTCTCACATCTATACATGACTACTGGAAGAATCATAGCTTTGACTAGACAGACCTTTGTTGGCAAAGTAATGTCTCTGCTTTTTAATATGCTGTCTAGGTTGGTCATAACTTTCCTTCCAAGGAGCAAGTGTCTTTTAATTTCAAAATCTGTGAATTATACCTTGATTAAGATGTTATTTTAAAAAAGAACCCAAGAATCCCCACCCTTCTCTGCAGCCACTTCCATCACTTTTCATCTCTTTCCACTGCTAAAATTTTGGTCTAAGTCACTATGACTTCCAAGTGGTCAATTTCACTGACGCTTACTGAGCCATCCTGAAATTTGCTCCTGAGCCTCTTTCCCTCACTAGGTTCTCTGCGCCGGCTCCTTTAATGCTTTGACAGCTCCTCTCCTTAAGGTCCCCTTTCCAACCACCAGGTCCTGATTCCTCCTTCTCTGTACCATTTCCCTTGCATCCATCTCTTCCTTTCCATCCTCAGTCAACGCACTAATTCAGGCCCCATCACTTTGTTTCTGCCAATATCTCCCAACTGATGTGATCGTTTTCGCTCATCAGTGCATTCAGGGCACCACCTGAATTAAACAGGTCAGTTTAAATTAAACAGTGTTAAACAGGATTAAACAGTGTCAGGTTAAAACAGAGACACCATTTCACTTATTTCTCAAAACCTTTTATCAGTCTCTGCTGCCTGTAAGATAAACCCTAAGCTCGCCTTCAGACGGAGAAGGCAATGGCAACCCACTCCAGTGTTCTTGCCTGAAGAATCCCAGGGATGGTGGAGCCTGGTGGGCTGCCATCTGTGGGGTCGCACAGAGTTGGACACAACTGAAGCGACTTAGCAGCAGCAGCAGCAAGCTGGCCTTCAGGCTCTCCATCATCTGGCCCTAACTTCATTATTAATCTGCCTCTGCTATAACTCTCTTATGCAAATTCTCAGCTCCAGCCAAACCCTCCATTCCAGAACCCTCTGAATAGGTCTTGACTTTCCTGTATTCACATGCTTTCTCCATCACTGCTCGGCCTTACCCCCTTAGGAATGATCCTCTCCCACCATTCCACCTTTCGGCCAACCACCTTACTCATCCTTCAAGGCCCAGTTCTGTGAAGAGATCATTCCAGCCCTTAATTATCTTTCTTCTCTCTTATTCCCAGAGCACTAACATACTGGTTTGTATGTTGGTTTTTTTTTTTTTTTCATCAAGAACTTCATTGAATAACAAATTCACTGTTTTGTTCCACTATCTTCTGCCATTTCATAGGCAACTTCATAATTCTATCTTCCCCAGATTTATTATCTTTTTGAGCAATCTTTTCCAGGTGCCCTTTACAATATTCCAGGGAGCTGAAATCTTTTCCATTGAGAGAATTTTTTTAAAGACTGAAAAAATAAAACTATCATACTGTTTTGGTCGTCATATGTATTAGGCTTCCTTCTCCAATTAAATTAAAAACCATCTGACCCAGTTCAGGAGACCACTGCCACTGAACTTTCTCTTTCCCTCACTTCTCATCCTACTATATCTGTTCCTTGCTCTTGCAGGAAATTCTCATCTTAGGACAACTCCTTTCCCCCCAGTTATCAGACTCTTTCCTTTTTACTTCTATACTCTATGGATTATTCAGTGTATAATAATGAGCCCCAAAACAAAACAGACAGGGTCCTTGCCCTTGGGAAATATCTAGCTTAGACTAGACTCTGCTGCTGCTGCTGCTGCTAAGTCACTTCAGTCGTGTCCGACTCTTCGCGACCCCATAGACGGCAGCCCACCAGGCTCCGCCGTCCCTGGGATTCTCCAGGCAAGAACACTGGAGTGGGTTGCCATTTCCTTCTCCAATGCATGAAAGTGAAAAGTGAAAGTGAAGTCGCTCAGTCGTGTCCAACTCTTCTCGACCCCATGGACTGCAGCCTACCAGGCTCCTCCGTCTATGAGATTTTCCAGGCAAGAGGACTGGAGTCTAGGATTCACCAATTCAATCCCCCTCTTGCTAATCCCCCATTCTCCTTTCCTGTTACTCTCTACTCCTTCCAGTGCATCCATCTGGAAAATTCCATCAATACAACTATCTACTTTCACTCTTTTATACACACAGGATGATGCCCATTTGAAGAAAATCACACAGTGACAATGAATGGGGCCACTGCAGATACACGGTCTCTAATTTCACTTGGATCTCAACATTGCTGGGCAATCCTTCTATTATCTCTTGTCATTTTTTCCCTCCTATTTCCCTGTCCCCTACCTCATTTCATCTCTAACCTCGGCAAAAATGTACAGAAAGAAACTAAAGCAACTGAGGGACAGGGAGCTTCTTCAGTTTTCTGTCCCCTCTTCCAGATGAAAATCTATCTACATGTTCATCCAACATCCTTCCAACACTAAAGGAGCAGGAGTCTGGTTTCTCTCTCCCTTTTCACACACATGCCTCAGCTGTCCTGTTCAGATGGCCCCCCAGTCCTGTACACGCTACTGTCAAAAGAAGCATCTCCAACTGGCTGCTCGCCAGCTCTCACCTTGCCTGCCTGCTGTATTAGAGCAGCAGAGCTCCCAGGAAATTAAATAGGCTCTCACTCCACCTCTGCCGTGGGACCAGGGGCCTCCCTGTTTCTTGACTCCTTCCTCTGACTAGGCCCTCCTGGCACAGCAGGACTCAGCCTAGTCTTTACCTCCTCTGTGAAGGAGAAGGTTCCTTAGTCACTACTGGATGACTCCATTGCACCATCTGCTCACCTCTATCTGTGTATCCTTCTTACTCTATTGCAAAATTTATTTACATGTCTGATTCCACCAAGGACTGTGAACTCATGGAGGACAAGAACTGTGTATTCCAAGGCCAGTACACTGTAAATGACATATCCCCCGCTATCTAGGTTCCTTCTCTATCTCCACAACACCTGCGGCAAATCTCCTCTTTCTTCGTTAGTCTGTGCGTTACTGCTTCATGATGAGAGAATGCAGAATGTACAATTTTTCTTTCTAGCACTTGTGAAGGTTTTTAGTGGCATAACTTACTATCCTTTGCCCTATTTCATGTATATTTGTAAAAAGAATCCTAATCAAAGTATCAAATTTAATATTAAATCAAATTTACTAATAATAACACTCTGAAATCCAACCTTATTATGTCTACTTAAATTGTCAAATTTAAGTAGTTAAAGTTTCCTATTATGATTGTGGTTTTTATCTATTTTTCCTTTTATTTTAACAGCTCTTGCTTTATGTATTTTAACATGTTATTTGACTCAAATATTCATTATTAATAATTTTATTGTATCATTATTAATCAGCCACTTTTCTCTGATTCATTCAATAAATCTTTCCTGAATGCTTATTATGTGCCAGGCATTGTTCTAGGTACTTGGGCTACACCAAGAACAAAACAAAAACTCTTTTTTTTTTTTCCAAAACAAAAACTCTTGACTGAACTTATGTTCTAGTTGAGGAGGTAGGCAAAAAATAAATGACAAATAAGTAAGTCATACAGTGTGTTAGAAAGTGTTAAGTAGTGTGAGTAGGGCCTTACAGGACATTATAAGGACTGTGGCTTTTACTCTGAGTGAAACAGTCTGGTTTTGGCTGCACAGCAAGGCATGCAGGATCTTAGTTCCCTGACCAGGAGTTGAACCAATGTCCTCTGCATTGTGAGTGTGGAGTCTTAACCACTGGACCACCAGGGAAGCCCCTAGAGGAACATTTTAAATGACCCTACTGGATATATTCATTCAATCAGCAAAATACAGAATGTGGAAAGCCCCATTAGGGCACACAGATGAACCAGCTGCTTCAACAAATAAATTTCCTGAAAAAAAAAGGGAAAATAAACTTACTGAATAAAACAAATTGACATCCTCTTCAAGCCATGTGGCATAACTGGTACTAGAATTCCTTCCTGCCTTAAACAACTAGACAAAATGTGAAGGAGCTATTTTTTTGGCACTGGCCGTTGAACAATGTAAGACAGAGAACCTTGAGGGTAAGCAAATGCACAAGGTGAGTCCAGCTGGGTTGCAGTGTTCTGCCTGGGGAAACCATCCCAAATTTTTCATTGGGAAATGGAGCCCAAGCCGAGCACAGCACCTTGCTATTTCATTAGAGAGCAGAGGGTTGGTTGTGAAGCTGCTGGGATTTGCGAGGCAGGGTACTGACGGTTCTGGAAAACAGAGAGACAAAGGGTCTACCAGACAGTAAGGCTGCTGCAAGGCTGAGAGCTGAATAGAGGTTCCAGAGGTTGCAGGGCTGGAAGAAGTTGAAGTCTTAGCCCAACCAGAGTAGAAAGACCTCACTAAGGCCCACAGGCATTCAACTGGAACCAGAAAGATCAGCTGAGACCTCGGGAGTAAGAACCACGCAGAAGCAGGGCAAATGTGAGTGAATTAAGATCTGTGAGCCAACCCAACTCACTGTCTTTTTTTGTAAATAAATTTTAATGGAACATAAGCTATGCTCATTTGTTTACACACTGTCTAGGCTGCCTTTGCACTATATTAGCAGACTTGAGTTGTTGCAATAAGAGACCACAGGGTCGACAAACGTCTAAGACATTTACTACCTGGCCCTTTATAGAAAAACTCTGTGGAACTCTGCAAAGTCCTAGAGTAAGGGCCACACTCTAGAACTTGGAGGAAAACAAAACAGATCCACTCAACCAAAGAAGAAAACCAAGCCTGGAAGAGCAACATAATCTCCACAAGGTTATTATTCATTATGTCATATATATAATTATATACTAGATAACATACGAAGAATAGAAAAATGTGACACACGGCCAAGGGAAAAAAGCAGTCAATAAAACAGAACAGATCCTGATTTGTCCAGATGACAGATTGACAGATAAGGACTTTAAAACAGCCATTATAAATATGCATGTACAAGTACTTAAAGGAAAAGATAGACATGAGTAAACAGCTGGGAAACCTCAACAGAGAAATGTATACGCAAAGAACCAAATGCAAATTCTAGAACTGTTAAGTACAATATACGAAGAAAATTCTAAAGGCTCCTGGCTTTTAGACTTACATAATGAAGAATCTACAGATGAAATTTTATATCTGAAATGTGCTTCAAAATAACCCAGCTTGGGGAGGAGAAGTGGTTGGGGAAAAAGATGAAACAAGCCGCTATAAACTGATGACTGTTGTAACTAGGTGATGGGTATGTATGGCTTTCTCTACTTTTCTGTATGTTTAAAATTCTGCACATTCAAAAGCTAAAAAAGAAAACCAATCTTTACAAGAAAAAACTGTTTTAACTGCAAAAAAGATGATGTTCAAATGAAACTCTGCATATATATTACTCTTCTCCCATCTTTGCCAAATACCTGGAGGTACATAGCATCCACTCTGCATTTTCAAAGACTCCCAATGCTGGGGGAAAGTGAGCATTTCATAAAACTGTGAATATTTATCTAGGTGAATTCCATTTCCCTCACCCCACCTCTCTCTCTCTCTGTTATACACTTTGACACAGGGGAATATCCATATTTGATTTCACAAAATGAGATTACATTAAAATACTCTATAACTTGTATTTTCCAAATAACATATGTTATGAATATCATTATTGTCCACAACACAGGCCAACATCTTTTTCTGGTTAATGACCTCACAGTAAGTATCACTGAGAGTCTACATGTTCTATACTGTGCATTATAATTCATAGTTTCAACAGGAGACAGGAACTTTGTGAAAGAAAGCTATCTCAGGCAGAGGGAAGACATAACAGCATATATGACTTGAGGGACAAGTCTGACTTTAGGGACTTTGGGGCCATGATTTGATTGTTAATTAAGCATGCTTTAATTTATATAGTAACAAGCCATAACAGAGTTGAAAGCTATTTGTTAAAAAACATCATATAGCAAAAATCCATCTCCATTCTCCGGTTATCCACATAGAGTTTAAGTCACAGGAAGCTCTTTATCAACAGTATTTTCCAAATCACCCATGGGCTGCATCCAGTTCAGTTCAGTTGCTCAGTCATGTCTGACTCTTTATGACCCCATGAATCACAGCACGCCAGGCCTCCCTGTCTATCACCATCTCCCGGAGTTCACTCAAACCCATGTCCATTGAGTTGGTGATGCCATCCAACCATCTCATCCTTGGTCGTCCCCTTCTCCTCCTGCCCTCAATCTTTCCCAGCATCAGAGTCTTTTCAAACGACTCAGCTCTTCGTATCAGGTGGCCAAAGTACTGGAGTTTCAGCTTTAGCATCATTCCTTCCAAAGAACACCCAGGGCTGATCTCCTTCAGAATGGACTGGTTGGATCTCCTTGCAGTCCAAGGAACTCTCAAGAGTCTTCTCCAGCACCACAGTTCAAAAGCATCAATTCTTCGGTGCTCAGCTTTCTTTATAGTCCAACTCTCACATCCATACATGACCACTGGAAAAACCATAGCCTTGACTAGACGGACCTTTGATGGCAAAGTAATGTCTCTGCTTTTGAATATGCTGTCTAGGTTGGTCATAACTTTCTTTCCAAGGAGTAAGCGTCTTTTAATTTCATTGCTGCAATCACCATCTGCAGTGATTTTGGAGCCCAGAAAAATAAAGTCAGCCACTGTTTCCACTGTTTCCCAAGGATCTCAGGTCGTTGACAAAAGTTTAAAGCACCTAATTTCTGAGGTAAAATACCCCTCTGCTATCTGGAGGCTAAATTTTTGAAAAACCACTATCATAAGAAAATTCTTAATGAAAGAAATCTATGGCCTTAGAGTCACAAATAAACAAAAGCACTTGTAACTATTTTGCATATTTGTTTAAAAAAGAATGATAAAATACTAATAGCTTTAAATGTATCTTAAACTATAGTTTATATAAGTAATTTCCAGTTACCATTCTTTGATCATGAAATTGTAAAGGTGTTCCTTTTCTATATTATAATTTACATAGACACTTTGCTTTGTTGCAGAGAATATGCACAGTAAAAGATATTTTCCCCCTGAATCTGGTCCCATTCAAACATTTGCTATCTTCTGTATTTGTTTGTTTGTTTTTTTCTTTTATACAGTTTTTATACAGTTTAAACAAAAGCTTTGGAAAATAAAAATGTTATCTTTTCAATGTATAAAATTCAAACACATTAAGCATAAAGTAAAAATCAGTCTATTGTCACCATTTGGAAATAACTGCTATGAACACTTGGGTGAACATCATCCTAGATATCTCTTTGGGCATGTATACATATAAGGAAGCAAAAATACAAAACATGATGTAAGTAGGATTTACTGTTCTATACCCAGGTTTTTCTGCTGCATATATACCCATGAATACTTCAGTCTACAGTACATCTACATCATCCTTTTTAATGACTGCATAGCACCCCACTGCATGGATGAACCATAATTTATGTGGTCATTCTCTTACCAAGCCATTTCAGATTCTGATTCTGGTGAATATTTCCCAATCACTATTATTATAAAGTTACATTCTTATTCATCCATCTTCGTACACTCATCCTATTGTTCTCTCAAGATAAATTCCTAAAAGCAGAATTGTTAGCTAAAAAGTATGTATACCTTTCACCTTGATACACATTGCCACACAGCCCTCTGGAAAGGCCAAACTATTTCACACACCCACCAACTGTGCCTTTCTTAGACTTTCTGCTGGACTTACTCACAGTCTGTCCCCGCTCCTCTCGCTGGCTTCAGTTCGCTCCACAGGTTTACTTCCATAAGCTTTCTTCATCTCTCCTCTGACTACACTGCTTACACCTCAAGCACTTCTCTTCCAGATGTCTTCCCTTCCCCTTTCCCAACCTCTTTTTTCTAATTATCTCTAAAAAGTCTGACTCACAACTCAAATTCCATGGAACAAAATTCTCACAGTTGCCCAAAAAGATACACAAAAGTAAAACTGCCTTAAAATAATCTTGGAGGGAGATGGAACATAAAAGGGGTGGGCAGGGAACAAAGTCACTATCTACGCCAGTCATATGACAAAAACTGACATTTTGAGATAAATTATTCTTTAGGCCTACTATATAACTTTGGTGCACAAATATTTCTACAGGCGGTTGCATTCTGAAAGGTCTTTCGTTCAGTTATGAAAGTGAGTACTTACTATGTACATATATTGTACGCCACATTTTGGGAAGACAGAGATGAAGAAGATAAGATTCTTGTCTCTAAGAAGCTCCCATTCTAGCAGGAGAGATGGAGGTGTAAAATACTTTTCAGATAAGTGTATATACTCTGATTCAGGGTAATAAGTGTTGTGATAAAGGCATGTCCTGAGTGCTATTGAAGCAGACTGGGTTAGTTCAGCCTGGGTAGAAGCAAAGACAGCTTCAAAGGAGAGATGACATTTAAGTGTGGCCTTGAAGGATGAATGATTTGCTGGGTGAATAAAGGACAGTACAGGCAAAGCAATTAAGGAGGTACACAATGGCAAACCTTAGCAGATATGATTTTGGGAAACTGGCAGGAGATGAGGCTGAAGAGATAAATTGAGGCCAGGCTGAGATGGAGTTATCCTTTGATCCTAAGAGATTCAGACTTTAGCAATGAAGAGCTCTCAGGGTTTGTTTGTTTGTTTTTGTTTTTTTAAGTAGGGAAGCATCATAATCAGACCTGAATTCTAGAAAGACAGTTGTAGGGAAGAAGACAGACTAAGGTGGAAACTAATTACAAGAGATGGTAAAGACTTGTACCCAGACCATGCAAAAAGCTGGAGGCATCCAAGAAATGGGATTTACTGACTCACTGAACACAGATGCTGAAGGCGGTGGCAAGGACCAAAAGAACTTAAATGCTTATACTTAGGTAGTGCCTGGATGGTGATGCCATTAATGGAAATAGAGTATATATATGGAGGAGCAGAAGATGTGGGGAAAAGTATTCACTTCCATGTTGAACCTGTTGAACTTAAGGGATCTGTGACACATCAGGAAAAGATGCCTAACAGAGAGCGGGGATTAAGGCCCGGTGCTCGGTTCTAGGGATATTCCACTGATTTTTTTTAAAAAATTGTATAGATTTGGCAGTCATTTGAGGTGGGTAAACATGATTGCTGACAACCAGGAGAGGAAACAGGGATGAGGGCTTAGAACAGAATCTTAGAGAACACTAATATTTATAAACCTAGAAGTAGAAGAAAAGCCTAGTGAAAGTCCAGGAAAATCAGAGAAACAGGGGCAAGCCAGGAGAGACTGGCTCATAAAAGGAACATGAGTGTAAAAGAGAAAATATGCCTCCTTCTTTGCCTGCCCCACACTTTTCCTTCCCATACTCACTGTGCAACGTAAGAATCTTATGAAGCTTTGAGAGTTGGAACAAAGATTCTAATAAGTGGGAGGTGGGAGTGAGATTAAACAGAAAGTTCCTGGGACCCAGTTAGGGATTCTGCACTGTGATCTAGGATTTATTGACAGTGTTAATACCAGGAATAGTTCCATCCCTAAAGGGCTTGTTACCTTCTCTCTCTGTTTCAAGAGACTAACATGTCCCTTCCCCTTTCCGACGTCACTACTCATAGTTTTAATCCATCCCTTAGCTCATGACAGAAGAGAACAAGGATGGCCGTGCCTCGGGGCTTGAGGCCCTTATGACCATCTTAAGCAGTTAAAAAGACTTTTCTTCCCATTTTCCAGGAGGGAAATGTGCACACAGATGCTGAGGATAAATTCTGGCACAAAGACTTAGAGTGGATTAATTTACATCAATCTAAAGGGGTGAAAAGGAGAAAGAGGAGAGAGGACTCAACAAATTTATCCGTCATTTTCAACCCTGAGGGGTGGAGAGTAGGTGGTACAGGACAACCTGTCTGCAACATAAAACTAGTTATGAATAGTCCATAAAGGGGCCTTTCCCCATCACCAAACTTCTTCCTGATGACACATTTTCCCTCCCTCTTCTAATCAGAAGATCCCCCACTTCGAGTCAGAAGATAACCCTCGTGGGGTGTAGTGGGAAGCATTACTACAGCTTTTTCTGTAAGAGCTCTTTCCAAGATTGTCTGAACCATCATTTGTCAAAATCATAAGTGAGAAAAACGATGAATATCTTATTTCTATAATCCACAAAGATTCTATACACATGCATACATATATGTGTGCATATAATACATGCGTGTGCATGTGTGTGTTCTGGCTCTTCCTCTACCTTGACTATCTGCCCAGATCCTCTTCACCATTACCTGCAGTTCCTAAAAAAGGTCTAAACACCATTAGTTCTTGTCAAACGAGGAAACAAAAAGTAACTTGATTAGTAAATAGAGTTTGGATTGGAGCCCAGATCTTAAGAGGTATAAATTGGTGCTCTTTTCACAAGGCTGTACTTTCACATAGGTTTCCACTCTCCCATCCAACCAGTCCAAATCACTACCTACATCACCGTCCCTTTACACATCTCTCACCTCAAATCTCCCCGCGGTTCCTTACTCCACTAACACACAAAAAAGACAGGTCTATCCTCCTACCAACCTCCTTCTTCTCTAAAAACATCTTTCTCTTTACTTTTCACACACACTCACAATGTTTGTCCTGTCTCTGATTCTCTACTTTGCACACTGATTTCTGTGAAGAGACTATGCCATGCAGGGCAGAGGAACGAACCCTTGAAAAAAAATCAGAGTCATATTCAAATGCCCATTTTGCCCCTTACAATCTGCAATCATGGTCTTATTACTTAACCTCTTTGTCTCATTTTTCTCATCAGCAAACATAATAATACCTAACTCATTGAGTATTAAAAGGCAATTAGCATGACTTCCCTGGTGGTTCAGTAGTTAAGACTCCCAATGCCAGGGACTGGAGTTCCCCTCCTCTCCGCGGGTCCAGAAACTAATATACCACATGCAGCACCCCGCAACCTCCCCCCAAAAAAGTAGTTAGCACATGTAAGATGCTTAACACGGTAGTACGTATTAATACATAAAAGGCACTTAAAAATGGCAGCTATTTGCCGTGAAAGTAATATTTGCCTCGCAAGACGATTGTTCCTACATACCTGACACCTAAAGTGTTCTTCAAAATATTTTAATTCCCTTCCTCCCCCAGTTTTGAAAAAAACTTTCCAATTCTTTCCAACAAAGATTCAGAAACCAGTTCAAATCCAACAAAGATTCATCTGCAAAACTGTTTGCACATTTACTAAAATTTCACCACTTACACAAGGGCTTCCCTGGTAGCTCGCTCGGTAAAGTATCCGCCTGCAGTGCAGGAGACCCAGGTTCGATCCCTGGATCTGAAAGATCCCCTGGAGAAGGACACGGCAACGCAATCCAGTGTTCTTGCCTGGAGAATCCCTTGGACAGAAGAGCCTGGCGCGCTGAAGTCAATGGGGTCGCACAGAGTCGGACATGACTGAGCGACTAAAGTACCGCACAAGAATAATAGAATGACACCTATTTAAAGCTAACCAGACATAATTTCTCCTCTTCTTAAGACAGTGGAAGAGAATAATCACATTTTCCAAGTTGCCCCAAAGACGTGTTGGATAATGCCAATAGATACAAGTTGCTTTCTCTGCGGCAACCGGGTGTCGAGGAGCATTTCCGTTACTGTAGGTTCATCGCTCTGCAGCCGGAATAAATAAGTTTGCTGCACCAATCACACAGCTGACGTGGGCGAAGAAAACTTCAGATAATGTCCCATAAATCTCAATGCGGGACTGCAAATAGATGCCACGCAGTGACGTGATCTAAGCAAATGACGAACACACACGGATCTGTTTCTGTGACAAGTGGTAACGTGTGCCTGCATATGTCCGCAGGACTGAAAGCACAATCTGGTACGCCGAGATGTCTGATCGCGGACGTGTATCCCTTTGAACCCGACTGCGTAGCAAGTGAGCAACGATGAGAACCCTCGCGCACCTCTAGGAACTTACCTCTTCGGACGAACAGGTGCAAGCCGCTGGGCGCCGCCATGTTGGCGCCGGTCACGTGGCTCCAAACTCTCGCGCCTCGCCCCGCCCCGCCCCGCCCCTCGGAGCCTTCCACTCGCCGCCCTGCCAAAAACCAGAGGCGCCGAGGCCGCCGGAGGGGAGCGCGCGTGCGCGCCGGGGGCTGACTGCGGGAGCTCTGGCGGCGGAGCGGCTCGGGCACCCGGGCCAGTAGGGGATCCCGCGGCCGGCCGAGCCCGCTCCAGCCACGAGAGGCGGGCTGCAGCAGCGGTTCGCGCACTCTCTCTGAGCCCCCGCGCCCAGGTGGGATGGAAGAAGCCTGTCAGGTAAGCGTGGTATCCAATATTTGTAGCATCAACATTTTGGTGCATGGAAACGTGAAGTTGGGAGGAAAAAAATAAAGCACAATCTAGCGTTCAACATAGCACTTTGCATCGTCTGCCACTTCGTTGCCTATTTTTCCCTGGATTCAGCTGAAAGGTAAAATTTGGTTCAAAGTCACCAGCTGCCTGCCCCCTTGGCTGCCCCAGAATCTACATTACTCAGCAGAGACAACAGACAAGACAGGATCTATGTGCAGCTGGAAAATCTATCCTGGGTTCCACAGTGGGCATATTCAGGGGACTTCTCCTTCCCCGAGGACACCTCCAGCTCAGTGGTGTTAACTGGAGTCTTAATCCTAAATGTGGCTTTTAAGAATGAGAGGATGATGTCTGCTAATTGTGCTGCCAAAAGATGAAGCCTTCGGAAGGCCAATTATGAACCAAGTGAGGGAGCTGATGAATCCCTAGTGATGACGGTGCCCATTTTTACCAAATTCACTATTCCTCTATCTGCATTCTGGGGCACATTTCCTTCCTGTCGCAGAGCAGGTATTATTCATCTTGGTACCCAGCGAAGAACCTGATATTCAAGGAATGAAGGAATGTCTGGTGAAGAAATTGAACTCTGCATGAACACAGTCAAACCAACAATGTAACACTTTCCAAACGCAGTGAAGACTGTTATGGATTCTTGGTGATGGTGTGTGATGTCACCTAATTAATGTTTAAGAATCTAACTGAACTACACAGTGAAAAACCCAGACAATTCAGAAATGATTTTTTTTTTAAGTGTAAATCCCCTTCCTCACCCTGTCTACACACCACAGTTCCACTCTCCAGTCAGCCACTGTGTGCAGTCATCCCATGCCTTTTACAGGCAAATATATGTAAATATTTTAAATAGAATCACATACTTACTGTTACAAAATTGCTTTTCCACTCATCAGAAACTTCAAACCTTAGAATACTTAGTTAGAGCTCATTCTTTTTAATGCCTCCATAGTCCTGATAATTTTAAGGAGAGTGAATTTGGGTAGTTCATTAGAGGACACACCTATAATTCTTGGAGACCCAGTTTTGTATGCTTTTGGGTCACCTTGAAAGATACAGGGGAAAAAAAGTGTTTTCCACTGAGGTAGGTAAGATGCACAAGGATGAGAATGAAAAGTACTCTTTCAAGTGACTTCAAGCTCCACCTTTTTCAAATGCAGATCATTTCCAAGGAGAGAGTTTTTTAATGTGGTAATCTGTCCTCGGTGTAACTGAAGCCAGCAACCTGAGTGCAGGAAAGGAACCTGAAAGTTAGCAGAGCACCAGTCTCAAGAAGTGTGCAGAAAAAGAAACCTAGAAGTCCCTAGAGAAATGTCAGAGGGCATTAAGCCCAATTTCAAACACAGCTGAAATGAAGCACATGTTTATGTGATTCAGTTCCCTCAGTAAAGAATCTGCCTGCAGTGCAGGAGACCCAGGTTAGATCCCCAGGTCAGGAAGATCCCCTGGGGAAGGACATGGCAACCCACTCCAGTATTCTTGCCTGGAGAATCCCATGGATGGAAGAGCCTGGCAGTCTATGGTCCTTGGGGTAATACAGAGTCAGACATGACTGAGCGACTAAACTACCACCAATCCTTGAAAAACAAATGCACAGTTTATCCCCCTTCAACTAGAAGGAAAAGGGAACATGAGAATCAGGTGGCACCACTATACTGTAATCCAGTGAGGAAGTCGCCAGTCAATTCAGCGTAGCATGCGGACATCCAGGATGAGCTAGAAATGAAGCAGATAGGAACTTGCACAGGTAATAACTTGCCCACTGATTCTTGATTTAGCTTCTTTCATAACATGCTTCGACATTGGAAAGAGTAAGAACTGCCAGCGTGTGTCCTCCAAAATCATCAACTTATATAAGATATATGCATACTGATCGACCATATAAAGGGCTAGACTCCGGGCATCTAAGTAAAAGTGTTAGTCGTACAGTCGTGTTCGACTCTTTGCGACCACTCCTGTGTCTGTGGAATTCTCTAGGAGAGAATACTGCAGTGGGTAGCCAGTACCTTCTCCAGAGGAATCTTCCCAGCTCAGGGATTTGAACCCAGGTCTCCTGCATGGTAGGTGGATTCTTTACTCTCTGAGCCATCAGGGAAGCCCTTTAAAAGATCCCTAGTAATTCTAACATCTGTGATCCTGGGTATAAGGGCATTAGATTGCTTTCATTTAGGTGAGTAACTACTACTGACTCACTTCTCATCTCTGTTTCTGCCCATCTTTCCTATGAAATGAAGGTTATGTTGTGGCACTTCGTTGATTTGAACTTCCACCATTTTTCGGATTTTGTCTTTCTTGAAAAAAAATGTTGAATAATTTTTCAAAACCAGAGTTCAAGAAATAAAGGGTAACTTCATAATACCTTCAGTTTCTACATCCAGAAGTTCATTCTGCAATGTTAAAATATTTTTATTGTGATTAATTATTGTTTTATAGGGTTTTTACCTTGTTATTTTTAATTACTTATTTGGCTGCATCCAGTCCTAGTTGCCACAGGCCAGCCCCTCATTGCATCATGCAGGACTTTTCATTGTGTCACATGGGCTCACTAGCTGTGTCTCAGAGGCTTAGTTGCTCCATGGCATGTGGGATCTTAGTTCCTTTCCCTACTAGGGATTGAACCCACATCCCTTGCACTGCAAGGCAGATGGATTTTTAACCACTGGACTACCGGGGAAGTCCCATTCCTCGGTTTTTAAAAGGTTTTCTTATTAGCATTTTTTTATATCTTTTAATCTTCTTTTATTAAAGAGATACATACATCAGAAATAAATTCTGATATTCTCATTTTTTAAGTCATTTTTTCCTTCCTCCTTCTTCTACTTAATATTTTATTATAGACATACTACATAACTTTTTCAAATACCATATATAGTTTGTAGTAAAATTGAAATTATTTTGGTTTCCATAATGAAGATCCTGAATTTGTGATTCAAATTCGCAATTTAAAAGCTCTAGAGATTTTGCTACCTCAAGTAAATCCCTTTAAAAATAACTTTTGCTTTATAAAGACATCATCCTGTAACCTGAGAAAGCAATGGCAACCCACTCCAGTACTCTTGCCTGGAAAATCTCATGGATGGAGGAGCCTGGTAGGCTGCAGTCCATGGGGTCTTGAGGAGTCAGACACGACTGAGCGACTTCCCTTTCACTTTTCACTTTCATGCACTGGAGAAGGAAATGGCAACCCACTCCAGTGTTTTTGCCTGGAGAATCCCAAGGACGGGGGAGCCTGGTGGGCTGCCGTCTGTGGGGTCGCACAGGGTCGGACACAACTGCAGTGACTTAGCAGCAGCAGCAGCAGCATCCTGTAACTTGTCTCACTAGGTTTTTAAATACTTATGAAGATTACCTATAATGCAACATAAAGACTAAGGTGTAGAAGCCCTTAGCCCTTACACTAAGGTATATATCTGTAGAAGAAACTTGTTACATACAAACACATAAGACTGACTGAGACAGTGTGGTGTTTCCTACCGGGCACTACAGCAGCCTGCTGGGGGAAACTGGTGTCCTGGGGCCTGCCTAGCTTCAGTGGGGCTGTCAACCCCAGGAGCCTTCATTCTGCCTGAACTTACTTCTGTTTGCCATCTGAACCAGAAAAATTAGCCTTTTGGTTTTATATCAGGATCATTTCTTAGCATTTGGCTAAGAAACTCTATGGCTTGGGAAGAATATTTCCCATCCTGCCCTCCAGTGTGTTCAGTTTTAGTGTGAGGAAATGCTTTTATTTATTTACATTTCTTAAAAAGTCAAATGAACATTCTTTTCAAGAACTTGGAGTCCTGCATAAGCATAAGTTGCATATTTAACAGGGACCTGTCTCCATAGCTGACTGGACCCCCTAAAGTTAAGGTCCAGCTTCACACGATTATATATGTTCAGGCAGAAAGTTGCTGGGGCACTCTCTTAGCCAACTTGTTGGCAGAATATTGTTTCCTGAACCACTTGAGACAACATGAGACATGTTACTGGGTAATCTCTGGGGCTTCCCAGGAGGCGCTAGTGGTAAAGAACCGGCCTATCAATACAGGAGAGCTAAGAGATGTGGGTTCGAGCCCTGGGTTGGGAAGATCGCCTAGAGGAGGACAGGGCAACCGACTCCAGTATTCTTGCCTGGAGAATCCCATGGACAGAGGAGCCTGATGGGCTGTGGTCCACAGGCTCACAAAGAGTTGGACACAACTAGAGCAACTTAGCACCCAATCTAGGCGGACCCTTAGAGAAAAATGTATAAATGCTCCATGTTTTTTTTGAGGACAAGTAATGTCATATGCAAGACAGTTATAGGAAATCAAGGGGGTTTCTCCTTGCTGCTGTGTCCTGCTTCCCTCGTCTCTGGCAATGCCTAGAGGAAACTAGGAGGCAGGGAGGGCACTCTAATCGTATGTGGCCCTCCTGCCCCTCCCATTTTTGATTTGTATAATGACATTTTCTGGATCACATAATTCCTGGGCCAGTGAAACTTTATGTTCCACCCTTTTCCAACAAGATTGCCTGTGACCCTCCTACATAGAAATTCTGAAGATTTTGTGAGTCTATAGCCATTTATAAGGCATCATCCAAGTGGGCTCAGAGAAGAGCATGTTGCTCCCTCCTGAGCAGCCTGTCAGTGTGATTAAGCAGAGAAGAATGGGACCAGAGAGGGCTAACTTAGCTGTAGGGTAAGACCAAACTTTGTCCCCAGGGAGTTGCTCTCAGGCACAGTCTGGCCTGCATTCATTTCAAGCTGCTCCAGCCTCTTGGCTTGAAAGAGATGAGAGATTTGTAAGCAGAAATAGTGCTTCAGCATAACAGCCTATCCATTGTTGGGGCAGTAGCCTACCTGGAATGGTGGCAGGGGCCAAGAGAGGGAAGGGGTGGGAAGACTGTAAAGACGAGGATGAGGGTGGTCCCAGACCTCACTCACTGATGCATTTGAGTTTTATCTTTTTTTCTTCAAATGAGTTACAGTTGATTTACAATACTACATTAATTGCAAAATGATTCAAACATTTTATGGGTTATATTCCATTTACGGGCTTCCCAGGTGGTGCTAGTGCTAAAGGATACACCTGCCAATACAGCAGATGCAAGAAACTTGGTTTCGATCCCTGGGTCAGGAAGATCCCCTGGCAGGGGCATGGCAGCCCACTCCAGCATTCTTGCCTGGAGAATCCCATGGACAGAGGAGCCTGGGGTCTACAGTCCATAGCGTCGCAAAGAGTCGGACACGACTGAAGCGACTTAGCACGCATGCAAGCACACGTGTTCCATTTATAGCTTTATAAAATGTTGGCTGTATTCCCTGCATTGTACAATATATCCTTGTAGGTTATTTACTTTATGCATAGTACTGTGTCCTTCTTAATCCTCCACCCCTTTCGTGCCCTTCTCCCCTTGCTGCTCCCCACCAGTAACTACTAGTTTGTTCTCTGTATCTGAGTTTGTGTT
Source organism: Oryx dammah (assembly GCF_014754425.2). Classification (NCBI taxonomy): domain Eukaryota; kingdom Metazoa; phylum Chordata; class Mammalia; order Artiodactyla; family Bovidae; genus Oryx; species Oryx dammah. Next base: position 111,323,502 of record NW_024070211.1, on the reverse strand, counting down.
ATACTCACTAGTTTGTCTTATAGAATCCACATACAAGTGATAACGTATGTGTCTTTCTCTGTCTGACTTATTTCAATAAGCGTACTACCCTCCAGGTCAACCCATGTTGTTGCAACAACATTTCATTATTTTCAAATATTGAAAATTTCATTGTTTTTTATGACTGAGTAGTATTCCACTGTACATATGTGCTTAGTCGCTCAGTTGTGTCTTACTCTTGGCAACCCCATGGACTATAGCCCACCAGGCTCCTCTGTCCATGGGGATTCTTGAGGCAAGAATACTGGGGTGGGCTGCCATGCCCTCCTCCAAGGCATCTTCCCAACCCAGGGATCGAACCCAGGTCTTCCACATTGCAGGCAGATTCTTTACCATCTGAGCCACTAGGGAAGCCCAAGAATATTGGAGTGAGTAGCCTGTCCCTTCTTCAGGGGATCTTCCTGACCCAGGGATGAAACCGGGGTCTCCTGCTTTTGCAGGTGGCTTACCAGCTGAGCTACCATGGAAGCCCCAGTGTGTATATACTGCCATCTTTTTTATTCAGTCACCTGTTCATGGACACTTAGTTATTGGCTATTGTAAATAATGCTGGTATTAACACTGAGGCACATGTACCTTTTCAAGTTAGAGTTTTCTTTGGATATATACCCAGGAAGTGGAATTGCTGGGTCATATGGTAGTCCTAGGAGAAGGCAATGGCACCCCACTCCAGTACTCTTGCCTGGAAAATCCCATGGACAGAGGAGCCTAGTAGGCTGCAGTCCATGGGGTCTCTAGGAGTCAGACATCACTTTCACTTTTACTTTCGTGCACTGGAGAAGGAAATGGCAACCCACTCCAGTGTTCTTGCCTGGAGAATCCCAGGGACGGGGGAGCCTGGTGGGCTGCCATCTACGGGGTCGCACAGAGTCGGACACGACTGAAGCGACTTAGCAGCAGCAGCAGCAGCATGGTAGTCCTAGTTTTTTGAGGAGCCTCCAAAATGTATTTCACAGTGGCTGCTGAGTTTTATCTTAAGCGACAGGGCTTCCATGACCTCATTTCTTGGCACTGGCTCTAAGGAAAGTTGGTTTATCTAAATAAAAACATGTACCATTATCAACTATTATCTATTCTCAGTTAGTAAGCTCTGAAAAGTTGCACCTGCTTACAGACTTCTGGAGAATGAAGAATCCATGCAGATTAAGGCAGAAAGGCAAAAAGTTTCCAAGAGAATTTAGTGATCAGTCAATCAGCCAATCAATAAATACTTAAGTGCATACTCAACTCCAAGGAGATTATGATGTTATTTTGGTTCTTAGGAAATTAATTGGAAAACTGAGACTAAGATGCTCACAAAATTGTCCGTAAAGAAAGAGCAAGTAACCTTGAGACTATAAGCCTTACAGGAGCAACACCAGGTGCGAGGAGTCAGATTTTCACTATCCTTGGCTGCCAAGAACTGAGAAAAATGCTGAATGGTAATAAATTCTCAGGAAACTTGCACCTGTTTAAAATCCTTCCTGCAGAGATGACGGTAAAAGCGAAATACTGCTTCCTTTGGCATCTCGAATCCACATTTATAAAAGAAGAGAAAGGAAAATGCTCTCGATCTCGTTAGAATTTTTTAAAGTCTGTTTTTTTGTTTGTTTACACATGTATGTAACATGTGCTCTTTAAAAACATTTTAAAACCACAGAAATGGAAAATACAGAAAGTAGAAGTCCCCTAGAAAAGCTCTCTCTGGGTAATGATTGTTACTTAGTTGATGTATATTCATCCAGAGGGCTTCCCCGGTGGCACTGTTGGTAAAGAACTTGTCTGCCAGTGCCGGAGACATAAGAGATGCAAGTTCAATCCCTGGGTTGGGAAGATCCCCTGGAAGGGTATGGCAACCCACTCCAATATTCTTGCCTAGAGAATCCCATGGACAGAGAAGCCTGGTAGGCTATAGCCTATCAGGTCACCAAAAATTGGACATGACTGAAAGCAACTTAGCACAACACCTATTTGTCCAGATTTCCTTCTGTGCATATACCATCTGCTGAACTTTCTAAGGGAAGGTATCTATTTTTACTGTGACTAGGCAACCCACTCCAGTGTTCTTGCCTGGAGAATCCCAGGGACAGAGGAGCCTGGTGGGAGGCCGTCTATGGGGTCGCACAGAGTCAGACACGACTGAAGTGACTTAGCAGCAGCAGTCACACATCTATGTACAATAAAAAGCAGCAGCCTAGGCAAACCATACTCAAGAGGACAGGAATACACAGTATTTATTACCTATCTTCGTTGCTGTTTACTGTACGTTCTTTTTTCCCTTTGGCCTGCACTCTGCCTTTGTTTCTCTCCTCCCAATATTTACACCCTTCTATATGATTACTCCTTTTACTGGTTTTCCTTTTCCTTCCTGAAATAATGGTATATTCCTGGTTACCTGCTCATATTTTTTCATCTTATTCTTCTGCTGGTTTTATCAGTTTGCTGTAGTGTGTTTTGGTAAAATATGGTCCTGTAGGATTTTGTGAGACTAGTTCTTACAGAAGGCAGTTGGACCACTAAGATCAGAGGTTGGAAATATTTATTTACAGTTTTGGTATTTCCTGTCTAGAAGCATGAAACAGTACTCCTTGGTTAGTCAACAGTCACACTGAATACACTGCAGTAAGAACCTTCGAAGTGGAGATTATGAAATAACAAGGAATTTAATCATAGAAACAACTAGCTGTGTGTCCCTTTCTTGTCTCCCACCCTCCGCCTCCATCCCCCCACACCGGCTGACAAACTAAGCAGAAACGTACCACCGCTTGAACTGCATTTCTCAACTTCTGCTCGCCTCTCACTCAACAAATTCTATATTCAAGACGGAAGCTGTTGAAACAAACAAGGGGGCAGATGCTGCCTCGACCTCTCTTCCCATTGAGCTGCGCTCCCCCATCCACTTTAAGCCAGAGAATAACCTGTCTGGAGAGCATTCTCCTCATCTGAAGCACACACAAACATCACCGCGTTTTCCTTTGCTGCAGCAAGGATAAAGGAAGAAAGGCGGCAGCTGCTCTGGTTGCAGACAGCAAACAGGCCTCACTGTGGTGGCCCCACAGCCTTCACAAAGGGGGATTCAGGGAGCCAGGCAAGCACACTGCACAACGCGGGACTTCCGTGCAGATTCACCTGCCAGTATAATTCATGAAAAATCTACAAAGAACTGTCCAGGTGAACAGAGACTAACCAAAGCACATTTTCCAACTGGTCTTTTATGAAGCTGGAAGAGGAAGAATACAGTTGAAGAACTGGAAAGGGCTTCACAGATCACCTAATCCAACTCTGCCTCTTCTAGTTTTAAGGTGAGGTTAGTGGGGCCCTTTCAGTCGAAGAAGATTCGTCCCTTCTCCAGCCTGGGTACATTTGAACAATGGAGGTCTTAAAACAATTTTTTTTTAAATAAGAAATTTATAAGGTATTTCTTGTACCATTTTACATACAACAGCTCTTCAGATATTCATGTGACACTTTTATGGCATTAAATCTCTCCACAGGGTAATGAAAAGCCCCCCCAAATTATGACATGAAAAATTTCAAAGCTTTGCTTTTACATTTAGTGTGTGTTGATTCACAGGGCTGGTGTGTCAGAGGTGGCGATGGTTTGCTTTTGAAATAGCCAAATAAAGTCCGTGGTAAACTATGCTTCCTTTTAGCATCAGTTTCCAAAAAAAGAATTTAGTTGTGTTATTATTTTTTTTATTTTTTAAAGAAACTTCTTCACTGTCTTTTGGCAATTTCTGCTTTGTGAAAGTCCTGAACACAGTCTATTTAAAGGTGCTACTTATCTGCTTCAGATAAAATTATTTTTAAAATTTCTTTACAGTTCTATTTGAACAATATAGTAATATTAAACAAAATGTTATATCAGAGTAACACATGGTTTTTAAAAACATGCAATTATAATAAAGTTTACAACAAAAAGCAATAGTCTCCCATCCTGCTGTCTCCCAATCTGACCCGACTCAACCAATTTGACTGTTTTTCTTTCTAGTTACTGTTCAGACCCATGCCAATTATACTTTATTATATTTAGACTCTCATTTTCCTTACACTTCTTTTTTCTGGAGTTCATAATTTCCTAATTTGGACCAATTACTTTCGTAGGCACGCGATTCCATTGCCATCCTCAGATTTTACTGTTTCTTGTCCTCCACATCTTACATGCGCTTTGATTTCACCTTCGTGGCGCTGAAATAGATCAACTGGTAACTTCATTATAAAGTTTATGAACTAAGTTTTCTGGTTTCATAGATTTCTAAAACCACCTTTCTTTTGCTTTCACATTTGGGTATAGGATTCTAGATGGAAAATAACTTTCCGTCAGAACTTTGAATTCATCATTCCATTGTCTTTCAGCATGAAGTATAACTGATAGGCTGGTGCTATTTAAATAGGCTGGTGTTATTTAAATTCTGACTTCTCTCCCAAGTTTCCTGTGTTTTTCCCTCTGAAGCAATCTAGAACTTTTATGCTCGATGTTTTGAAATTTAATAATTTAATGTCATATATATCCTTTTAGGTAAGTGATATAGTGGTTAAAAACAAAAGTGAATTATACTGCCTGGACCCAAATCCTGTCTGCCACCTCCCAGCTGTGTGACTTTAGGCGAAATAATCTCCCTAGTCCTCACTCAAGGATACATACCATGTGTACCTCTGAGGATTGTGAGAACTGAGATTCTCACTGTTGCAGGTGGTTGGCAAATAGTCAACTTTCCATAAACATTAGTGATTATTCTGCTCAGCCTTCAGTAAAGTCTTCTAATTTGAAGATTCATGTCTACAACTCTGAGGAACTATCTCCCCTTTCTTTGATAATGTCCTTGTTTGCTTTTCCTCTCTGAAAATAAGCCAGCCATCAGATTTCCTACATTGACTTCTCTTTTCTCTCCTGTTTTCTCTTTTTGATGTTCTGCAAAATTTCTTCAACTTTATATTCCAAGTTTCCATTGCCTTAATTATGTAACACACTCATTTTAAATTTCTGAGAACTCTTCCTTATTCACTGATTGTTCCTACTTTATAGTATTGTTTTTATTTCATATATGCAATATCTTTCCCAAGTCTTATTTTCAAAACTTGAAAACATACAGGTTGAAAGAATCACAGTGGTGAACACCTGTATATCCCTCCCACCTAGATTCAATAATTTAAGACTTTTGTCATATTTATGTACAAATATCTGTGTGTGTGTGTGTATGCCATTTACACATACTTTTTCTGAACCATCTGAATGTCAGTTACAGATGTCCTGAACAGTTTTGCATGTGACTTCTAGGAATTAAGACATTTGCCTACCTCATCACAATACCACGATCACAACTAATAAAATTAACAAAACCTCCATACTCAGATTTCTCTATTGTCTCAAATGTATGCAAAATCTACCATATATAAAATGTCCATGCCTTTCCACTCGGCGATTCCATCACTATGTTGCATATATACCCCCACCACATGTACAAAATGAAGTACACACAAGAACATTCACTGCAACACTGCCTATGAGAGCAGAAGAAACGAAACGGCCTAAAGGTCCATTAATATGGGATTGGGTTGAACAAACTGAAACCAAACTATGGAATAAATATCAAATAGCTGACTCTGAAACCAAACTATGGAGTATCAAACAGCTGTTTAGAATCAGCATGTTTAGAACTGAAGTATTCTGATATGTACTAATAAAGATAAGTTAAATTTAACTGGAAGAGATTCTAAGTACTGCATGTAGTATATCACCATTTGTATTGAAGCAAAGTTATGGGTGTTTGCAAACTGATAATTAACTCTGAGGGGCAAAAGAGAAACTGGGAAAAGTAACTGCCTCTGGAAAAGTGACTTAGGTGACTGGGTGGAAGGGAGGGCAGTTTACTTATCAAATTTTGAATTTCGTGTTCATGTTACATAATTAAAAAGTTATTGCTTAAATGTCAATATTTAATCCCATATAGCAGTGGTTCTCAACCAAGGCTGATTTTGCCCCTCTGGGGTACATGTGGCAGTATCTGGAGACATGCTTGGTTGTTACAGCTGGAGGTGGGGATAGTACTACGGGCATCTCGGGGGTAGAAGCCACAGATGCTCTTAACCAGCCAGTACACAGGTCAGCGGGCTTCCCTGGTGGCTCAGCAGTAAAGAATTTGCCTGCAGTGCAGGAGATGCAGGTTCGATTACTGGTAGGGAAGATTCCCCTAGACAAGGAAATAGCAACCCACTTCAGTATTCTTGCCTGGGAAAGCCCAGGGACAGAGGATCCTACAGGGCTATAGTCCATGGGGTCACAACTTAAGATTCTGAACATGAGGCAGCACAACAGTGATCTGGCCCAAAATGCCAACAGTCCTGAGGATGAGAAACCCTGCTGTAGAGCAGTTCTTCTGGATGATAAGGTTTGAAAAGGGCTAAGCAAGACTAAAGGAAGAGACAAAAAGAAAGTCATGGGCCTAGGCCTAAGTGTTCAAATCACTGTGCCTTTAAGATAACTCATTATTTCTAGCTGTGTAGGAGGATGGTTGGAGAGGTCCAAAATGCTCTTGTTTACACAGCTAATTCTAGACTGGTACAGGATCAAGCATCTGTAACCTTAGTTGGTGTTAATAATTTTAACTGCTGTAAACAGTAGTATAGTCACTGTAAGAATGACTTCAGACTAAAGGTCATGATTTCTAGGACTTTTAATCTCTACACACAGCACATGTACAAGAACGTGCGCGCATTGCAGCATTGCTTGTAATGGACAATACTGCAAACAAATAATAGGGAACTGGTAGAGTAACTTATGGTATATCTGTACAGTGGCTACCATGCAGCCATAGCGCTAATGATTTCCAGGATACCATTAACTTCAGGGACTTCTCGGGTGGTCCAGTGGCTAGGACTTTGTGCTTCCACGGTAGGGGGCATGGGTTCAATCCCTGGTCGGGGAACTAAGATCTCCTAGGCTGTGCTGCACAGCCAAAACAACAACAAAAAAAACAAACCCAAAACAGCAGTTGTTTCTGAAGGTTTGGGGCAAGGAACTTTTCACAATATGCCCTTTTCCATTCTTGTACTATGTGCATACTACTTTTTATATAGACAGCTCTGCCTAAGTCAAGGAGGAAGTTCAATGTGCTGTGTAACGCTACGGCAATGCATAATACAAGGAGAATGAAATATGTGTTGCAATAAAGGTGTAAAGGCATATGGGGACATGAAAGTTGTAGATGCTGAGTACCTGAAAACGTTGAGGAAATGAGGAGCTTCAAGCCATGCTTCAAATGAGGCACCAATAATCTCGGTCATTATACATAAACATCCTTTTTCCTGATACTTAAGGTTTTGAACAGAGGGCAGCTGGGGTATTTGTCCTGTGACGGCATCAAACATGCAAGTGAGGTATTTCCCAGATGGCGATAAAAGCAAGCCCCACTTAGGAAGAGCCTCGTGGGTTGGCATGCTTACGACTTGGCCAGCCTACTTGACAGAAAATGAAATGGAGGAGTGGAAGCCAGGTATTTGCCACTAGTTCAGTGTGACCTTAGGCAAGTGAACTTCCAGATCTATTGTCTGTCTATAAAAGTGAGAGTGTAGCCCCTAAAAGTCAAATTTGAAAAATGAAATGGATAATTCCTATTCCTAAGGGAAAAAATTTCACAAAAATATGGAAAAGTATTCAGCTTTCCCATTAAGCAAAAGGAATACAAATTTGAGGTTTTATACCTGTGGAGACAACAACAAAATCAACATACTACACCACTGAAATTCTGTTAAAATCAGTACAAACATTAATATCTGTAATTTACAGAGCAGTCTGGAAAATATGGCATGTTTACATAACTGAACCATGGAGATAGTCCTACCCTTTGACTCAGTAACTAGCAGTAACTTCCCAGGAATTGGGATACTTAATGGATACAAATATATATGTGTACAAATATATATATATATATACACACACATGTGAAGATATTAATTCATTTGAATGTTGTAATAATAAAAGAAAAAATCTAGGCAAATGGTTTAATATGGGAAGGTCAACTTGAAATATTGTACATCTTTGAGAACCATTTTGAACACTAGAAATGCTAAAAAGAAAATGCTACTCTGTTCAATGTATACAGAAATAATATACAAATATAAAATAATTTCACTTGCAAGAAGTATGGGTATCTTAATCAGCATTTAATATTTTTAAACTGGCCTGTAAATTCTAATAAAGAATGAATTTGAGGAATTCAATCATTTGGCCTCTGAGGTCTGTGATTCTTTATTTCTCTGATACAGCATTGAAAGCTTTGCTGTGAGGAAACTCTAGTGGACAAGATAATGGTGGGGGAGATAAACCTTCAGAGTAGACAAGACTCTGGTACAGCAAGCTGAGGCCCCTGCAATTTGGAGACAGGGACATATAGTGGGTTTTTCTCTTCCTCTTATAAACTCAGGTATGAACTGAAATTTGTGATTAAAAAAATTATTTTAGCTATATACCACATCTAGATCCACATCTGAGTAGAAAAGCTCAAGAGTGATGAGAAAAGATGTAAAAAGGATAAGCACAGACATTAGAACAGGGCAGAAGCCTGGAGCCAAGTCTAATACAACCTCATTTTACATCAGTGTTTTTCACTGTTCTCATGTTTCCATGAAAGGAAACATGGTATTACATGTGGAGAAAATGCAACTTGGAGAAGATACGGAAAAAAGTAGTAGTGGAGGGGAGGAAGGGAAGAAGGTAAAGGCAGCAAATAAAATATTGTACATCTATGTGTATGTGGATGGTAAAGGGGATGAAGGCTGCTACCCCAGGGTGACAAGTGGCCGCTAAGCCCAAAAGGTAGCTGCGCTGGGTTTCACACACAGTCCTATGTATCTATGCTGGTGTTTAACTATCCTGATCTAAGTACAGATCTTACTATCAGACTTACTCTTCTAACTCAAAATGAAAGTACAGCCTTTGAAGTCTGAAAGATTAATGCTAATAAACTAGACCTTTAACCATAGAATGTTGTATTAAAAAAAAAAATACAGAAACTGGTATCACATTGGCTTCTTCTGGTTTCTACATAAAAAGGATGTTGGAAGATAATTTATTTAGATTGTATTAATTTTTTCTCCTCAGAGCTCATTTTTAGGCATCAATTGTTAATTTCCAAATTAAAAAAATTTTAAATCTTATAATAAATTCAGATGGAAAACACATTTTTTCCATATAGCTTCAGAAGGACTTTGCATTGGTTCATTCTATCTGTATAACTTAGGTATGTGTTCAGAAATCAAGTTTTATGTATATAAACTGAGATGAGACTGTCTGAAATGTTCGCAGAACTCTTATTTTAAAGGTCTGGCTTCAGTGCCATTGGTATGCTGGTGGCCACAACTATTTTATGTCCAGAGGGTACTACTCACTTTGCTTCTATGTTTGACAGAATTTACTGATGAAAAAAAGCTGATGAAGGACAAGTTAGTGCTTGTCCAAGATGGGATTTTGCCTTGAGCATTGAACAAATCAGATTTTAAAAGTAAAGTTCAACTAAAAAAAAAAAAAGGTAAAGTTCAACTTACATCCCATTTTTGATGTTATACAATACTTGGCTTACTGGCACATGTTAAAAAAAAATCAAGGCTTTACTTTTAATGACTATCAAGCAACTTATTTAGTTCTACTTCGATAAAATAAGGACTATATCTTTTTTTCCCCCTTCTTAGACTTCAACATCTTGATAACCTTATATTAAATCACAACCTCATTTTACATATTTCAACAATAGTGTGTAAACTAGACTTTTGTTAACTGATTTGTATCTTACTATTTATAAAGTGTTTATAAACCTCCAATTAAATAAATTTATATTTGAAAAAATAAATAAAATGTTTATGGCAACTTCTGAATTATCTTCAATTAGTATTTGGTGCCAAACATCTAGGTTTCAGGCTGTATTTAGTTTCCCTTCTCTCTCTTACCCACCCTACTCCTAACAAGTGGTTAATAGTTTATTTAAACAGTTCTACTTTAAGAACATTTTCTACTTAGAAAAATCACATGGCAAGACCAAGATTGCTAGGAAGACATTAAAGAAATGTGTTAAAAACTTAGAAGCAAAGTGTGGGAGGAATAATAAAAGCTTAAAACCCAAAGGTTTTTAACAAGATGGAAGAAGTTAATCATAAGTATTCAAGAATCATATCAGCACACATTAACATATCACAACTAAGCATTTATTACACTATTTAAGAAGGAAAGTAACTGCAGTGGTATTTCAGAAGCTATATCTTTTTTAATGTAATATATGCTCATAAACTCTAAACAGTATTTTAAAATATACAATCTCTCCAAAAGAAAATATTCAACTAAAGATAGATAACTTTTAATGTAAGCAAAATGTTACAAGATTTTTTAAAATTAAAGTCATCATCTGATTTTCACAACACATGTACAGAAATCTGCAAACTTTCTGTACAGAGAAGTATAACCTCTACTCTTGAGCGAGGCGTTCAATGACACGTCGATAATCTTCCACGAGTTCCTGAAAGCTTTCTTCCAGCTGTTCATGTTGCATGCTTATTTCTATCTGGTTCATCTGGTTTGTCAGTTCTTCCGGTCTGAGACATTTTCTCATTTTAGCAAGATCTCTCTGTTTTTTCTAAGTAACAAACACGATTATTGGTTAGACTAAGAAAGCTGATATAAAAAAAAATGTCTCCAGTGTTAAAAATAATAATAGTAGGAATATGCCCAAATCTATCCCATACATTTTTAAGGAAGCCTAAACATAATGTTAACATGAATTACAAGCCCTCTAAAAAGAGGGTTCCAAAAGACAAGGAATTCGTATCAATTAATGGTAAATATAGATATGTGAGTGACAGCCCCCTCTCCAAAGCATAATAAAGAACTGGCCAGTACAGATACTCAAATATTTAATAAATAAGGTACTGTAACTGAAGACAGACAACTGAAATTAAGTGCTATTATTTCATCGATTTAATCATTAATCACATTAATCATAATTCCAAGCTGGCTTCTTCTGCCACTATTATTTCTGAGTTCCCTTACCCAGCAATGTATTTATGGACCACATATTAATTTTACCATAAACTGTTCGGAGAGTTTCAGGAAGATAAGCCAAAAACTGTCACACTTTAAAAAACAGTATTAACTAGCATTTATTGAGTCTCTACTGTCTAGACAATACATTATCTTATTAAACCCTCTCCATTTCACTGAGAAGGAAAACTACCATTTCTCAGGAAACTTGAGATTTGCACCACCCTAAGAATCTGGTAACAACTTTTAGACAGGTCACTATCAGAACAATACGATTAGTATGCTGAGGATGGGACTGGAGGGGACCAAGTTAGCAGTTATTTTAAGAATTCAAGATATGATTTAAGCCTAGACCAAGTCTGCTTAGTAACAGACTAAGCAGAGATGGAAGGTACAGAACAGATTTAGGGAAGAAAACATTGGATGATGTGGGGAAAGAATGCAGAATGACTTCCAAGATTCCTAGGTGGGTGGCAATATTGCATTACATAAAACACCGTAATATATGAAACTTTCATACATTTTCGACTTCCCTGGTAGCTCAGCTGGTAAAGAATCCACCTGAAATGCGGGAGACTCTGTTTCGATTCCTGGGTCATAAAGATCTGCTGGAGAAGGGATACGCTCCCCACTCCAGTATTCTTGGCCTTCCCTGGTGGCTCAGACAATAAAGAATCTGCCTGCAATGCAGGAAACCTGGGTCTGATCCCTGGGTTGGGAAGATCCCCTAGAGAAGAAACAGCTACCCACTCCAGTATTCTGACCTGGAGAATTCCATGGACAGAGGAGCCTGCAGGCTACAGTCCACGGTTGCAAAGAGGTGGACACAACAGAGCGACTTTCGCTTTCATTCATTTTGGATAAACTGTTCTAGATTATATCCTCTTTCACTTAAGCATTTAATAAAGAGCTAACTTTATATAGAGATCAGAAATCACATATATTAACTCATGTAATCCTAAAAACTATGAGACAGGTACTATAACTTTCTTCAATTGATAAAGAAAAAAAAAAGGTGCAGGTGTTAAAAATAACTTGTCATAGAGGCAGTAAGCCAAGAAGCCAGGATCCAACCCCTAATGATCTAATTAGAAGTCCGTATTCTGAATTCCATAACTGCCTACCAAATACAATTAAAAAAAAAAACAAACCTGAAAACAGTATCTTAACTCTATCCTAAAAACTAATAAATGTCTCTCAAAGGAAACCCTAATAGTTTTGGAATATAAGACAGGCCGTGCTTCTCAAACTTAAATGTGCACAAAGATCAACTGGGAACCTTGTTAAAATTAAAATGCAGGTTCTCATTCAGTAGGTCTGGGGTGGGGTGAGAGTCTGAGGTTCTAAAAAGTGCTCCTGGATGATGTTAATGTTGCTGATTTAGTGTGTGAGAGTGTGTGTGTGGCTGCACTGCTTGGGGGATTCTTAGTTTGACAACCAGGGATTGAACCCATGGCCCCTGCAGTGGAAGCACAATCTTAATCACTGGATCACCAGAGAATTCCCAGTGCTGCTGATCTTCTAATCACATTGTGAATAGTAGTTCTAGAGAAGTAATGAAAATTCAGATTTATTACTCCCAAGGCCTGGAAGGACAGTATATTCCTTACTCTTCAATCATGTGGATAATAAATGCTTTGTTTCTGCTGTGAAAGTTACTTTTTGTTTGCCAAGAGGTACAACTGCCTCTTGGCGACATCCAAGTTAAGGAAACGGCTCAGGAACTAAAAGGTAATGCATCAAAAAATTATCATGGAATGTTATAAGAAAAACAATTATTCTTCTAAACTGCTAACCAGTTATAACATTTATAAAATAATCTAACCCCACTGCTTGAATATGCCTCCAATCATATTAAGTTCTTGTATACAACAGAACCATCATTTTAATTCTTAAATATTCTTAACTATCAATTCTGCTACAAATAACCTACAGAATGAATCATGTGCCAGTGACATACTGTTTTAAATTATTAACTTGTTTTAAAACTCAACATTAAGAAAACTAAGATCATGGTATCTAGTCCCATCATGGCAAACAGAAGAGGAAAAAGTGGAAACAGTGACAGATTTTATTTTCTTGGGCTCCAAAATTACTGCAGACGGTGACTGCAGCCCTGAAAGTAAAAGATGCTTGCTCCTTGGAAGGAAAGCTATGACAAAACTAGACACCTTACTAAAAAGCAGAGACATCACTTTGCTGACAAATGTACAATGGAAGAACTGGACAATAAAGAAGGCTGAGCACTGAAGAACTGATGCTTTTGAACTGTGGTGCTAGAGAAGACTCTTGAGAGTCCCTCGGACTGCAAGATCAAACCAATCAATCCTAAAGGAAATCAACCCTGAATATTCATTGCAAAGACTGATGCCAAAGCTGAAGCTCCAATACTTTGGCCACCTGATGTGAAGAGCTGACTCACTGGGAAAGACCCTGATACTGGGAAAGACTGAAGGCAAAAGGAGAGGGAGGCAGCAGAGGATGAGATGGTTAGACAGCATCACTGACTCAATGGACATGAATCTGAGCAACCTCCAGAAGATAGCGAACAACAGGGAACCCTGGTGAACAGTCCATGGGGTCACAAAGAGTCAGGCACAACTTAGTGACTGAACAAAAACAACAGATCTCTTAAGAGTGTTTACTTCCTCAGTTTATCTCCCCCTTCACTGCCACCTTCAGTTTCTCTGTCAGTTTTTCTCAGATTTATTGACATGGCAATACATCTCTGAATTAAATTTAAGAGCTCTAAGTACCTAGGAATAAAAAAATACATGTACTAGCTTTATGGAAACCTATGAAACTATTATAGAAGTTCCTCATGAGCATGTAAACTATGGTTCATTTTTTAAAATAAGTTATTTGAGCTATCTGTTTTACTGATTTTAATATTCCTAAAACTGTGTATGTATACTGCTTTGTATATGTAGGAAAATATTATAAATTCATCTTCTAAACCGTGTTTAAAAAAAAAACTTAAAAAGCTAATTCCTTCATAGATTAAGGCTGTGGATAATTTTAATTAATGCAGAAAAATTAAAGATCATATTAGTGTCAGTTTATTTAAGGTCCAAAAAACAATCTCTTCTTGCCTAGTTTTCAGAGGTTCCAAGAAGGTTTACAAATATCTCAAAAATTCCACCACCTCTAAGAGTGCCTTAATTTCCATCTGCTCAACCAGTCTCTTTTGTGAACTACAGAAATAAGGTTCTTTTGCAAAATTTAAAAATAATAATGGTGTGGAGACATATAACAAGCCCTAAGACTTATCGAAAGGTTATCTTTAAAAACATGCACACTGTATTGTATTTCTTTCTCTTCAGTTCCTCACTATGGAAGTATTTCCATTTTAGAGAAGAGAAGCCTAATACCCAGATTTTAATAAACTGTCAACACACACAATTTGTAAAAGTTAAAACTAGACCTCAAAATTGAGTTTTCTGATTCCAAATCCAACGCTATTATAACAATGATTCTAAATTTTGTACTTGCAAACCAATTATGAATTAAAATATTCCTATGAAACAATATAAGAATTTAAATGCTAAAACCAAGCAGCTGCACCAACTTTTCTTTTTTTAGTCAAATTGTTCAAATTTATCTTTTCTTGAACACCTGAAAATTACTTCTGTACTAAAGAATTTCTTTTTGTGCTTTTAAAATGATTCTAATTAAGACAAATTATTTTTATCCCTTCTTGGCTCTGATACAAATAAATTATCAGTAAAGAACTTTTAAAATAAGGTACAACTACTTCTAATATCTACCCAAAAAAATTTCTTAGTGGGACTAAACTGATATGGAAATTTAAGCCCTTAAAAAAAGGCAGCACAGAATTGGTGGATTGCTATCAATAAACAATTCCTTTCCTCCGTAATAACTTAAGACAATCTAAGTTACACTTTCTTATCATAAAATGTGTTAACGTATAACATAAATTCTAGATTCCAAACTTTCCCCATTTGGCATATAAAGATTTTTTAAAAATTCAAAATCACACTCAGTATTAAGCAATTTTACTTTATTCTTAAATATAATTTTGCATTTGAGAATGCTGTGACAGCACAGCACAGTATACAAGTATCAGCTTGGAATGACAAATTGGAGAAAACCATCTGCATACATTCAACAAAGGAATCTTCTAACTCTTCCCTTGCATATAGGGCATTCAACTATTTCTAGGCTTTTACCAAGTATGTGGTAGGTTTTCTATCACCCTGCAGCTATCAACCCAGATCAAGATTTCTTGGTTTTCTCAATGAGACAGAATACTGGATAACTAAACTCGTTAAAATTGGGATACTATAAATAGGGTTTGAGCAAGTATCTAAAGAATTTAATATTTTGTATGAGTGCAAGGATGGTGATACCGATTTTGGCTGTTAGAATTTAAATAGTTTAATAACCAGTTTTTGGTCATCTTTTAGAAAAGGTGAACTTGCTAGACAGGTGAAGATACTTAATAATATTTACAAAATCATTATTCTTAAGCGTAGACAATACTTGCTTTTATGAACTACAGATATTCCCATTATTCGGCATAACTTCATGACTGCTATTTATACTTAGAAATCATCTTTTATTTGCTGCATCTGCCTATACAAAATATCACAAGTATCTGAGATACATAATTTAATAAATTACTAAAAGTTTTAATACTCTTAAATGTTGTCATGCTAACATCTAATTATATTGTTCTATATGCCCCATTTCATCATAAAGAAATTTTCCAGCTAACAAGTTAATATTAAAGATCAAAATCTTTGGAAAGTACCATTTCTACCAATTTTATGAAGTTTCAGAGTTGACAAACATAAAGACTGATAAAGAATAAAATGTTATTTCTGACAAATTTTGGGGAATAGTTGTTATAATTTATTACAACCTGTTATATGCAGATGGTAGTTCCTAAGTTAGAAAATCAATTAAATTAAGTATTCCATTAATTGCTTAATGAAATGGCACTATGAAGAAAAAATATATGAATTCCAGACACAAGGATTTATATATCAGGCAAATAATTATTTTTATATTCAGAATGTGCTATATTTAGAATTATAATAAATTAAGAAATAGTTACATTGCAAACAAGATGTGATAAAGGAAAAAAGCTGAGATTCAACGAGTAGTGCAACCCTATATACTATTAACACTCAAAAGACTGGCTCTATAAAGCAGAATCTATGATGAATAAAACTTGGATTAACTTAGAAAAATCATAAAAATCGTAACTATGTACTTGATATATTTACTCATTATTAACTGACTTTCTCCTTAAACCTTAAGACAGATTCAAATTTGTCATTCATGTTCCCAACTATGGTGCTGTATAAGCCTCTAGGTATAATACATACAAATGCAGCACTCAGTAATTAGTTGTTAAATAAATAAATGAATATTCTCTCCAATCAGATTACTGCCCAACTACAAGAATCACAAATCTTCCTCCACCCAAGTGCATGGACAATATCTACCTTAATAATGGCCAAAAGATGAGGAGGCCAGACCTGATCTAGGAGGGGAATATTTTTGAGTTAAAGGAAAATAAAGGAAATGAAAAAAAAGCAGGGGGTAAAGAAGCAAGAACAATGACAAAACAGGTAAACAACACTAAGTTGCGATTTCAGCTATGGTCAAGTACAGGGGTTACAAAAGGCAACCAAGGCCATATTTAGGAAGAAAGAAGCAAATGTAAGCAGAATATAGGGACAAATAAAACAATGAAAAAAAAAAAAAACAAGATAATTTGTTAGGGAAGATTCTGGGCGTTCAGTTTTTTAAAAGATGCATACAAATAAAAAAATAACCACGAGTAAACTATCCTTGGGATTAGTTTTTAAGTGAATGGAAACATTTATAGTTTACACTGGAAAATTATGACAGGGAGAATTCTTGTAACTGGAAGAATATTTTCACTTTTGTAAAGTTAATTTAGCAGAATGATTTGGACTCTCCCACACATTGGTATTTGCTAGGTATTCTTCATTTTCAACAGTGACAAGAATATAATGTTTAAGACTCTTCAAAGTCCTACCTTATATGGGCTAATTAGTCTTCTTTTAATATCCAGTCTATAGCTTCTGTATTGTTCAGCATCACTCATGTCAGTTACCAGTAGTCGAAGAATTTCATAAACCCGTCTAGCATGTTGCTAATAAACCAAAGAAGAACATGAACATTTCAAATTACAAATAGTAACTAACACTTTCCCAAAAGAACACATCATATGTTGAATACCTGCCAGAAGTCAGCAGTTGTGCTTGGTGCCAGACAAAAAGCAATAAAAGATAGTCTCTGCCCTCAAGAAGGCAAGTAGTCTACTGTGTAACAAAAATGAATGAGGTATGGTTAATTTCATGATAGAAAGGTGCACAGGACACTATGGCAGCACAGCCTGAGAATGGAGGAACAATGTTAGAAGAGGATTCCTGGGGGAATAAAACCTGAGTGAATTTTAAAGGAAAGGGAGCATGCTGTTCTTAAAACAGGGCAGGGCACTATATGTGTGTGCATATCTCACATACACACGTGCATAAGTAGTTTAACATTGCTGGGACACAAATGAAAATGGTAGCGAAAGAAGAGTAAGGAGACCAATCAGAAAGCTCAGTTATTAAATCAGGCAAAAAATGATGATGGTATTAACTGAGACAGCACAAACAGTAATACTAAGGGGACAAGAATTCTAGAAATAAAGAGGAGGAAGACTGTGGAGGAGGGTATGGAATGACAGTGAGATTTTCACAGAGTAGGAGAGATTTAGGAGCCAAGAGAACATATAAATCTGAAGAAAATTCTAGACCAAGGACAAGGATTTAAGCAATATCAATACAGAGTTTAAACCTTAAGACTGGTTAATGGTTAAGACAGTCCAAGGAAAACACACACAGTGAAGACAGGGGGGTGTGTGGGGGGAGGGGAGGTCAGAACCCTGTAGTATAGTGCCAGTTAATGAGCAGACAAAAACAGTCAAGAAAAATATGAGAAAAATCAGGAAGTTGTGGTAACACTGAAGCCAAAGGAGTAGGCCTATAGTTTTCCTATTTCTGTCATTCCACTTATTTATTGGGAGTGAGGAAGAGGTCAGGTATACATAGGTTAAGATAATACTGAAATTTCTGGAAAAAACACCTGAACTGAGCCTGAAAAATGTACTACCTGGCCAGGCAAAGATGAAGAAACTGGAGAAGGGGGTAACAGGGCAAAGGGAATAGTTGATATACAGGTACATAAAAGGAGTAACTCTTGCCTGGAGAATCCCATGGACAGAGGAGCCTGGTAGGCTGCAGTCCATGAGGTCGCTAAGAGTCAGACACGACTGAGCAACTTCACTTTCACTTTTCACTTTCCTGCATTGGAGAAGTAAATGGCAACCCACTCCAGTGTTCTTGCCGGGAGAATCCCAAGGACGGCGGAGCCTGGTGGGCTGCCGTCTATGGGGTCGCAGAGTCAGACACGACTGAAGCGACTTAGCAGCAGTAGCGAAAGGAGTAAAGTTGTAGCACAGTTGGGAAACGGCAAGAGGTTCAGTAGAGCCAAAGCATATGGGAAAGTGGGAGGAAGCTGAGGCAAGCAAGGCAGGCACGGGCCAGATGATGATGGTGTCTGTATGCCATTCTGAGGAGCTTTAATCTCAGTAATAATGTGTTCATATTCTTTCTCTTGAAAGCTGAGCTATTAAATAAATTCTAGTTAATTAAAGGTTTAATACAGTCTGAGATATAAATTATTTCTACATCTTAAAACCATGAATCCATTAAAGTGTTTTTATGCAGGAGAAGACGGAAAGTTTCAATTCAAATTGTTTGTTGAAGGTCAGTGACCAGTGAACGTTTGGCATAGTTTTGGACCTCAGGAGGAAAATCTGGATTGCAGATGTAACAGATGAGCCCTCTCAGGCAGAATTAAGTAGAATGAGAAAAAATGAGGATTGGATAAAAAAACTCTGGGGAAGAATTATATTTAGGGAGCATACAAAAATGTAGAAGCCAGTGACAAATCTCAAAAAAGATAAGCATGGTGGTTAATTGAAAAGCTAGGAACTGCAGTGCCTTAGAAGCCAGGGGAGGGGAGGTCAACAGCACCAAGTACTAGTCCTCATTACTGGAATACTCTTCATCCCTCATACTTTTATATTCAAAAACCTACCCATTGTTTAAGGCTTAGATCAAATGTATCCCCACTATGAAATATTTTGATTTCTTGCTAACATAAATATAATAATTTCCTCTGAATTCCTATATTATTTGTCATACTTATCTTAAGATATTTATTACTTTAAAATCCAAACAAATACATCTAGGAGTATAAAAAGTGAAAATTGTATGTTTTATTCCAATCCCCCTCCCATCAATATAGTCTCCAGGGGCACTAACTACTTTACCAGTTTAAATAAACATTTTCTTGTTATACTTAATGCAGCCATGAAATCAATTATCTTTCCATTCTATTAATGAGAAAATTGAGGCATAAGGAAGTAAACTAAATTGCCCTAAGAGCAAGTGGTAAAGCCAGATTTGATCCTGGGCAATCTGGCTTCAGGGCCTGTATTTTTTTTTTCTTTTTTTGGCATGTGGGATCTTAGTCTTAGTTCCCTGACCAGAGATCAAACCCATGCCTGCTGCAGTGGAAATGCGGTCTTAACCACTGAACCACCAGGCCAGTCTCAGGGCCTGTATTCTTAACCACTGCTACTTCCTACACATGTATTCTTAATGTATTTCCAACATTTAAATTATGTACTTAAATGATTTTTTTCAAAATTTAAATGTTTTCCTTCTACAGAATAAAAATACCTTATTTATTTTGAACTTCTGTTGAGCCTCTATTGCCATATCTTCACTGAATCCTTGCATTAACTTTTCCCGGGAAAAACAGGGCAAATCTTGACAAAACTTCACAAGCACAAAGTCTCTCAATTTCACATAGCTTTTCGATGGATCTTCCGCTAAAGAAAGAAAGCAGAATAACATTTCCCTTACCCAGCATAACTTATTCATCATCTGCAACCTCAGTATACACACTAACCTTAGAAAGGCAAATATTCTTCAATGAATTATATAACACAAAAGTTACAATATGAAAGATTATAAATCAAATAATAGCACTACCATCTTTGTCAAATAAAGTTACAGGTACAATCCATTTGCAAATAATACATATATATTATTTGTGAAATTAGAAACTACTTTTCAAATATATTTTTTTATTAATTTATTTTATTTTACAATATTGTATTGGTGTTGCCACACATTGACATGAATCTGCCACAGGTTTACATGTGTTCCCCATCCTGAACCCCCCTCCCACTTCCCTCCCCATCCCATCCCTCTGGGTCATCCCAGTGCACCAGCCCCAAGCACCCTGTATCATGCATCAAACCTGGACTGGCGATTTGTTTCACACAGGATATTTTACATGTTTCAATGCCATTCTCCCATTAAATATAAATTTTTGACTAGTTTGTTGTCATATGTACCTTAGTTTTATTTTCAGTTAAAGCAGCTGTATACACAAGAGATTCAAGTTTGGATAATCAATTCCAAAAGCCATTTTCTGATAGCTAAGGGTTCCAAAGCTAAGTTTATAACTCCCTTATTTTAATCTAAGAAACTTCAAAGTCTTCTATGCTTCTTTAACGTAATTTTTTAAAAAAAGTTCCTCCTTTTACAAAAAGCACTCTTTCTCATTTAGAGAGTATGATTTTGATTCTTTCTTCATGGCATGTGAGTAGCATAGGTCTTCCTTTACGCTTGTCTATGTTCTCTACATTAGACTGACTAGTGGACAGGGAAGATACCAAAACATACAGGCAGAAAAAACACTGCATAGTCAGAGAATGAGTGTGAGTCCCAGTTCTGTCATTCATAGATGAAGGACTTTAGGCAAATTATCTCATTTCTCTGAGCCCTCATTTTCTAACTAGTAGATGGTATACACAAAGAATGTTGAAGTCTGAGCTAGCTCATGGGTCATAAAACAGTTTTGTTACAATATCAATTCTCTACCAACTGTTCAATGCAATCCCTATCAAAATCCCAGCTGGCTTTTTTATTGCAGAAATTAAAAAACTCATCCTAAAATTGATATGCAAGAAAATCAGAATAGCCAAAACAACCTTGAAAAAAGAACAAAAGTTAGAGGACTCACATTTCCTGATTTCAAAATTTACTCTAAAGCTACAGTAATCAAGACTGTGATACCAGTATAAAGATGGACATGTAGGTCAATGGGACTGAGTTGAGAGTTTAAAATAAACCCATACATTTTTGGTCCACTCATTTCTGAGAAGGGTGCCTTGACAATTCAATGAGGGAAAGAATAGTCTTTTAACAAATGGTACTTGGACAACTGGATCTCCATAAGCAAAAAGAATGAAGTTGGTTGGTCCCCCTTTCCTCACACAGTACACAAAAATTAACTCAAAACAGATCATAGACCTAAATGAAAATAGAGGAGTAAACCTTCAAGACCTTTGGTTAAGCAATGGTTTCTTAGATAACAGAACCAGAAGCACAAGCAACTAAGGAAAAAGTAGATAAACAGGGCTATATAAAAATGTATAACTTTTGTGCTTCAAGTGATAACCTTTAAGAAAATGACAAGATAACTTATAGATGGAGTAAAATATTCCCAAGTCATATATATGATATGTAACTGTAACCAGACTTTCTATATAAAACTTTGTAATTCAATAAGAAAAGGTCAAATACCCACCACCCAATTAGAAAATGGGCAAAAAATCTAAATAGGAATTTCTCAAGAAGATATAAATACACACAGTAAGCACATGAAAGGATGTTTAACATTATGAGCCAAAGGGAAATGCAAATCAAAACCACAATGAAATACCATTTCTTGTCCACTAGGATGATTAGAAGAAAAAAGACAATAACAAGAATCAGCAAGGATGTGGATAAACTGAAATCCTCATCTACTTGCTGGTGGAAATATAAAATGGTACAGCCACTTTGGAAAACAGTCTGGTGTTTCTTTCAAAGGGGAAACACAGTTACCAGATTTTCCACCATTTCCACTCTTAGGTATGTACCGAAGAGATATGAAAACGCAAGTCCACACAAAACACTGTACACGAATATTTATAATACCATTATTTAGAAGAGCCAAAAAGTAGAAACAACCCAAATGTCCATCAACTGATGAATGGATAAATAAAATATAGTATATTCATACAATGGAATAGTATTTGGCAGTAAAAATAAAGTACTAATGGATGCTCAAGGATGAACCTTGAAAACATTCTGCCAAGTGAAAGAAGTCAATCATTCTATTGTACGATTCCAATGTCCAAAAGAGGCAAATCTACAGAGACAAAAAGTAGATTAATGGCTATGTAGCACTGGTGGGGGATTGAAAGGGTAGAGAAATAAGAGGAAAGAAGTGACTGCTAATGAGTACTGGGTTTCTTTTTGGGAGAATGAAATACTCCAAAATTAGGTTAAGGTGATGGCTGCACTGTAAACATGTTTTTGAAAAACTGAACACTTTAAATAAGAGAACTGTATGACATGTGAACGATATCGCAATAAAATTTTTATAAAAAAAAAAGAGTGAGCTAACGGTAATGTTTTATGATTGAGTCATTCATTCATTCAATCTACATGTACTAAATACTGTCTTTATACTTTTATGCAGCACTTCATATACACGTAATTATTAAGTAACATTATATGACTATGGCTTTAAGGCGGTAAAGTGAAATTCTGTCATGGCATCGGTTTGGTATGAAATTGAGATTAGGAATACATAGAAAGTGAAATCAACAGTAAACCAAATAACAAATGCAGACCTACAGAAAATCACCAAGTAAACATAACACTGTAATTAGTTACTTTGTCTAATTCTTCAGTCTTTTCCTTATTAATCTGGTCACATCATGCAGTTATACAAGTTACCCAGAAACATGAAGGACATTCTGATCCCTCTCCTATGTGCTGCCACCAGTGTTTTTTTTTTTTTTTTCAACTACTACAATAACCTCCTTGTTTCCCTCACTTGTACTCTGCAGCTTTATAAAATGTAAAATGGATTGACACAAACCTAAATTAAAACCATTCAAGTATACCAATGTAACTGTAATGTATTTGTGTCTCAAAGAAAGGGGAGAGAGAGAAGAGCGGAGGAAATACTGGCCAAAAACTTTCCAAATTTGATGAAAAAATTTTTATCTATACATCCAGGAAGCTCAACAAGCTTCAACTAGGAAAAACATAATGTTACATATCTAAACACATCATAATCAAACTTCATCGTGAACTGAATGAAATGAAAGCACAATTTATGAAAATTTATATGATCAGTATAACCAATACTTGTATTTATATAATAATATTTTTAAGTATTATTTAGGTAGCTATATTATTAGAAAAGAAGGACACCAAATCAATAACCTAAGTTTCAATCTTAACTAGAAAGAGTAAATTAATCTCAAAGCAGTAGGAAGAAAATAATAAAAGTTAAAGTGGAAATCAATGAAGCAGAAAACAAAACAAAAATTTTAATGAAAACACACCAAAACAATTCTGAAAAAGAACACAATGGACTTTCATTTCCTGATTTCAAAACTCAACATAAAGGTCAAGGCTCTCCTACCACTGGAGCCATGACGCCCCCAGAGAGCAAAAGCAAGGCCACCAAGGCTGGGCGAGGCAGCATTTCAGTCCCAAGGAGATCAACAAACCCAGGCTCCACTGATGGTGAGTTTGCAGCAACCAGCCCTAGTCTGTGTTGTCTAGATGCTCACGGAGAGCAGGACTGCCTTCTGGGAGTGTGTGCCTCTGGGTCCCTGAGGCCCCACTTCTCTGCTCCATTCCCACCCACCTGGCCAAGGCCAGTACCCATTTCTAACTCTATGCATCGATCGTTTGAAGAACTGTCTGTTTAGTTTACAGCCCCCCGGCAAAACAGGCTCCACAAATTCAACTTATGCATTTAACAGGCTAAACTTACTGTTAAGGCAAAACACACACACACAAAAAAAACCTTAGTAAGAAAACTACAATAAAAATATCAAGACAAAATAGAACTGCCTTATGACCCAGCAATCCCACTGCTGGGCATACACACTGAGGAAATCAGAATTGAAAGAGACACATGTACCCCAATGTTCATCGCAGCACTGTTTATAATAGTCAGGACATGGAAACAACCTAGATGTCCATCAGCAGATGAATGGATAAGAAAGCTGTGGTACATATACACAATGGAGTATTTACTCAGCCGTTAAAAAGAATACATTTGAATCAGTTCTGATGAGATGGAT
This sequence comes from Oryx dammah, assembly GCF_014754425.2. Classification (NCBI taxonomy): domain Eukaryota; kingdom Metazoa; phylum Chordata; class Mammalia; order Artiodactyla; family Bovidae; genus Oryx; species Oryx dammah. Next base: position 111,299,176 of record NW_024070211.1, on the reverse strand, counting down.
GAAACTAGAGCCAATTATACAGAGTGAAGTAAGCCAGAAAGAAAAACACCAATACAGTATACTAACACATATATATGGAATTTAGAAAGATGGCAATGATGACCCTGTATGCAGGACAGCAAAAAAGACACCGATGTGTATAGCGGACTTTTGGACTCAGAGGGAGAGGGAGAGGGTGAGATGATTTGGGAGAATGGCATTGAAACATGTATAATATCATGTAAGAATCGAATTGCCAGTCTATGTCCGATGCAGGATACGGCACGCTTGGGGCTGGTACACAGGGATGACCCAGAGAGATGTTGTGGGGAGGGGGGTGGGAGGGGGGTTCATGTTTGGGGTTCATGTACACCTGTGATGGATTCATGTCAATGTATGGCAAAACCAATACAGAATTGTAAAGTAAAATAAAATAAAAAATTTTTTAAAAATTTAAAAAAAAAAAAAAAAATCAAGACAGTATGGTTCCAGCAGCACTACAGACACAGATGATTCAAGAGTCCAGAAACAAATCTTTTACGTTTACAGTCAACCTATTTTGAACAAAGGTACCAAGGCAATTCAATAGAGGAAAGGATAGTCTTTTTAGCAAACTGCTGGAAAAACTGTATGATCACATGTAAAGAAGATTAATTTAGAAACTTTCCGGACATAATGCACAAACTTTACCTCGAAACAGATCACAGATCTCAGTACAAGAGACTGGGGCTGGGGACTGACTGGGGATAGACATGAGGGAATCTTTTTATGGTGACAGAAATATTCTACAACAAGGCCACAAAACTAGGCAAGTATACTAAGAATACTGAACTATATATATGCTTAAAATGGATGAATTTAATGGTATGAAAATCAGACCTCAATAAAGCTGCATTAATGAAATCTCTACTAAGTGACAAACTCTTAAGCCAAGCATCTCTTGAAAAAAATTTTGAAGTGCTAATAGTGACACACATGCTTATCCACGTCTACCTGTTTCTGAACTGGTTTAGAAAAAAAGAACTGTGTTGCTAATACCAGTATACAATAAAATTTAGTATGGGTGAAAGCTTAAGTATCTTAAGTAACTAATATCCCCTCAGAATTTTAGGGGAAAACACATCAAAGGTAAGAGAATTACAGTTGAGAAAAATCTAAAAAAATTCATACCACATTCTTATCTGTAATTTTCACATAAATTAAAAACTTGTGTAAAAAAAATCTCCACTCAGGTTTAAATAAGCCATTATAGACTAACAATATTTTGTTTGTACTTTCATATTAGTTTAAGTGGCCAAGTCACCACTCCAACTTTAAGCACTTTAACTAAAAGTGTCAGCCTGAAAATGAACCTTAAATGACAACACCCATTAATTTGTGACATCCTTCAATTGCTTTGTTTCTATGCTACATAAGTGATGCATTTAAAAGATGAAATTTGCTTGGATGTAAATTGATAGTTATACATGGGCTCAAAGCTTGGGTTTTTTTCCCCAAATTAAATATATCATCTACCAACATTAATACTCTTCTATCATATAAAAAAACACTCTTTTAACTCTTCATATTACAAAACATTTACAGATAAAATTCTAAAAAGCCATGTAACATATTCCAGTACTACATGGAATATTTAAAGAACAGATTTAAGGTCATATAACCAAGATGTGTTAAAATGCTGTATATCTTATGATACTGACATCCTCAAAAGGAAAAATGGCACATGATATAAAGAACTGTTTTCCAGTATTTTACTTTAAGTGCTAAAAAAGGGAATTCTCTGGCGGTTCAGTTGTTAGGACTTGACACTCTCACTGCCAGGGCCAAAGTTAGATCCCTGGTCTTGGAAATAAGATCCTGCAAGTCATGAGGCATAATGTGCTAAAGAAAAGTGCTAAAAAAAGAAAATGGGTGGCAATTATACCACAAAAACGTATCCTGTAACATAGGCCATTAATGGTTAGGTTTGAATTTTTACTATATCTGGCTATATGTCAGTTAAGCAAAAGGCCATCTCAGTATAAGGAATATTCTGGGTTGCAAAGGGAAATCCAGAGCCTGCAAAAGATCCAACAAGTTTTAAAAATATGCAAAATAATGGATCTATACACAACTAAAACAACCAAAGAGAGAACTCTACCCTTTTTTTAAAAAGACCAAGAATGGAAATCTAGGAGAAATATCTTAATGAGAACAAATGTATCAGTGATTTTTAGTAATTTGCTAAGAAATGTTAACACTGAAAATAAAGGCCAATACCGAGTTTTCAAATTCAGAAGTCCTTTAACATGTTCAGCATTTTCTCTTTAGAGACTTCAGTTTGCAATGAATAAAGGCTACCATTATTGATGACTCTTCACTGAGATTTAAGAAATAAAATTCTTTATCTGCTAATTGGCGCTAAGTATCAAGGACTTTATAGGCTGGAGTAGACAGAAGAAAGTGGTTAAGAGGCTTCACAGAAACAACCCCTGCTGGCACATTACCCACTAGAGAAGACAAAGACTACTTATGGAAACCCTAATCTCCAACTAAAATCACCAAAAAGTCCCTTCATGTAGTACCAAGTCCGAGCTCTACAAGTAAACAGAAGCTAAACAACTTTCAGCTTAGCTAAAAAGAAGTGTTATTGATTGTGTAAAGTTTCTATAATTTTACAAGTCACTAAGCTAGTGAAAGTGTCAGTTTGTAACTTTTGATATAAACTAACTTTAGTAATTACTTCATCTCCCAAGTTCCCAAATCATTTAACAGTAGCAATAAAGTTAGATGAAAAGATAAATCAACTTTATAAAATGCTTGAGAAAGAGACTGAACAAACAGTCATACCATACTTGCAATATATATATATTCCTGACCAAGATTTCCCATTTTATATTCAGTTCATTATCCTCAATTTGTTCAACTAAGCACTTCATACTCAGAGATGCAATCCAATTTCACAAAGGGCTTATGATTTAAAATGAAACTTAAGTCATCTTTAAACAGTTCCAAAAAGACCTCAGGAGACTGCTGCTATTTAAAACAAAAGTTATTTCTGACAAAACCAAAATTAGTAAAGAAGAGATTTAGAAAAGCTTTTTCAGTAACAAAATTTACATACCTGTAATATCAAGAACAGAAGGAGATGCAATGTAGTATCTATGAACTGTTTCAAGAAGTTGAGCACCATGGCCTTGACCTTGAAATGGAGTCAATATCAGCATTTGACTATAGTAAAGAAATTATATTAAAATATTACAACCTGACCAGTTTACAGACTGCAAATCACTACAGTAATACAAACATTTTCAAGTTTGTGTAGTTTTTCAATCCATCTTTAAGAATTCCAAAAATCACTGAGACACTCAAAATTGTAAACATTTAATCTTCCAAACTGTTTCAAAAGGAACAATGAAATAAATCAGTACACAGCCAATGAATAATGGTGATTTTTTAAAACAAATCAACACTATTATAATAAGTATTAGAAACTTCAGCAGTTCCTTCTTCTGAAATAAAAGACAAGGCACGTGTTATACTGCCAATTACCTTACACGTGGCCGGGTTTTGTCTGGGTACACATAGTAATTATAGACTGTCATGTAGCCTACGGTCGCAAAGAGTGTAGCTCCATCCTTATTATACTTCTCAAATCTGCAGATAAAACAGAAAGCCAAGCAGGTCAATTACAGTCGCGCTCCCATGCAGTGTCCATTTTCTTTTCCATTCTCTGACTGAATTTTCAGTGTCAGCAAGCTACTCTGTGAGGGCCCAATGGGTACACCTGCTATGTTCTGAATATACAATTCACTTAATTGGTGTGCAGCAACTTGGATAAATCAGACCTCTTTACATCACTTCAGTGCACTTGCCTATTATAAAGATGAATAGGTGGCAAGTAAAAGAAAACACAGGCAAAGCTCATTTTACTGTTTAAGCCTACATTCAGAGCCCTAACGGACAACAGCATTTAATTCGGCTCTATTCTCAAGGTCTCCCAAAGCATAATGAAGGAAAACTCAAGCCTCATAAACAATAGTTTTTCTTTCCTGGGAAAAATATCATTATACTGTCCCAATAATTGGGCTGCCACAATTAAAATGCTGGCTTTGTGGAGGTAATAAGGTCTACTGTTGCTTTAGAACTGTACTTACACTAGAAAGTAGTGCCATCTTTCATCATCCACGTCAATAAAGCTAGCAGTTTCAATAAACCACATCAAAAAGGTCTGAAGCCTTTCATGATATTCTCGAAAGCCTCTACATGTCATGTCAGCCTAGGGAAAAAGCCAGGAAAAGTCAGGTGAAACTCATCACAGAGGTAAGTGAAAGTCTGCAGAACACAAAACTATTCTGTGGGAAAATGTTTAGAAGTCTCAGATTAAGATGTGTACACAGACACACATACAAAACAGATCTTTGTTTTTATTGCTGACAAAGACTTGTTTCCTGAAGTTAGAATAAATCACTGAAAATAACACATCAAAACAGAACATGGGTTTCAGGCAAATTAAGTAAGGGAACATTTAGATCTATCTTTACCTTATAAATCTGAAAGGTAAAGTTTTCTCCTCCTGTTGGACTGAGAACAGAGTATGTGTGAAGTAAGGTTCCAAATGGCTTGAAATCAGCTTCTTTTTCCAGCAACGAAAGAAAATCATTCGTGTTTGTGCAAAATCCAGGTGGAATGATTTGTCTAATCTTGCCCTCAACATCATCTGCCTAAGGAATGGAGATTAAAGGACACACACAGAAATTAATAACTCGGACCTAGTTGAATATGCTTAGTTTTTTTGAAAGGGACAAAATTCACAAAACTTTAATTCACTGTTAAACTAAAGAAGTGAACACACAGCAAATTGGGAAAGGATGAGTTTCATGTGTACAAGATACTGCCACAAAAATGTGAGATGAACACAAGCATAACACAGAAATAAAAAAGAGGAGGTGGAGAGTCTGAAATCAACTGCAAGAATGAATGCAACCCTATAGAAATCTCTACCATCATGTGGAGGAGGCTGACCACACCCCTTCAAGACAATTTGAACTGGCCAAAACAAAAGACTGCTTACTATTTTACATGGCTGCTTATTAAGTTACATGTGTCAAGAAGAGTATATTATTCAAGACATGAAAGGATCACCAGCAGTAGTGAGGTGAGGCTAGAGTCAGACCAAACAAACGGCAACCTCACCATGAGCAAGCAGGTCATTAACTCCCTCACACCAAAACTCAAAATTAAGATAATATTTAAAATATGCCCACTTAGGAAATACATAAATTATATGACTGGATATATTATCCACTCATCCTATAAGGTGACACAATTTTTACAGAGCTGGATTTGTGACAGTAAAAAGAGACAAGCCTGGACAACAAAATTAAACTCAGAGATTAAAATTACCCTTGTTAAACAACCTCGATGAATGTTAAACTATCAGCTGAGCAGACTTCATAATCCTTTTCAAAACCCCAAAAGACCACTTGATTGAATACATTTACTACTTCTCTTTAACCATGAATATTTGATGAAGTCTTACAATAAAGTATTACTGCTTCTCACCAGGCAATAAAACTTAATGAATTGGTCTCAACTTAACAAAACCTTATCCCTCAATACAGTCCCTAAAAGCCTGACATTACATTCAACAAAATGAGCTTGCATTCTATTCAAACTTTTTCCTGAACAATGAGGCCAGGTTTTTACTTAATGGAGTTTGCGGTGAGTTCAGCTGTAATGTTTGTATTGTATCTATTTCCACAAGGACTGACACAAGAACACTTTGTGTTAACTTACTAAGCAGCTCTTTCATACCGTTTACATGCATGATGGGTATTAGTTCTAAACCAAGACCCTTGCTACTTAGCATTCAAAACAGGGAAATTAAGATGCTTAGGACAAAATACACTACAAAAGGCTAATACAACATGCTACTAATTCCTGTCCTTTCAACCATCTTTTAACTAAGTAGAAGCAATGCACCTGCAGATGAATAGCACTTTATTATCATTCAGTTACATTTCAGGATAGAGAACCAGGGATGGAGTTTATTACAAACAAGTTTCATTTTCAATGCTCTGGTACACCAACATTTATATATAACTTGTTTATAGCTATAAAAAAAGAGCTATTATTTAAAAATATAGCTCTTCAACATTTTACCCAACAGCTTATTTCTAACATGTACACCAGTGTGTACAATCCATTCATGCTCAAGGTTAAATGCACTACATTTGACAGAACTACTTTTGCTTATTTCTAAAGTACTATTTGATAAATATTTTCTCTTGAAACTGCTAACTAATATGAAAAGATGATCTTAAGCATATTTTATAGAATTTGTACAATTTCAATCATTGTAACAAGAAAGTATAATAATAAGGGATAGGGATAGGTCTAATATGTCTGTTGTGTGGCTATTAAAATCCAAAGTAGCAATGGGTAAAGGTAGTATTAATTCAAATTTTAAAAAGTCAAGAAACACTAGTTTTAAATAAAGAGGTTTATAATCTATCAGTTTAAAAGAAAACACTTCAAGACACATATAGTATATATAATTTTAACTTTTAAAAATTTCCCCCCGTGTCATGTCTTCTCAACAAGGCACTGCAAAGCATGATCAAATAACTTCACATATCCGGCACCAAATGTACTTCAAAGATTTCTTTGAAATTCTTAAGTGTCAAGTAGCAGTTCTGGTGGACTATAGAGCAGCCCAAAGATTTGAGCTCAACAAAGTTGAAAGATGGTTAATGTTTAACTTTCAGCCTTAGAAGGATACCTATTTATTGTAATATCTTCAAATAAATATTTTGCTCTGGGCAAGTTTATACATTATTTTAAGAACTTTCACAGAGGAAAAAAGGGCCACGTTTAAAAATAAGTAATCTGTTAACATGTATTATACTAGAGAAAATGTATATCTATTACATAAAATACAAAACATAAAACCAATAGCTCTTCAAACTTGGAATTCAGAACTTTGTATCACTGAAGGAGAAATGTCTGCATTTCTCTATTAAATGGATTCTGCTTTAAGGGGGAAAAAAAAATCCTGTAACTAAAATATTTTACAGATCTACACTCTTTTCTAAAAGAATAAATTTATTTTAGTTCGGTTAAGTATTCATCTATCATACTGGATCACTGGCCAGGTAATAGTTATCACTGGAGAAAATCCCCATATAATCTTTTTAAATTGAATGTAGAATTAAACATTAACTGAAACTTACACAAGTTTCAATGCTTGTGGTTAAAGGTTTAGATTCTATTTCTGAAGATCACTGAAAAATTCTCTATATTCAAGAGTATCCTGGAGAAGGCAATGGTAACCCACTCCAGTACTGTTGCGTGGAAAATCCTATTGTCGGAGGAGCCTGGTAGGCTGGAGTCCACGGGGTCACTAAGAGTTGGACATGACTGAGCAACTTCACTTTCACTTTTCACTTTCATGCATTGGAGAAGGAAATGGCAACCCACTCCAGTGTTCTTGCCTGGAGAATCCCAGGGACGGGGGAGCCTGGCAGGCTGCTATCTATGGGGTCGCACAGAGTCGGACATGACTGAAGCGACTTAGCAGCAGCAGCAGCAGCAAGACTATCCTAAACTTTAATCAAAACTATATAGAAATAGTTATGTGTGCTAAGTCACTGAATCATGTACGACTCTGTGCGACCCCATGGCCTGTAGCCCACCAGGCTTCTCTGTCATGGGCCTCTCCAGGCAAGAGCACTGGAATGAGCTGCCATGCGCTCCTCCAGGGGGTCTTCCTGACCCAGGGATTGAACCCACATCTCTCGCATCTCCTGCATTGGCCCACAGGTTTTCCATCACTAGCGCCACCTGGGAAGCCCACAGCTATAGAAAGGATAAGAAATTAAGCTGATCAAGAATCTAGAGTACAGCATGATATGTTTACTTAATAAGGTCATGCCTTACAAATGTTTTCCTAACAACTGGCAATGTCTTTTTAATAAGGAAAGCATAAAGGTAACCCTTCTATTTAGGTCTTCTCTTAGTTAAGATGAAATGTTTTGGATTGTATACTCTGACTATGGTCATTTCAACTTCCAGTGTTCTATACACTGTTACATATCTGATGTTTCCATGAAGCAATTTTTACATTTCCTCATCACTGCATAAAGCAATGTGCCTGAGACTTAACTGGTAGTCGGATAGAATTCGTACACATGTACTTAATACAGATTTTAAAAAATTACCTCTTTAGCCTCTTAACCTAAATAGCAGCATTTGTCTAAATTTGTCTGTGGTGCATAATTTTTGAAATACCAATTTTGAAGGCATGTTAAGGCTTGGCTAAAGTCGCAGAGAGTTAACATTAACTGTAATTCTAAGAATACCCAAGATATGCTGCAAAAACAAGCCAAAAAACTCCACATCTACATAAACTTGCTCAGTCTTACATTCACTGACAATATGCAAGCTGCAGAAATTTCAGTATTGTTGGAGAAATTAAGTAGAGAAAAACTGTAATTCCACTTTTTGAAAAACAAAGGTCATATTATGTTAAATTTTACTGCATTACTGCTTTGCAACCTAACTAAACTTACAATAGCTCAGTTGGTAAACAATCTGCCTGCAATGCAGGAGACCTGGGTTCGATTTCTAGGTAGGGAAGATCCTCTGGATAAGAAAATGGCAACCCACTCTAGCATTCTTGCCTGGAGAATCCCATGGACAGAGGAGCCTGGCAGGCTACAGTCCATGGAGTTGCAAGAGTCAGACATGACTTAGCAACTAAACCACTACCACCAAACTCACAACGATGTTCCAAGATAAAGATCTAAACACATAATTTTAAAGCTTTTTATGATATTTCACAAAAAGAACTTCTCACTAAGAATACTGTCACCATTATCAAAAAAGGAATGCAGTGGAATTCACTAGGAAATATTATTAGTCTACCAAAGTATTTTTTTCACTTTCTCAAGATTAAATTTTTATACATACACAGGATTTTTCTATTAAAAAAGCCCTCAGGAATCCAGAAGATTAAAGAAATTTGCTCTCATTTACTCTCAAATTGAATCCAAATTAAAGAGAGACAAGGATAAAACAGATGACTGAAACTCACAGATAATATAAACTTTATCCATGGATTTCAACTTTCTTCAACAAACCCTTCCCTAAAATGTCAGCAATCAGCAAGACTGAACAATCTTTGTTACACATTCTTCTACTAAAAAGCAATGAAATTACCTTGAGAGAGGGCTGGAGGTACTGATAAAAGCAAAACCATAAGATGAACAAACCATCAGTGTCCGAATAATAAAGTTTATTATACTGCAAAATTCAAAATAATTACATTATCTTTAAAGATGATAGCTATGGAGATGTTCTACAGACATCTTGTGACTAAAAAAATTTAGGTGCCACTAGAGAGTTTGCAAAAGAAAAAGCATGGATGATGAAAGATTAATATAATGGCAAAATTGTAATATGCAAATAACTTCTAAGCAGATGTGCTCTGGTTTCTGACCATCTAAAAGGGTATATTTTTCACATGCAAAAATACTACAAAGCACCGTGTGCATAAACTCAATTATGACATAGTCTCAAACCTTATACATCTAAAACAAAAATCTTGGGTTTTTTCCACTTAAATCTACTTCTCCAATCATCCCTATCTCAGGGAATAGTACCACCACCACTGAAGCAATGGCATCCTCCTCATTCCTCTTTCCCTCAACAATCACATTTAACTCAGTAACAGATACTGCTGACTCTACCTCTGAGGAGGTGACTCACTGGAAAGAACGCTGATGCTGGAAAAGACTGACGGCAAAAGAGGAAGGGGGCAGCAGAGGATGAGATGGTTAGATAGCATCACCGACTCAATGGACGTGAGTCTGAGCAAACTCCTGGAGACAGTGAAGGACAGAGGAGCCTGGTGTGCTGCATTCCATGGGGGTCACAAAGAGTCAGACACAGCGAATGAACAACAACCAAAGACATACCCTCAAGCAGGTAAATGCAGTGTTGCCCACAACGCTGCAATGTTCTGGTCTCTCTCCTCTCACTCTTGCCCTCTACAGTGGGTTCTCTGCATAGCAGGCAGAATCATCTTTCAACAATATAAACACTATCACATAACCCCCACCTACTTAAAACTTCCAAGGGCTTCAGCTACTCTTATTCCATCAACCGAGTTTTGCCAACCCTCTTCAACTATCTCCTACCCTTCTTCTCTCATCACCACAATTTAACAACAGTGATCTTTCTGGACAACAAAAATGCCAAGAATGTTCTCATCTCAGGGCCTCTGCATAGGCTGATCCCTTCAGATAACCACATGACTGGATACTCTTCATTCAGAAACCAGCAAAACGTTTCTTCATACATATTAATTTGTTTATTTAATATCTATTTGTTGACTGCTCCCCTTGGCAAGAACGTAAGTGTCATAAGAACAGTGACTTTGCTTTGTTTGCCATTATACCCCTGTGAAATGAACATTCTCACTGCAAATGGGAAAGAGCCAAGCCTGTTCCCCCCACATCTGCTATCCATTCTTTTTTTTACAAGAGGAAAAAGAGGTCTCTGCTTGAACATGCAATTTAAATAAATGATCTTTGACAATGAAGCAAATAAATAATCCTACAAAAAGACATTATAAAAGACTGATTCCTTACTCCTAACACCTTGTTTCTAAATGGAGAAACCTCGTTTTCAAGAATGGAACAATCAGAAGTCAATGCAAATACACAGCTATTTTCACTGCACATAATATTTGAAAGATTTATCAATAACTAATAGTTCCTTCAGAAGAAATCAATTCAGCACTACCAGCCAGAACTTAAAAAGAAAAGAAACACAAAAAAACCAGCAAACCCCTCAAACACCACTGAATTTTGTACAACACAAAAGAAAAATACAATTTTTAAGAGTAGCTGGGCTTGAAAATTTAATAAATATTTGATTATAAATTTAGTAAATTCTGCGTTAAATGCTAGTTTATCTACGATTAAATCTTTTCAAATATCAAATAACCAAAACTACAGTATTAGTCAATGAGTCATTTTTATAGCTGCAAATTTTCAAAAATATCTAAGAGACACAAACCACTGAAAAAAACAAATATTAAGTCAAAGTTATATATATTTATCTAACAAGCTGAGTCATCTCAAATAGGGGTGGCAAATGAGAACTAAAAGAAGTTAGTGCTCAAAATATTTCTGACACTGAAGTTGAATAATGGACATAAGAGACTATTTCAGATTTCTTTTATACTATATATCATTCACGTTTCCATTCCTTTAAGCTTACTAATACAGAATTTTTACCCATAAGGGGACTGTTTGCAAGAGGGAAGTCTCTCATATTAGCAATAAACTGAGAGCTAATAGCATAAAAGTATGGGAGCAGGCAAATAAATAAAATATACACTGTGAAAAACAGAAATAAAACCTAACAAGCACAAAAGCCCAGGACCATTTAGAACAGGTCATAAATAGTTCTAACATCTTTGAGGAGGATATTACTATATATTATGCATACTACGATAAGTGATTCTCTCCTGTGTGCAATACAGATTGTTTACTAGTTGTGTGACTTTGGACAAGTCCCTTACAATAAAATGAAACAAGCAAACAAACATAATAAAAAGGGGGCAAATCAACCAATCCCTGTAATGAGAAAAGGTTTTAACAATAAAAAGAGTGGAGCATGAGGCTGGGAAAAGACTCACGTCAGGAATTTAAACTTAGTTAAAATTTTGAAAACGTTTAAATAGGAATGTCTAGGAACAGAAAAACTCTAAAATATAGAATTTTTTGAAGGTCCCTTAAAGATTCATGTCCATCCAAACATGCCAAAGACACCCCCTCGCCAACATCCACCAAGATCAACTCAAGTCTAAAATCTCATCATCTATGTTATTCATATAAGGTACAGGTGAGACTATGGGTATGACGTATCATGGGGCAAAATTCCTTTCCACCTGTGAAACTAGAAAACAAGTTATCACTTCCAAAGAACAAAGGCAAGACAAGCATAGGATAAAAGTTATAGACTTCAGTCATTCCAAAAGGGAGAAAATAGTAGGAAGAAATGTTACCAAATGATTTCAAAATCCAATAGGTCAAATTCCATTGTTGTTGTACAGTCTCTAAGTCATGTCCGATTCTTTGCGACCCTATGGACTGTAGCCTGCCAGGCTCTTCTATCCATGGAATTCTCCAGGCAAGAATACTGGAGTGGGTTGCCATTCCCTTCTCCAGGGGATCTTCCCAACCCAGGGATCAAACCCAGGTCTCCTGCATTGGCAGGCGGACTCTTTACTGCCTAGCTACCCGGGAAGGCTCAAATTTCATCAGACTTAGGAATACTGTGGTCTATGACACTACCCTCTGAGCCTGAAGCTCCTCCTTCAAAATCATTCATCCTTTTTCTTGAAGGGTAGCACATGTTTGCAGATGAATAGAGTTATCAGCCTGTTTCTTGCCTATTGGATTTTAGAAGTCCATTAGCTTTCCCGTATTCTGTCAGTCCAAACTGGCTGTATTTCTGCTGATATGACACTCTGGAACACTTTCTGGGTCACGTATGTATGCCATGAAAGTTCATGCCAATAGACAAGATGGTCCTCCACAGGTGCTCCCTGAATTTATATCACAGAATTCAATCCCTATTTCTGGCTTTGTTGAGATTCCTGGGGAGATCAATGAGTCACGCCTGTCTATTCAGCAAAACAAGATTATTTAGCCAAGATTACTATTGGCTTTCTCCCCAGAGTACACTTCGCCACCAATGAATTTTCTAAATTTAGTGTCTTCAGAACAGGCTGAGAATTTCCCAAATCAAGTCCTAGATCTTTTTTACGTAACAGTTCTTCTCTCAATTTCTCTCTTTCTTCTTATACTTTAAGTGGCAAGAACACAGGCCACAACTTCAATATAAAACTCCTCAGCTCAATAACCCAGTTCATTTCTTACAAGTTTTCCTTTTCATATGAATATATGCTTAAAACAACAGACCTAAAGTTGGTAAATGAAATAAAACTCTGATCAAAAAAGTGAAGATTTTTACAGAACGGCTAAGGATCACGATCACAGGTTTAACTGGAATGACAGGCAGATAATCATCTCCATAATTAAATGTTAAATATGTGGTTTTAAAGCTGTAATATAACAGATTCTCTCGTCCCTCAAATCTTTAACATTTTATAATCTGTTTTATACTCAATTAGGAAACAGTTTAAAATAAATTTATTTCTGTTCTTACCTCTACACAGTCAAAGTTCTCATCAACTTTAGATGCATATTCAACACGGAACATTGTTGACAGGCTCCCAGCAATATAATATAATAAGATCTTCAGACCCTTGTAACCAAAAGCAGTTTCACTGAAAGGGGAAAAAAAAGCAGTAATCTGAGACCCAAAAATGAAAAAAGTCATTACAAAGTATTAACTCTACACAGAAACAGGTTTAACTTAATGGGTAGTTTCAACATTTTAAACGATACTTACTAAAAACAACAACAAAAAAACCATACTGTAATGAAACTGTGCCTCAGCTGTCTGTCCTAGTTTATAAAGTAACAGAATAATAACACCTACCTTAGGGATGTTATATGGGTTATATAAACAAGTCAATACATATAAATTGCTCATAACATCCACTGGTACATTATACAAGTGTACTACAGCTACTGTTGCTGCTTTTACTCTTGCTACTATTATGAGGTATTTCATATCAGAGACAAGTAATGTTAAACTGATTCCTGGTTAGGCAAGCAGTTAAGATGGAGCTATAGAGCCCAACTTATAGTTCTCCGAAACTTATAGCCCAGTTCTCCCAACTTATCACTTGCATGTCCAACACAAACATCCAGAGCTGCTGAAAGTGCTAAGTGGTAGCACCTGACCACACCCCACTTACGAACTCAGAAAGCACATGGGGAGCTGCTGCTATTTTCCCAACCTTGCTCCCTGATATCCATCTATGCCTTTCTATTTCCTTTAAAGAAAAAAAAAAAAAGTCTTCTAAAAAGAGAATTCTAAAGTAGTCAGGCGAGTTCCCTGGTGGTCCAGTGGTTAAGACTCGGTACCTTCACTGCCTTGACCCAGGTTCAATCCCTGTGTCGGAAACAAATATTCCACCAAGAACATGGTATAGCCCCCAAAAGAGTCCAGAATAGGTAAATCTATGAAGACAGAAAGTAGATTAGTGACTATCCAGGGCTAGGGAGGGTATGGGAAAGAGGGAGCCACTGCTAACTGGTCACAATGGGAATTTTGGTGGAAATGACGAAAAGGTTCCAAAATTGGTTGTGGTGATGATTATGCAACTTTCAATATGCTAAATCCGCGGAATTGTACAATTCAAAAAGATTATTGTATGATAAAGGGTTTTTTTGTTTTTAAAGATGAATTCTGAAAGAATGCTAGAAAGAAGCAGTGTCATTTCCAGATTTCTAAGTTACCAAAACAAAATGTAAGAAGTGTCCATTCCAGGACTCTGAAAATTATGTGTAGTAGCAAAGAGTGGCAATGATCCTAGGATTAAGATCAATGTAATGGTTCCCAAAATACAGAGTTATCATGATCATGTGACCCTCTTCCATCTGCCTTAGAGGGGTGTGCAAGCACACCACTTTTAATGATGTGCCAAGTGAGTGTGCAAAATGCCACAAAGAAGCAGTACTTGTGAAACTAGATCCTACTCACTAAGATATTACCTTAGGAAGAGATTTCAAGTAGCAGTAAGAGGAAGAGAGTAAGACAAAACGCTCCTTAAAGAGAGAGATCCAAAAGAAAGCATTCTTATTTTTATACTGTAATAAAACCTGTTTAAAATATGAGAGGCTCAAATTTTGGCATGAATCAATTATAAAATTCAGTTATTAATACTTAAAAGCATATAAAATACCTAATCTGATATATTCACAAGAAATTCTTAAAAACTTGTTCCATGAAGAGACATTTGTCAATTTAAAAATATATTAAATAAATATGTCAAAAGTGCTGAAATAATGCATAGGGAAAAGAGCAATATAGAAGAATATTTTAAATGTCAACTATGTCTAAACACCATTTCCTACTAAGTGTCCTCAAAACGATGATGATGTATCAAAAAGGACTCAAAAGCCAGTTTCAAAGAAGAGCCATTTGTTGCATCTGGGATCATCTGAACATCAATATTAAAAACAGTAACAGACAATAACTCATTAAGTTAAATCCTGAGTCTATTCTGATATAAACAAAAATATGTAAGGGGAAGAAGAGATACTCTTTTACAGCAGAATGCAAACTAATAACTGTTGAAAATGTGGCAGCGTTAGAAAATCGCCCTTTTAGAATCATAGTAAAATACTAACAATCATTAACAGATTTAAAACTACTGAATGAAAGTCTGATGGGAAACAGGGTATTTTCACTCTCAAGAGTATCTCCTCACAGGTTACATAGAAATAACAAAGAAAAAAACCCTACAGTGGAGAAACCTTGCAGATACCTCCAAACTTAATGACCCAAGTTAACCAACAATGGGACAAACTGACATCATGGACATTCTGATACAACACATTGAGGACAGATAGAACTTCTGCTGCAGTACTACAAATATATGCATTATCTGAATTTAATCATGAAGAAACGATCAAACCAGTCCAAAATGAAGGTTTACAAAACTAGCCCTATTCTCTACAAAAATAATGACATGGAAATAAAAGTCTGTGGAACTGTTTCAGTTGAAAGGGACTAAAGAAAGAGAACAACTAAAAGCAATACATGATTCTAGACTGGATCAAGGATGAGGAATTACTGAATTTATTGAATATACACAAAAGAATTACTGGGACTCAATTGGCAAAGTTTGAAATGTGGATATTTTAGAAAATATATCACTGTTAGATTTCCTGAGTTTGGATAATTTTACCACAATACTGTCCTTGTTTTTAGAATATACATACTAAAGAGTTTAGGAGTAAAAGAAGATATATCTGCAACCAACTCTCAAATGGTTCAACAACAATCAATATATGTATATGAGAATGATTAAAGCTAATATAGCTAAATGTTAATAACTGATGTATGTAAAGGATATACAGAATATTATTCTTGAAACTTACTGCAAAGTTGATATTTTCTTCAAAATCAAAAGGACTGTTCTAGTAACATAATGAAGGCATTAGAAATTTAAAAAATTGTGCTGAACATCCAGAACATATCTTCAAACTTGCTTCTGAAAATAAATTTCTCTTAACTGCTTATTTATTTCTCATAGAAAAAAACTTGACCTTTCCAGTGATGGGGGAGTGTTTTCTAGAAGCAGTATAGCAAAATCGTGCAAACCGAGTAGTTACGAATATGGGCTCTACAGTCTGACTGACTGAATCTGAACTTCAGTCATTCATATGTCCCTAGGCAACTATCCAACCCCACCAGTTAATGTTACATATGACGATACCATTGCTAAGATTATGCAAATTAAATATCATACTGTACCTATAGTATAACACTAAATGACAGGTATTATACAGTAGATTGGTGTCTCAATGTAAAACATGCCATTGTAATATATTTTAAAAGAAACATGAAAAATAATAGGAAAGAAAATAAATTGATTTCTAAATTTTAAAAAATATGTATTTTCCCTACTAATTTGACAAATATGTTACTAAGTTACTTACTCATCCCCAAAGAGTTGATGGGTATACTCAGGAAAGAAAGTTCTAATGTCATTCTCAAGATCTTCAGGAAAACGAACTGTTTAAAAGAATAAAAAATATAGAGATATTAAAGACATTAAAGGTGACAGGTATTTCCACTTTGAGAATCTCATTATAACCAGGATATAGCCAACATATTTTTTTTACTTAAAAATGTCACTTTTCCATTATATGATTTACACTGGATTCTCATGCAACCAACAATAAAAATCAGAATGTTACTTTAAGTGCTTCAGCATCAAAACCCTACTGAGTCTAAGAATTAGAAACGTAGGTATGACAGAGGCATCTAATTTCAGTTTTTATTTTTCTGTTATGTTCGTACACAACACAAAGAGGAAAAGAGAACAAAACCAAAGAGGCACATTGAGATGAGAAAAGCTAGTACAAAGGAAACAAAGTGCTATAGGAAACATTCTGAGAACAAGAATAATCTGAGTTTGATGACACTCATATCATCACATCACTCTTTATGACTGCAAGATGATGATGATGTTTATGTTGTCGCTAGTTTTTTCTTTTTGCTTTTCACTACTAAAAGCGACACTGCAGGACTTCCCTGGTGGTCCAGTGGTTAAGAATCTGCCTGCCAATGCAGGGGACATGGGTGCAATCCCTGGTCCATGAAGATTCCACATGCCAAGGGGCAACTAAGCAGGTGTGCCACAACTACTGAACCCTTGTGCTGCAAATCCTGACACCTGCCTAGGTTCTGTCTGTGCTCTGCAACAAGAGAAGCCACCTCAAAGAGAAGCCCCTGCACTGCAGCTGGGGAGTAGCCCTCACCTGCGCCAACTAGAGAAAGCCCACATGCAGCAATGAAGAGCCAGAGCAACCTAAATAAATAAAATTTTTAAATGTATCATAAACACAAAACCTGAAAATGCAATCTAAATTGTATTCAGGCAAAGAAAGCATTAAATGGCATAAAAGAACAATCTCTTCATAGTCATTAAGGTGAATTCTTTCAACGAACAACTATATCTATCTAACGCTTTAAAAACTATTCAGAGTGGGAATGGTAAAGTGGGAAGGCCATGAGAAATGCACACAAAGACTACAAAAATTGACTTTCACCTCCCCTAAAAAGAAAGCAAAGAGGAGAAAAACAGACCAAGCTCACCTACAAACAATAATGCAAGAATATTTAAAGATAATATAGTCTTCACAGAAACAAAATATACTGTGGTACTGAAATAAAAGGATTCAATATCTAAAAATCAAAAAATAATTTAATACTTATGCATTACACTGTAAGACATTATCAAAATTATTTCCATGTAAACTGAAATGGCCCTCAATATACTCTAATATGAATATCTGAATAAAAAATTTTGAAAATTGAAAAACACTTTTCAATGTAACAAGCCAGGATTTGAGGTTTATTGGAGAATTACTATAACTAAGTGAAAGAAATGACCACTATCATTTTTTTAACAGTGTTCTGAAAGTGCTAGAAAATGCAAATTGGAAAGAGAACAAAGTAAGAGGCATATTTATAAAAAAGGAAGTGAATTTACTAAGATGTTCAGATATGACTGCATGCCAGTAAAAAACTAAGAAAATCAGCTGAAACCACTCTCCAAAAACAGTAGAAGAATCCAGTAAGATTATCTGTTTTAAAATATATTAAAAAAAAAAACCAACAAATATATTAAAGAAAAACACTTCAATTAAAAATAAGGCAAAAGATTTGAACAGATAGTTCTACAAAAAAGATACACAGTGACAATAAGCACATGAAAAGATGCTCAATATCAGTCATTAGGGAAATGCAAATAAAAACTGCAATATCATTTCACACCTACTAGGACTGGCTATATATAAAAATAATTAAGTGCTGACAAGAATATAGTAAAAGTGGAACTTTTATACATTGCTGGTGGGAATGTAAAATGGTGTATCCACTGTGGAAAATAATTTGGCAGTTACTTAAGAACAAAGATTTATTATGTGACCCAGCAATTCTGTTCCTAGCTATATAGTCGGAGAAGGCAATGGCACCCCACTCCAGTACTCTTGCCTGGAAAATCCCATGGATGGAAGAGCCTGGTAGGCTGCAGTCCATGGGGTCGCCAAGAGTCAGACATGACTTGAGCGACTTCTCTTTTACTTTTCACTTTCATCCATTGGAGAAGGAAATGGCAACCCACTCCAGTGTTCTTGCCTGGAGAATCCCAGGGACGGGGGAGCCTGGTGGGCTGCTGTCTCTGTGGTCGCATAGAGTTGGACACGACTGAAGCAACTTAGCAGCAGCAGCAGCTATATAGTCAAAAGAACTGAAAACAAGGACAACACATAATTCTATCTTGATGCTCACAGCAGCATTATTCACAATTGCCAAAAGGTGAAACAACCTAAGTGTTCATCAGCAGATCACTAAATAAAACAAAGTGTGGCATACAGTGGAATATTATTCAGCCATTAACAGGAGTGGAGTTCTGATACATGGTACAACATGAAACATTTGCTGAGTAAATAAGCTGAAAATATGCTAAGTGAAATAAGCCAGACGGAAAAGGATAAATATTCCACTTAAGCAAAGTATCTAAAATGGGTATATTCATACAGACAGAAAGTAGATTAGAGGTTACCAGGAGCTGGAGGGAAAGGTGAATGTGGCATTTCTGCTTAACAGGCATAGAGTTTGGTGTAATAAAAAAAGATTCACTTTTTTCTATAGTAACCTACCCCCAGAACACTGGATCTCTGTGGGAAAAGTAGGCCTGTCAATCTCTCACACACGAAGTGAAAATAGCTTATTAATGGAGAAGAATCTTGAGATAAACCTTAGTGGAATTATTGGTATGCAGTCAAGAGTTAAAGTTATCCCATGGTCTAGAACAATGTCTATAAATGTTCTGATAAACGTTTCTCCAAAGAAAGGGGAAAGGGAAAAGAGGGAGATAGAAAGAAAGGTTGGTTTGAGGGAAGCAAATTATTGCTACTGATAGTAGGAATTAGATTGCCCAAATAACCCAGTCAACTTTAGTTATGTCAAATATGTATAGAATATATGTAAATGGGATCTTGATGTGGTAAAAAAAAAAATATATATATATATATATATAATTACTTTCCATCATTCTCCTACACACAATAAAGATAGAAAATAACAATGGAAGAGAAGATGCCACTTCATAATAGCAGTAAAATAGATGAAATCCCTAGGAATAAACAATAAGAAATGTTTATCATCTATACATAAAATTTAAAACTCTACAGTTAGACAAAAAAAGGCCTTAATAAATAGAAAGATATGCTTGCTATTAGTAAGGAAGACTCAATAATGTAAGGACATTACTTTTCCCCATATAAAACTTAAATTTTAATAGCATTTCAATTTTTAAAAATTAACAAAACATCTCTTTGGAACTTAGTAAAATGTTCATTAGAAGAAAAAACATTACAGAAACCTGAAGAGTAATGAGTGGGATCTAGTCACACCATACACTAATCATATTTATTGTAATAGTACACTAATGGCTCAAGGGGAACAAAAGGCCTCAAAGTACACCCAAGAATACAGATGACACTTTAGAGTGATTAAAAAAAGAAATTTTAATTGTTTAAGAGACAACAAACTGGCAGGCAGATAACTGCCTAAACCATCTGGCAAAGTATAAAGCTGGATTCCTACTCTATGCATTATCAAGATAAAGATTCAAAGGTTCAATTAAAAAAGAAAAAATTTAAAAATTATTAAAATAAACAATAAATATTTTCATCATCTTAGAGAAGGAAGGCCTTTTTTATAAGACACAATGAAAACTCATAAAAGAAAAAGAAATTTCCCTAGATAAAAAGTTTTAACTTCTACATAACAAAAGTCAAAACAGGTGTCAAAGTATTTGCAAAATATGACAAAAGGAGGGCTGGTTCGTTTAAATATAAAGGATATAATTCCCTTAGAATTAAAAATCAATTTAAATTCTCAAATTAAAAAATAGTAAAAAACACAGTGAAAAAGAAAAACCTCATTAAACAGCAAGCGTTGGCAAGAATGTGAAGATACTGCAACTTTTGTGCACTGTTGGTGGGTATGTAAAATGGAGTTGTAATAACCACTATGGAAATTATGGAGGTTCCCCAAAGAATTAAAAACGTAATTACTCTATGATCCAGCAATTCCACTTCTGGATACATATCCAAAAGAACCTGAAACTGATCTCAAAGAGATAGTTGCACATCCCTATTCACAACAGCATTATTCAAATAGCCAAGAGAAGGAAGCAACTTAAGTATCTATCAATGGATGAATGGATAAATAAAATATGGTATGTATATATATGTTTATATATAGATAATGTAATATATATAAAGTAAACATTATAAATACTATAATTTTATAATTACATGTAATATATATATTAAATATAATGTAATAATGTTTACAATATATATAATGTAATAGTACCCTGTCTTAAAAGGAAGGAATTTCTGCCAAGTGCTACAACATGGATGAATCTTGAGGATATTATGCTAAAGAGATGAGCCAGTCACAAGACAACAAATACTGTATGCCTGCATTTATATGAGGCATCTAAAGCAGTCAAATTTTAAAACAGTAGAAAGGTGTTAGCAAGGGGCCAGTGAGGGGGGAAAATAAGGAGTTCTTTAACAAATAGTTTCAATTTTACAAAGTGAGAAAGTTCTGGAGACTAGTTGCACAACAATGAGAGTATACTAAATACTACAGAACTGTACACTTTAAAAATAGTAAATTTTAAGTTGTGTTTCTCACAACAATTGGAAACAGAAATAAGAAGCTACCTTTCACACATCACAGGGGCAAGGTGTTTTTGCCTTTTTTAAAAAATGATAATATGCAACACTGATCAGGGTAGAGGTAAAAGGACTATCTCAAATTTGAGACTGTAGCAGTATAACCACACATACTTTTTCTGGAAGGCAATTTAACAACAGCTACTAAAGTAGAATATGTTCGTAACCCTTTGATCTAGCACAGTTCTTAAACAGAGACAATTTTACACACCATCCTTAGGAGGTATCGCAACGTCAGAAGACATTTTTGGTTGTCACAACTGGAGAATGTTACTGGCATCTACTTATCAGACCAAGAGTGCTGCTAAACATACTACAAAGTACAAAATAACAAAGAATCCTTTTGTTCTTTAGTTGCTAAGTTGTTCGGACTCTTTTGTGACCTCATGGACTGTAACGCCGTCCATGGGATTTCCCAGGCAAAAATACTGGCTGCTGTTAAGTCACTTCAGTCATGTCCAACTCTTTGGACTGCAGCCCAGAAGGCTCCTCTGTCCATGGGATTCTCCAGGCAAGAATATTGGAGTGGGCTGCCACTTCCTCCTCTAGGGGATCTTCCAGACCCAGGGATAGAACCCGTGTCTCTAATGTCTCCTGCACTGGCAACTGGGTTCTTTACCACTAGTGCCACCTGGGATGGGCTGCCATTTCCTAACAATTACCTAACCCAAAATGTTAACAGTGTTGAAACCGAAAAATTCTGATCCAGCATTTCAACTTCTAGCCACACATTCTACAGATCACTCAACACAAGTGGGTACATATATACACAAGGGTATTTACTGGAGAATCACTTTTTATAGCAAAAAAGGAGACGCAAATCTCACAACAGAGAGTAAGTTTAAAAAAGTATCATAACTTAGCTATATTATGATACAGTCATCCTGAATTACATAATTTAAAAGAATGAGGTAGATCTATATATAGTTACAAACAATGATATTCAAGTTATGGTTAAGCTAAATAACAAAACAGCCTTACAACAGGATACTGGTTTTAAAGAAACAATATATGTACAGGAAAAAAAACTCTGATCAGTATTATCTTTTTAGTGAGGTGTCAGGACACAAGTATCTTCTTTATCACCTACTCTGTATTCGTCACATTAGTACTGTTCTAAATAATTATAGCTAACATTTACTGTGACTGTATAAATCAAGTTTTTCAAGCACTTTACTTGTATTTAACCTCATATTTAATTCACTACAAATAATATTAATTCCCTTTTAAAGATGAAAAATCTAAGGAATGGAAAGTGATGGAACCAGAACTCATTAGCACATAATTATTTTTTAAACAGCCTTATTGAGTTATAAATTTACATTCCATAAACTCAATTGTTTTAAGAGTATAATTTTAAGATTTTTAGTAAATTTAGACTTGTGTACCACTACCACAATCTAATTTTAAAATACTGCCATTACCCAAAAGAAATCTAATCTGCAGTCATTCTCTGTTGCCACCCTCAGACCCAGGTAACCACTAACCTTTCTGCTTCTGTGCATCTGTTTTTCTGAACACTCACACAAATGGAATCATGCAGTATGTCTGCTTTCTTTCACTTTAGAATTTTTTGAGGTTCACCTATGCTGTAGCATGTATCGGCCCTTCACTCCTTTTTACTGTCAAATAGTATCCCATCACATGGATATACCACACTTTGTTTAACCATTTACCAGCTGACTGGTATCCAGGTTATATCCTTTGGCTATTGCGAACAATACTCCTGTGAACATTCACATACAAGTTTTTGGATGGACAAACATTTTAAATTCTCTTGCATAGACATCTAGGAGTTGAACTGTTCAGTCATATAGCAAATATATGTTTACTCTTTAAGATCCTGCCAAACTGTTTTCCAAAGTAACTGCAAAACTGTTTCCCAAAGTAATTGCATCATTTTATGCTCCGACCAGGAATATATGAGTCTCTCTCCGCATTCTCACCAACACTTATTTTCTATTATTTTTATAAGCAAAAAGGTAAAGGTAAATGTTTTTAAGAGGTTAAGACCATTTCTACTTGTCATTATTTTGCCACACTGAACTTTTGACCTGTAAACTCTGCCATCTCTCAAACATCTACCCACTCCATGATATAAATCAAGACTTCATAAAATCTGGATGTGCTCAATTAGTATAGAAAACTAAACATAAATTGCAATAAACAATAAAATAAGCCATACAAGTGCCATAAACAACTGCTCTTACACAAAATTCCCCTTCATATACCTAACACTACTTAGAAAAGGCATACATACCTAATTTCAGTTCAATTGCCGTGTTGGTGTTACATTTGTACTCAGCCAGTTTCTTCTCAACTGCACTCTTGTATTCAACCAAAAACTTCTCCATAGCACCAAATCCTAAGAAACAGGATTTTAAAAAGACTAGTTGGAAGTGATTAATCAAACCTTAAAAAAAAAGGTGGGGGGGCTCTTACTAGAAGTGTAATAAAGGTAAGTCTTTAACTATGCTAACAGACCATAGAGTTCCAAATACTCCTACATAAATGTACTGAGAATATGACTGTCTCATTATTAAACAGAATAAACATCACTTTTGATATAGAGGCCTGTGACTGGCTTTACAGAAATGAGTAAACTTGATAATTAACATAAAAGACTACTGACATTTCTAAATATTTAATATTAATATAATTACCTGCTAGGATTTATACCTAAGTAGCAGCAGCAGCAGCAGCAGCCTTTTAAAAAGAAATATAAAAAGGATGCTACTGCTCCACTAAGAATCAAGGTAACAATGTCCTTCAGTAACTACAAAATAGCATTTTATTCATAATACTGGAAAAATTCTACCCAAAGTACTTTCAGATCAACTATTTCAAAACCAACAACTAATGATGCATAGAAAGATTATCTCAGGAAGGATACACAAGAAACCAGTAAACACTGCTATTTCTAGTATAAAAGAGAAGGAATGAGAAGGAACATGATTAGGAAAGAAATTTTTTAACCATGTGCAAAGACATAGGCTATTGGAATAATCAAGTGGTTTTACTACAAGGTGGCTATCCATCAATGTATATGATAATTAACAATGGAAGAAACCATTATGAAGAGAAACTTTCAAGCAAAGATGGCAATAAATCTCCTGACAAAGTAATCATAAAAATTAGGGAAAACTCAGGTAAAAAAGTCATGAGCAGAAATGAAAAACAGGGTACAATGACATGCCATAAACTTCAGTAAGTGGTTACAACACAGGTACACAGAAAATGGGGAACACTTGAGGCAGTAAAGAGTAACGGTTTGGAGTCAGAATTGCTGGATTCAAATCCAGGCTTCATCATTTGCGTACAGCATCTATGACCTAGAGCACATTACTTGGCTTCTCTGAACAAATGGATAAAAAGAGTGTAATAGAACCTACCTCAAACTTCATCTATAAAAATGAGGGAACAGAACCCACCTCAAGGCATTTATGTATAAATCTAAGCAACAAATCATACATTAGTTTAATTCTCACAATTCTACAAGACAAGTAGATACTTTATCAGCTCCCTTTCATATTCAAAAGCTCAGGCTTAGAAAGACGGTTTGGTTGCTTAAAGGTCACTTGATTACTAACGGGTGGGACTGAGAATAGAATTTAGATGGAATTCTTATAACAGTTCACCCTGTGCAATACACGGGTCCCCCCTCTTAAGACAGTACCAATGGACCCTAAAATCCTACAATCTCTATCTGGTAAAGAGGTCTTCGTTAAACATCTGTAGAGTTCATGCTATACCCTGCCTATCCAGCACATCCATAAACGTCTACTGAGACTACTAGGAAGGCACTGGGAAAAGATAAAAAGAAACTGTCCGTCACTTCAAAAGATATGTAACAGGGAAAAACAAAAAAAAAGCATATACCACACCAAAACAATCTTAATACACGTACAAAATAATGGCAATAATTAGTTATTAAACGCTAAATTTAAGAGATTCAACAAAGAAAGCAAAATGGAATAAACACAGAATTATATTAGACATCCCCTAAAAGAGAAGTTTAGATGAAGGAAGAATGCTTAATCCTCTTTCTCAAAGGAAATCTACATAAATCCTAGGACTACTTAAGTGTGAGAGATTAAGGAGACTACTATGAAGTCAAACAAGACTCAAATGAGAGCCTTGGCGCAGGGTAAGGCAGCACTGCGCTGGCTCAGAAGTTGAAGTATAGGGTGGAGGAAGACCTGGAAGAGGAGGGTCTGAGCATTAAAATCAGCTGGCGGGAACAGGCTCAGACTAGAGGCTGGGGCAGCAGTGGGCATAAGGAACGAGAAGAGAACAGGCGTCCAGGCACCTGGCACCTTACAAGACCAAACCACCACGCTTTTTCCTGGTGTCTTGGTCCCTCTCAGGGGCCGAGTTGCCCGCTGAAGGTGCAGAACCCCGAGCAGTTGGGGGCGGGGGCACGAATCTCGGCGGAAAAGGAGCTGGGCTGACAGTTCCGCGCTCCCAGGGTGAAACAGGCCTTCTAAACCCCAGGCAAGAGCTCGAAAGTTCCAGGCGGGTACTGTCACCTCCGTCTCGGTGTTCGTTCCCAAACCTGCCCACCCTCTCCCCTTGGTAAACTTTTCCCGGGAACTTACCCGCCATTTCCGAGCTGCGAGCACCCGCGGCTGAGGGAGGACGAATCAACCGCGCGCGCTCCCAGGCCGGAAGTGAGCCCACTTTCTGACGCATTTCCCCCGCCCACCCCTGGCCTGTAGCTGGCCAATGAGAGAAGGAGGTTCGAGGCGCGGCGTGGAGGAAGCGTCTTGAGAGGCGGGGCTAAGACGGCGGGGCGGGCTCGGACGGTTGCCTAGCCACAGCGAGCGCAGTCAGTCCCTTTGCAGGCTTGAATTGCTGGAGGAGGCCGCGAAGGGATATTCTCTATTAAGACGCTCGCTGGCTTGAGGAGAGTTTTTGTCGGCTTGATTTGAATGTATACATACCTTATGACAGTTTTCTGTACCCCCTTAGCGATGTTTGCGAGTGGAAGAGAAACTTTCCACTTGACCTGGACGGTAGATTCAAACACCCGAGCCCTGTCGGTAAAATAAAGGGACTGAGTTGTGATTTCCGGAGAAATTTTCACTTGTTTATATTTTTGCGGTAAATACTTGTTTAACATCGTTTTTCTTTCATGTTTTTTAACAATATGTATACGGTGTGAGACTTAGGTACTCTGTTTTCACTTTAAGTTTATTACGCAAGAGTCTGCACTGCGCTTAGTCGCTCAGTCGTGTCCGACTCTTGCGACCCATAGACTGCAGCCTGCCAGGCTCTTCTGTCCATGGGATTCTTCAGGCAAGAATACCGGAGTTGGTTGC
Source organism: Oryx dammah (assembly GCF_014754425.2). Lineage (NCBI taxonomy): Eukaryota > Metazoa > Chordata > Mammalia > Artiodactyla > Bovidae > Oryx > Oryx dammah. The sequence goes on along the minus strand of NW_024070211.1, from coordinate 111,272,418 downwards.
CATTTCCTTCTCCAGGGGATCTTCCCAACGCAGGGATGGAACCCAAGCCTCCCGCGTTGCAGTCAGACTCTTTACTGAGTGAGCTACAAGGGAAGCCCACACAAGAGTTTCAGTCAGTTCAGTTCAGTCGCTCAGTCGTGTTCGACTCTTTGCAAGCCCAGCACGCCAGGCCTCCCTGTCCATCACCAACTCCCGGAGTTCACTCAGACCCGCGCCCATTGAGTCGGTGATGCCATCCAGCCATCTCATTCTCTGTCGTCCCCTTCTCCTCCTGCCCCCAATCCCTCCCAGCATCAGAGTCTTTTCCATGAGTCAACTCTTCACATGAGGTGGCCAAAGTACTGGAGTTTCAGCTTCAGCATCATTCCTTCCAACGAAATCCCAGGGTTAATCTCCTTCACAATGGACTGGTTGGCTCTCCTTGCAGTCCAAGGGACTCTCAAGAGTCTTCTCCAACACCACAGTTCAAAAGCATCAATTCTTCGGCGCTCAGCCTTCTTCACAGTCCAACTCTCACATCCATACATGACCACTGGAAAAACCATAGCCTTGACTAGACGGACCTTAGTTGGCAAAGTAATGTCTCTGCTTTTGAATATGCTCTCTAGGTTGGTCATAACTTTTCTTCCAAGGAGTAAGCGTCTTTTAATTTCATGGCTGCAATCGCCATCTGCAGTGATTTTGGAGCCCCCCAAAATAAAGTCTGACACTGTTTCCACTGTTTCCCCATCTATTTCCCATGAAGTGATGGGACCGGATGCCATGATCTTCGTTTTCTGAATGTTGAGCTTTAAGCCAACTTTTTCACTCTCCTCTTTTACTTTCATCAAGAGGCTTTTTAGTTCCTCTTTACTTTCTGCCGTAAGGGTGGTGTCATCTGCATATCTGAGGTTATTGATATTTCTCCCAGCAATCTTGATTCCAGCTTGTGCTTCTTCCAGCCCAGCGTTTCTCATGATGTACTCTGCATATAAGTTAAATAAGCAGGGTGACAGTATACAGCCTTGACGTACTCCTTTTCCTATTTGGAACCAGTCTGTTGTTCCATGTCCAGTTCTAACTGTTGCTTCCTGACCTGCATACAGATTTCTCAAGAGACAGGTCAGCTGGTCTGGTATTCACATCTCTTTCAGAATTCTCCACAGTTAAAAGTAAGTTATATAACATTATACTGCTATTTTAGTTGTATAGTGCATAATGTTAGTTGCTCAGTCATGTCCGACTCTTTGCGACCCCAGAAAGTATAGGCCAGGCTCCTCTGTCTATGGAATTCTCCAGGCAGGAATACTGGAGTGGGTTGTCATTTCCTTCTCCAGGGGCACTTCCCAACCCAGAGATCAAACCCAGGTCTCCTGCATTGTAAGCAGATTCTTTACCATCTGAGCCACCAGGGAAGCCCAATTTTACTTGTATAAAGAAGTGTATTTTGATATAAACCAAGAAAACATCTGGAAGCATAAACAACTAGTTTAACTGTGGCTACTTGTAAGGGACGGAATTTGGAGATGAGGATTAATCAGGGATTTTAAAAAAAAGTTTTCTTCTTTTAATGAGGATATGTTGGTTTCTTTTATAATTAAAAACATCAATCTTTTGGAAGTTTTTAGACATGGTGGCTAACTCTACACTCTTCTTTATGTCTGGTAAATTATGATACACAGAATAAAGAGAAGCAGCTTAATTGGCACAAAGAACGTTAGTTGAAAATTAATATTTGTGGTTTTCCATTCTGTCATTATTTATAAGCAAAGAATAGTCAGAAAGAGAAAAGAGGACTATAATTGCTTATTCTTGTTTACAAAGTGACCAGTCAGGGATGCCCCGTTTACTTTTTGAAACTGTAGTTTGTAAAAAATGCTTTAATTATATACATCTACTTAGGGTGAGTAATATCATAATGCTTATGATAGTTCACATTTCATAATTATTACTTCAAATATTAATTTTTTTTCAGGTTTAGCCAATGGAAAAATGACCATTACTTCTCTGCTTTAAACTTTTTTGCTGTTGTTTGTGTTGTACCTTAAGGTGGAAGAGTTTCAGTATAGGAGGAGGGTGAAGAAAACTACCAAAGCCACTTTGTTATTAAACGTGCTGTGCTTACTTGCTCAGTCGTGTCTGACTCTTTGCATCCCCATGGACTGTAGCCCGCCAGGCTCCTCTATCCATGGGGATTCTCCAGGCAAGAATACTGGAGTGGTTGCCATGCCCTCTCCAGGGGATCTTCCCAACCCAGGGATCGAACCCAGGTCTCCCACATTGCAGGTGGTCTTTACCATGTGAGCCACCAGGGAATATTACATAATTAAGAATAAAAAGTGGTGAAAATTATGACTAGTAAATTCATTCTAAACTGATATATTGTTTCAATCATTCTGTCTTTTTTTATTGTGGTAAAAAATACACAACATAAAATTGACAGTCTTAATCATTGGTAAGCGTACAGTTCAGTAGCACTAAGTATATTCATATTGTTGTGAACATGTCATTCTAGTGGACTGCTTTTCAGCCACCTCTTTTGTAACCTGTTTACTCATATCACTATGCAAAACAAGACTGTTAACTTCCTATGATCTGGATACACAAAGCGAAGAGTTTTTATACCAGCTATGTAATACTGTTAAGTGTTTAGTTCCTAAAACTGTTCCTTAAAAGGATGATAAAATAAGACAGCTTTATAGTAATGTTTCTTCAAATCAGAATTTTGAGGGAATATATCAACACATAGTTGTTAACAAGCTAGAGCTACCAATCACTGTGCAAATTAGTAACATTAATTCTTTCTGAAAATGTTGCTAGAGGGAATCCGGAATTTAATGAGCAAAGAGGAAGAAACTGTCACGCTAACTGGCACCATATAATACAAAGACAACCTGTTTCATCAGATAAAAAGGGTGTGTTGGTTGGGTTGCTGCTGCTGCTAAGTCGCTTCAGTCGTGTCTGATTCTGTGCGACCCCATAGACGGCAGCCCACCAGGCTCCCCCGTCCCTGGGATTCTCCAGGCAAGAACACTGGAGTGGGTTGCCATTTCCTTCTCCAATGTTGGTAGGATTAGCATACATTTAAACAATAAATGGCTTTCTCTCACATATCTTTATAAAGTTTTGTTGTATATGAGGCAGTTTATGTTATTATAGATATAGTATTATTTTTAAATATAGTTTAAGAGCAATTAAGGTGCTTTAAATAATATAGAATCAGGAATTTTAGAACAAAATGATTTTAGAAATCAGGTAATCTAGTCATTGTCATTTTTTTAAAATTTGGTATGCATGTGCATACAAACTTTTGCTCATATCTCCTTTTAATTCCTGTGTTAAATATTGCTATTATTTTTAATTTTTTAGACAAAAGAGAATATGAATGCTCATTTTGAAGATCCTTGACTTAAAACACCCTTTGCTTGAGGTTCTTTAGCAAATAACTAGCAAAGCTGATACTGTGACCTAAGTCTCTCAGTTTGGTTCTATGTTTTCCCATTTTTTTCTTTCCTTTCTTTCTATACAAAGGGCTATTTCCTTCATGAAATACTTTAATTTGCAAAGAAAGTTACTGGGTCTAGCATGTGATTGATATCTAATAAATATTTGTTAAGTGACTTTGCAGTAACACCATCAAGAACACAATTAATCCCCAAAACATCTAAACTTCCACTTTTGTTCAAGCATTCCATGGTTCCTGGTATTGGAAACTGCTCTTTCCTTGTTTTAAAACATCCATGAGCATGTGATTAGAATCAAAGAGACTAAAAATTAACTTATCCATGTTTGGGTTTTTCTTTTAATATGTATTTTTATTTATTTATTTGACTGTGCTGGGTCTTAGCTGCAGCGTGTTGGATTTTCGATCTTCGATTCAGCATGCATAATCTTTTGGTGGGTCACGAGAACTCTTTAGCTGCGGTGCTTGGGATCTAATTCTCTGACCAGAGATGGAACCCAGAACCTTTACAGTGGGAGTGCAGAGTCTTAGCCACTAGACCACCGGGGAAGTCCCTACTTTATCCATGTTAACCCATTACTACCAACATGTATATAACACAGGTATTTTTCTTCTATTAAATTGTTCTCTGGATGTCATCAGGGAGTGGGGAGTGATCCATACAATCCTCAGGAGATGATCTTTTGCCAGAGTAAATTAATCCCCAGTACAATGGCTGAAAAGACAAGATTCCATGGGACACAGGTATTCTTATAGACAAACCCAAATCATCAGTATCCTTGGCTTTCCCCAGAAAATTTTAATTCAGATTAAGTTCTGGCTTTCTTACACAGCTCTAAGCCTATCTAGCCAGCTTCCTAATTGGGATCTTACCCTCCTTCTCTATACCTCTTTCTTTCTCTCAGTCAGTTCAGCACCCAAATGTTTAGGCACTAAATGTAAACTGCCATCTCCCCAAACCCAGGCCCTATTTGGAATCTACTTACACAGTCCAGGAGAAGTGTATGTTGAATAAGTGGTATAGTGGATATAACAGTCTGTTCTTTCTTTTCCCCCTGGATTTCCCACAACAAACAGGGATGTGGTCATGCTGTAACCGGCAGCAGCCCCGCACTTCACCCCACCTGAGGCTTTTCTTCTCTTCCCTCACTTCTCTTGTCTTCGCTGAGGCCTGTCGTATCTGGGGTCTGCTGTGTTCATTCAGCAAAGTGAGCCTGCTTATCACAGAAGGATTGCCTCACTTTCTGATCTGTCCTCCCAGGGAATAATTGTGAATGATCACCTACTCCACTCTTAAACCTATTTACTTCTTATTGATAACTCCTCCAGACCTGAAACTGTTTTGCCTTCATCTTCAATTCTTCCTGAAGAGAACAATTTCTTTAAGTAACATTTACTAAAGATTTTTATTCAAATTAACTGTTGTATTGAATACATTAACATTTAAATTTGCCTATATCCTTTATTCTTAGGCCCGCTCTCATGTCTGTCTCCTTCCCCTTCTCTGTCTGGTCCTTAAGGTCTATTCTTATATAAGCGAAATTATCTATTTACTGCAATACTATCTTACATTCTCCATTTATGAAATCTTATCTAAAAGTCTGAATATTAACTTTAAAAAATATGTAATATTCTCAATTAAGAATGAATACTTGGAGAAGTGAAAACTTCCCTTTTAAAAAAGTCATAGGAATAAGGTCAAGGGATTCCTAAAATATTTAAAAATATTAACAAATAATTATAACATCTTATGTTATACAAGATTTGTTAGACCAAGATCACAGGAAAAAGCAGGACAAAAATTTTCTTTTTCAAAAAACCCTTGGATGTAGAAGCCCTGTTAAGCTAAATTGTCTGTTTCTTTCATTTGGTAATTCTTGCTTTTCTTCCCTTGTCAAGCAGACTTTCAAGTTATTTTATTCTCAGACCTTGAACTACATGTTGTTCTTTTGAGTAAAATGTACAGAAGGACTGCATCAGGGAGATGACAAATGTCCAATTCATTTAAATAATATTAGTATGATTTAATTATCTTAGGTTTTACTTTGCTTTCTGTTAAGTAAAATAAATTAGATAATATGTTTAAATGCTAAATGACAATTTTATTTATTATTAGGAGACTTAATTGTATATGAGCCCTTATCTAAGCACAAATGAAAGCTGCACAGTTAGGAACGTCTCTGGTAGTTCAGGGCCTAAGACTCCATGCTCCTAATGCAGAGGCCCTGGGTTTAATCCTGCTCAGGGAACTAGAACCTGCATGCCACAACTAAGACCTGGAATAGCCAAATAAATAAAAATAAATATTAAAAACTCAAAACATGGATAACATGTTATCCATTTATTAAAGGTAGATAAATACTTACCTAAATTGTCACTGTAACAGAATAATAGCTGTAATTTGAAAGGTCATTCTTCAGTGAGCCTTATTTTATTTTTATGCTATCTAGTTCATATAGATTTCTCATTGGGGTCATAAGGGTTGAAATTTAAAAAAAGATAGCCATAAACTTTTTATCTCTTACTAGGCTTTCGTGGAGAAGGCAATGGCAACCTACTCCAGAACTCTTGCCTGGAAAATCCCATGGACATAGGAGCCTGGTGGGCTACAGTCCCTGGGGTCGCAAATAGTGAGGCACGACTGAGAGATTTCACTTTCACTTTTCACTTTCATGCATTGGAAAAAGAAATGGCAACCTACTCCAGTGTCTTGCTGGAGAATCCCAGGGATGAGGGAGCCTGGTGGGCTGCCATCTATGGGGTCACACAGAGTCGGCCACGACTGAAGTGACTTAGCAGCAATAGCAGGCTTGGGTTAAGAAGGGGTTAAAAGGCTTTACTATGCATGGTATCCACTGTTTCCCCATCTATTTCCCATGAAGTGATGGGACCAGATGCCATGATCTTCGTTTTCTGAATGTTGAGCTTTAAGCCAACTTTTTCACTCTCCACTTTCACTTTCATCAAGAGGCTTTTTAGCTCCTCTTTACTTTCTGCCATACGGTGGTGTCATCTGCATATCTGAGGTTATTGATATTTCTCCCGGCAATCTTGACTCCAGCTTGTGCTTCTTCCAGCCCAGCGTTTCTCATGATGTACTCTGCATAGAAGTTAAATAAGCAGGGTGACAATATACAGCCTGACGTACTCCTTTTCCTATTTGGAACCAGTCTGTTGTTCCATGTCCAGTTCTAACTGTTGCTTCCTGACCTGCATACAGATTTCTCAAGAAGCAGGTTAGGTGGTCTGGTATTCCCATCTCTTTCAGAATTTTCCACAGTTTATTGTGATCCACACAAAGGCTTTGGCATAGTCAATAAAGCAGAAATAGATGTGTTTCTGGAACTCTTGCTTTTTCCATGATCCAGCGGATGTTGGCAATTTGATCTCTGGTTCCTCTGCCTTTTCTAAAACCAGCTTGAACATCTGGAAGTTCACAGTTCACATATTGCTGAAGCCTGGCTTGGAGAATTTTGAGCATTACTTTACTAGCATGTGAGATGAGTGCAATTGTGTGGTAGTTTGAGCATTCTTTGGCATTGCCTTTCTTTGGGATTGGAATGAAAACTGACCTTTTCCAGTCCTGTGGCCACTGCTGAGTTTTCCAAATGTGCTGGCATATTGAGTGGAGCACTTTCACAGCATCATCTTTCAGGATTTGAAACAGCTCCACTGGAATTCCATCACCTCCACTAGCTTTGTTTGTAGTGATGCTTCCTAAGGCCCACTTGACTTCACATTCCAGGATGTCTGGCTTTAGGTGAGTGATCACACCATCGTGATTATCTTGGTCGTGAAGATCTTTTTTGTACGGTTCTTCTGTGTATTACAGCACCTCTTCTTAATATCTTCTGCTTCTGTTAGGTCCATACCATTTCTGTCCTTTGTCAAACCCATCTTTGCATGAAATGTTCCCTTGGTATCTCTAATTTTCTTGAAGAGATCTCTAGTCTTTCCCATTCTGTTGTTTTCCTCTATTTCTTTGCATTGATTGCTGAGGAAGGCTTTCTTATCTCTTCTTGGTATTCTTTGGAACTCTGCATTCAGATGCTTATATCTTTCCTTTTCTCCTTTGCTTTTCACCTCTCTTCTTTTCACAGCTATTTGTAAGGCCTCCTCAGATAGCCATTTTGCTTTTTTGCATTTCTTTCCCCTGGGGTTGGTCTTGATCCCTGTCTCCTGTACAATGTCAGGAACCTCTGTCCATAGTTCATCAGGCACTCTATCTATCAGATCTAGGCCCTTAAATCTATTTTTCACTTCTACTGTATAATCATAAGGGATTTGATTTAGTTCATACCTGAATGGCCTAGTGGTTTTCCCTACTTTCTTCAATTTAAGTCTGAATTTGGCAATCAGGAGTGTCAAATGGCAACAGTGGAAACAGTGTCAGACTTTATTTTGGGGGGCTCCAAAATCACTGCAGATGGTGACTGCAGCCATGAAATTAAAAGACGCTTACTCCTTGGAAGAAAAGTTATGACCAACCTAGATAGTATATTCAAAAGCAGAGTCATTACTTTGCCAACAAAGGTCAGTCTAGTCAAGGCTATGGTTTTTCCAGTGGTCATGTACGCATGTGAGAGTTGGACTGTGAAGAAAGCTGAGCGCCGAAGAATTGATGCTTTTGAACTGTGGTATTGGAGAAGACTCTTGAGAGTCCCTTGGACTGCAAGGAGATCCAACCAGTCCATTCTGAAGGAGATCAGCCCTAGGATTTCTTTGGAGGGAATGATGCTGAAGCTGAAACTCCAGTACTTTGGCCACCTCATGCAAAGAGTTGACTCATTGGAAAAGACTCTGATGCTGGGAGGGATTGGGGGCAGGAGGAGAAGGGGATGACAGAGGATGAGATGGCTGGATGGCATCACTGACTTGATGGACATGAGTCTGAGTGAACTCCGGGAGTTGGTGATGGACAGGGAGGCCTGGTGTGATGCGATTTATGGGGTCGCAAAGAGTTGGACACGACTGAGCGACTAAACTGAACTGAACTGAACTGATGTGTGGTATCAATATGCCACAGGAAATTCTTACCCTGCCCCAGTGTCCTAAAATATTCCAATATGGGAGAAAGACTTCATATATTAGAGTACATGTATAAATATACCAATAATGCCATAGAAGTTGGAATGGAAGATAGAATAAGATATGGTAGATGATTTCACATCAGGTGGGCCTAAAGGAATCTTCACTAGAGGGCTCAAAGACATTTTTGTGCAATATCTGTACAATATTAACAATTATATGTATGGACTCCCTGCAAACTAGAATGATTGCAGATAATGGAAAAAGTGAAACATAATACTCAATTTTTAACGGAAAAGGGAAGAACTGGAAGATCACACTCTGTTTAGTCTTCTTTGAAAAGCCATGGTGTTAATCTTTGAAAAACAAAACCAAAAGCAAAACAAAGAAACAAAAAATCCTTAATTTTAAGTCCACAGAAGGTGGCCAAGTATCCATTGTCTAATATGAGTTTGTGAAAAGCAATCTTACTAAATAAACTTATTTTACTTCTCAAATAAATGGCAAACAGAAGTGTGCATGATAGTATGGCACAGTGATAAAGAATCCACCTACAATGCAGGAGACCCGAGTTTGATCCCTGGGTCGGGAAGATCCCTTGGAGTAGGAAAGAGCAACCCACTCCACTATTCTTGTCTGGGAAATCCCATGGACAGAGAAGCCTGGTGAGCTACAGCCCATGGGATTGCAAAGAGTTGGACATGACTGAGAGACTGAACTTACGTGCATGCATGTTCAATTAGATATATGATCATTGCTGATCCTATGAAAAATTGTGATTTAGAGAAAATTCAGTTATCTGCTCCTGGCCTTGTTTAATATATTCAGATTACTCATACAATTGTACATGCTATCTATGCACAGTTTCAAGTTCTGATTAATTCATCTAACATTATATCATAAACTGCATTCTACTCTTATGTGACCAAGTTACTAAGAAATCTGATCTTAGTGGGGATATAAACATAAAATATGGTATTTTTCCTCTAGTCACTGCTCCCACTGTACTATGTTGAATAAACACCCTTTCTCCACGGCAGATTCCATAGTTTTCTGCCCTTTTAAGTTACTCAAAGTCCAGCCTGGCCTAGTTTCTAAAATTTTGGTGTCCTAAAACCCCCTCCAGACTTGCAGCCAACAGGATGTGAAATGAGGAAGGGGAGTATAACCAACGTTTCACTCCTTCTCCCTCATCGGGCTCCTAAAGACTGGGCTGGGTGTCTGGTTCTAGGATTTTTTTCCTCTTTCTTTTGCAAGGCTAATTCCTCTGGTATTGAGGGCTAGAGGTAGGAATAGAGGAGAAGTGAATCTTGCTCTTTGTCTTGGTCATCTATGCTTCTGCAGCTGACACTGACTGCCCTCAGTGTTCCAAACTGCCTCTCCCATAGCACACATCAATTCCTTCAGTGAGCAGAAGGGACTTCAGTATTGTATCAACACCCTCACAGGAAACTCTGGCACCTTTCTGTGTTATTTATTGGATTTATTTACTTGTGTTTTCCATGACATCGTATGGAAAAACCTGAACGAACTTTTTGGCCATGCCAACTCACCACTTTGTTAAGGAGTCTTCCCTTTTGGTGGAACACTGCAAAAACAATTCCTAATATCTTCCTGGTGTCTCTTGACCTACAGGAAATCCACACATTATTTTTTGTATGCAATCAATGTCCCCAATGCATTGGACACACACAGTCCTATCAAGTATCATATCATCACATAATTAAATTTAAAATGTTAGCCAATGCCAATGCTCTTCATATAAGGTGGGGGTAGGGTGGGGAGTGACAATAATGTAACATATAGCTGCTACTGAACCCTGCCTTCTGTAGGTGGCCATGAGGCCTAAGTTGATACTCATAACTTCATTTTTCAGCCCTCCATTTCACATCCCTTTCTCCCTCTAAGCATCTTGACCTTGCATTCTTTATCTAGTTCAGTGCCTAAATCTTAATTCCCAAATGATTTTGGTTCACTATGGAATTATTTTTGGACTTCCATTGGCTATCTTCACTGAGTTGCCTCAGTTGGATTTCAAACATCATCTATGTCTCATGTATAGCAGCAACTGAATTTTCCTTTGATGACTGGGATTAATCACCACATGGCTATGGTGACCCTTTTCTGCCTTTAATTCTATAGCTCCAGAAGCCAAAGATAGCCAGGGGAACTTTCAGCTTCCAACTCATCTGAATCCTGATGGAAGCGTTACTCCCTTAGATATAAGATCTCAAAAAGCATGAGCCCAACATTGTTGGGAAGAAAAGCAAAAATTTCTTCAGTGGATTATTTGTTGTGATAGTGAGAGGTCCATTTTTACTTCCTCTTTTATTTAGTACGTGGGTTAGTACTACAGGAGATCCTTTTTTAATCTCCAATGTTCGGTATTTTCTAATCTGCCTTGGTATTGAAACTTTTTCTCTCATTGTTCTGGGTACACAGAGGACACTTTGAAACTCAAAACTCATCTTTTGAATTTGGGAAATTCTCATTTTTTGTCTTTGCTAATTTCTTCCCCATAATTTAAAATCTTTATTTTCTCTGGATATCCTAGTAGCCAATAATTAGTTCCCCTGATTTAACTCTCTGTATTAAAAATTTTTTTTCCTTTGATTCTTTGTGTATTGTCCTACTTTCTGAGGTTTTTACAACAGTTTAATTACAATGCTTTGACTAACCTTTTTACCACTCAGTAGCTGTATAACATTGGGAAAGCTGTTTAATATATGTCTGCTTCCTCATCTTTGAAATGGAGATATTAGCAGGAGATAACCATATTTCAGTGTTTTTTTGAGGATAGCGTCATAAAAAGTGCTTAGAATATTTCGACACACACTAAGTACTCAATAATAAATATTAGTTAATATTAGCTATTCCTCAGTATCTTGTGAACTTGGTTAGTGTAAGTGATCTTTGGGCCGTTTAGAAGATAATTTCTAACCAGATCCTGGCCTCTTTTGAGAAAACCAAACAGTTGGCATTTGGCAGTCATGCCTCTCTATCTCATTATGTTCTTCAAGTGCAGCAATTTTCAAAGTCCTTCTCCAGTTTTGCCTAAATCTGTACCTGTGGTTTATTGTTGTTTAGTCACTAAGTTATGTCCAACTCTTTTGCGGCCCCGTGGACTGTAACCTCCCACGCTCCTCTGTCCATGGGGTTTCCCAGGAGTGGGTTGCCATTTCTTTCTCTAGGGGATCTTCCCAACCCAGGGACTGAACCCAGGTCTTCTGCATTGCAGGTGAATTCTTTACTGCTGAGCCACCAGGGAAGCCTGTGTCTGTGGTTACATGTGTATATTTTGTATGTAAAATTACATGTGTCGTAGCAAACTCTTATTCTTAAAAAGGGAAATGATGGAGGGAAAATGATGATTCATGAGAATGGTCTGCTCCAGGAGAGTGCATTTATCCTTTTATCAAGCATCTTTATTTAACACGGCTATGTGTTTAACCTCTGCTAATTGCTGAAGTGAAGTGAAGTTGCTCAGTCATGTCTGACTTTTTGTGACCCCATGGACTCCAGGCTCCTCCGTCCATGGGATTTTCCAGGCAAGAGTACTGGAGTGGGTTGCCATTTCCTTCTCCAGGGGATCTTCCCAACCCAGGGATTGAACTCAGGTCTCCTGCATTGTAGGCAGACTCTTTACCGTCTGAGCCACCAGGGAAGCCCTCTGCTAATTGCTAAGGACAGAGATTTTGTTTATATCATCTTCTTAATTACTTTGAGCATCTACTATGCTTGAGAATCTATGTAAGTTCACAATCTATGACAGTATTTTTAAAGTATGGGTCATGAAATCAATTCAGTATGTTGAAACTTGAGTTAAAAAAAGAAATAGAATAGTATAGAATAGTAAATATCAGAGTACATTGCATGTAATAAAGTTCAATATTGCCTCATGGAATTTTTATTTCAGTGTGTCCTGGGGTTGTGATTTAAAAAACATAATGCTGAAGAAACTGAAGTTGAATGGTTTTATGAAGACCTACAAGACCTTTTAGAACTAACACCCAAAAAAGATGTCCTTTTCATTATAGGGGACTGGAATGCAAAAGTAGGAAGTCAGGAAACACCTGGAGTAACAGGCAAATTTGACCTTGGTATGCGGAATGAAGCAGGGCAAAGACTAATAGAGTTTTGCCAAGAAAATGCACTGGTCATAGCAAACACCCTCTTCCAACAACACAAGAGAAGACTCTACACATGGACATCACCAGATGGTCAACACCAAAATCAGATTGATTATATTCTATGCAGCCAAACATGGAGAAGCTCTATACAGTCAACAAAAACAAGACCAGGACCTGACTGTGGTTCAGATCATGAACTCCTTATTACCAAACTCAGACTCAAATTGAAGAAAGTAGGGAAAACTGCTAGACCATTCAGGTATGACCTAAATCAAATCCCTTGTGATTATACAGTGGAAGTGAGAAATAGATTTAAGGACCTAGATCTGATAGATAGAGTGCCTGATGAACTATGGAATGAGGTTCGTGACACTGTACAGGAGACAGGGGTCAAGACCATCTCCATGGAAAAGAAATGCAAAAAAGCAAAATGGCTGTCTGGGGAGGCCTTACAAATAGCTGTGAAAAGAAGAGAGGCAAAAAGCAAAGGAGAAAAGGAAAGATATAAGCATCTGAATGCAGGGTTCCAAAGAATACCAAGATAAGAAAGCCTTCTTCAGCGATCACTGCAAAGAAATAGAGGAAAACAATAGAATGGGAAAGACTTGAGATCTCTTCAAGAAAATTAGAGATACCAAGGGAACATTTCATGCAAAGATGGGCTTGATAAAGGACAGAAATGGTATGGACCTAACAGAAGCAGAAGATATTAAGAAGAGCTGGCAAGAATACACGGAAGAACTGTACAAAAAAGATCTTCACGACCCAGATAATTGTGATGATGTGATCACTAATCTAGAGCCAGACATCTTGGAAAGTGAAGTCAAGTGGGCCTTAGAAAGCATCACTACGAACAAAGCTAGTGGAGGTGATGGAATTCCAGTGGAGCTGTTTCAAATCCTGAAAGATGATGCTGTGAAAGTGCTGCACTCAATATGCCAGCACATTTGGAAAACTCAGCAGTGGCCACAGGACTGGAAAAGGTCATTTTTCATTCCACTCCCAAAGAAAGGCAATGCCAAAGAATGCTCAAACTACCACACAATTGCACTCATCTCACATGCTAGTAAAGTAATGCTCAAAATTCTCCAAGCCAGGCTTCAGCAATATGTGAACCGTGAACTTCCAGATGTTCAAGCTGGTTTTAGAAAAGGCAGAGGAACCAGAGATCAAATTGCCAACATCTGCTGGATCATGGAAAAAGCAAGAGAGTTCCAGAAACACATCTATTTCTGCTTTATTGACTGTGCCAAAGCCTTTGACTGTGTGGATCACAATAAACTGTGGAAAATTCTGAAAGAGATGGGAATACCAGACCACCTAACCTGCTTCTTGAGAAATCTGTATGCAGGTCAGGAAGCACCAGTTAGAACTGGACATGGAACAACAGACTGGTTCCAAATAGGAAAAGGAGTATATTGTCACCCTGCTTATTTAACTTATATGCAGAGTACATCATGAGAAACGCTGGACTGGAATAAACACAAGCGGAAATCAAGATAGCCAGGAGAAATATCAATAACGTCAGATATGCAGATGACACCACCCTTATGGCAGAAAGTGAAGAGGAGCTAAAAAGCCTCTTGATGAAAGTCAACGAAGAGAGTGAAAAAGTTGGCTTAAAGCTCAACATTCAGAAAACGAAGATCATGGCATCCGGTCCCATCACTTCATGGGAAATAGATGGGGAAACAGTAGAAACAGTGTCAGACTTTATTGTTTGGGGCTCCAAAATCACTGCAGATGCTGACTGCAGCCATGAAATTAAAAGACGCTTACTCCTTGGAAGAAAAGTTATGACCAATCTAGATAGCATATTCAAAAGCAGAGACATTACTTTGCCAACAAAGGTCAGTCTAGTCAAGGCTATGGTTTTTCCAGTCGTCATGTATGGATGTGAGATAGACTGTGAAGAAGGCTGAGCGCCGAAGAATTGATGCTTTTGAACTGTGGTGTTGGAGAAGACTCTTGAGAGTCCCTGGGACTGCAAGGAGATCCAATCAGTCCATTGTGAAGGAGATTAACCTTGGGATTTTGTTGGAAGGAATGATGCTAAAACTGAAACTCCAGTACTTTGGCCACCTCATGCGAAGAGTTGACTCATTGGAAAAGACTCTGATGCTGGGAGGGATTGGGGGCAGGAGGAGAAGGGGATGACTGAGGATGAGATGGCTGGATGGCATCATGGACTTGATGGACATGAGTCTGAGTGAACTCCGGGAGATGGTGATGGACAGGGAGGCCTGGTGTGATGCGATTCATGGGGTCGCAAAGAGTCAGACACAACTGAGCAACTGAACTGAACTGAACTGAAGTCTGGATCAATAAAGTTGGAAAGCCACCAATGGAAAAGCCAATAAACAAAGAGGTATTTGCAACACAATGTGATAAATGTTACAGTGAAAAGGGGAGTTAATCTGTATTTTAAAGGCTAGACAAATTATAATAAATGTAGAGTAATATATTTCCAGTAAATAAAATAGCATAAAAGCTCAAAAATCCTTGTAACTAAAGGAACAAGTATAACAGTAACATATAAGTAAGAGGAAGGGGCCAGATCAGGGAGCTTCTACTCTTCATCATCTGAGGAGCTTGGATTTTATATTGACATCTCTAGAGAGCTACTAGAGGATGGGGAAATTGCAAAATTTAGTATCTGCTTTGTATTGAACATTTGCTAGCACTGTGAAGAATGGCGGCTGCGAGGACCGGCCGGCGCACTAAGCGCGGCCGAGAGGAGCTACCGTGTGTCCGAGGTTAGGGGCAGCGGCCTAGAGTGCCAGGCTGCGACGGTGCAGGAACGGCCGAGAGGAGCTGCACTGTGTCCAAGGTCAGTGGGGGCCCGGAGGATCTACCCCGAGTCCAAGGACACGGGCGGCGGCCGGGAGGAGACACCCCGCGTCTAAGGTCAGGGCGGCGCCCGGGAGGAGCTACCCTGCATCCGAGGCCAGGGGCGGCCAGGAGGAGACACCCCGCGTCCGAGGTCAGGGGCGGCCAGGAGAAGCCAACTCTCCCCCGAGGCCAGGGGCGGTGACCCTGAAGAGCCACCCCGAGCCGGAGGCCAGGGCAGGTGGCCGGCAGGAGCAACCCGGGGAGCAGTGGCTGCGCAGGCGCAGGAGGGCCTAGAAGAGCAATCCCACGTTGAAGGTCAGGAACAGCGGCGGTAAGGAGATACCCCTTGTCCAAGGTAAGGAGCAGCGGCTATGCTTTGCTGGAGCAGCCATGAAGAGATACCCCACGCCCAAGGTAAGAGAAACCCAAGTAAGATGGTAGGTGTTGCAAGAGGGCATCAGAGGGCAGACACACTGAAATCATACTCACAGAAAACTAGTCAATCTAATCACACTAGGACCACAGCCTTGTCTAACTCAATGAAACCAAACCATGCCTGCGGGGCAACCCAGAACGGCGGGTCATGGTGGAGAGGTCTGACAGAACTGGTTCACTGGAGAAGGGAATAGCAAGCCACTTCAGTATTCTTGCCTTGAGAACCCCATGAACAGTATGAAAAGGCAAAATGATAGGATACCAAAAGAGGAACTCCCCAGGCCAGTAGGTGCCCAATATGCTACTGGAGATCAGTGGAGAAATAACTCCAGAAAGAATGAAGGGATGGAGCCAAAGCAGAAACAATACCCAGCTGTGCCTGTGACAGGTGGTAGAAGCAAGATCCGATGCTGTAAAGAGCAGTATTGCATAGGAACCTGGAATGTGAGGTCCATGAATCAAGGCAAATTGGAAGTGGTCAAACAAGAGATGGCAAGGGTGAACGTCGACATTCTAGGAATCAGCAAACTAAAATGGACTGGAATGGGTGAATTTAACTCAGATGACATTATATCTACTACTGCGGGCAGGAATCCCTCAGAAGAAATGGAGTAGCCATCATGGTCAACAAAAGAGTCTGAAATGCAGTACTTGGATGCAATCTCAAAAATGACAGAATGATCTCTGTTCATCTCCAAGGCAAACCATTCAATATCACAGTTATCCAAGTCTATGCCCCAACCAATAACGCTGAAGAAGCTGAAGTTGAACGCTTCTATGAAGACCTACAAGACCTTTTAGAACTAACACCCAGAAAAGATGTCCTTTTCATTATAGGGGACTGGAATGCAAAAGTAGGAAGTCAAGAAACACCTGCAGTAACAGGCAAATTTGGCCTTGGAATGTGGAATGAAGCAGGGCAAAGACTAATAGAGTTTTGCCAAGAAAATGCACCGGTCATAGCAAACACCCTCTTCCAACAACACAAGAGAAGACTCTACACATGGACATCACCAGATGGTCAACACCGAAATCAGATTGATTATATTCTATGCAGCCAAACATGGAGAAGCTCTATACAGTCAACAAAAACAAGACCAGGACCTGACTGTGGCTCAGATCATGAACTCCTTATTGCCAAATTCAGACTTAAATTCAAGAAAGTAGGGAAAACCGCTAGACCATTCAGGTATGACCTAAATCAAATCCCTTATGATTATACAGTGGAAGTGAGGAATAGATTTAAGGACCTAGATCTGATAGATAGAGTGCCTGATGAACTATGGAATGAGGTTCGTGACATTGTACAGGAGACGGGTCAAGACCATCCCCATGGAAAAGAAATGCAAAAAAGCAAAATGGCTGTCTGGGGAGGCCTTACAAATAGCTGTGAAAAGAAGAGAGGCAAAAAGCAAAGGAGAAAAGGAAAGATATAAGCATCTGAATGCAGGGTTCCAAAGAATACCAAGATAAGAAAGCCTTCTTCAGCGATCAATGCAGAGAAATAGAGGAAAACAACAGAATGGGAAAGACTAGAGATCTCTTCAAGAAAATTAGAGATACCAAGGGAACATTTCATGCAAAGATGGGCTTGATAAAGGACAGAAATGGTATGGACCTAACAGAAGCAGAAGATATTAAGAAGAGGTGGCAAGAATACACGGAAGAACTATACAAAAAAGATCTTCACGACCCAGATAATCGTGATGATGTGATCACTAATCTAGAGCCAGACATCTTGGAAAGTGAAGTCAAGTGGGCCTTAGAAAGCATCACTACGAACAAAGCTAGTGGAGGTGATGGAATTCCAGTGGAGCTGTTTCAAATCCTGAAAGATGATGCTGTGAAAGTGCTGCACTCAATATGCCAGCACATTTGGAAAACTCAGCAGTGGCCACAGGACTGGAAAAGGTCCGTTTTCATTCCAATCCCAAAGAAAGGCAATGCCAAAGAATACTCAAACTACCACACAATTGCACTCATCTCACTGAGTGACTTCACTTTCACTTTTCACTTTCACAAATTGGAGAAGGAAATGGCAACCCACTTCAGTGTTCTTGTCTGGAGAATCCCTGGGATGGGGGAGCCTGGTGGGCTGCCGTCTATGGGGTCCACAGAGTCGGACACAACTGAAGCGACTTAGCAGCAGCAGCACACGCTAGTAAAGTAATGCTCAAAATTCTCCAAGCCAGGCTTCAGCAATACGTGAACTGTGAACTTCCCGATGTTCTGTGAATATAGAATAGTTTGTTTATCCATTCTCCTATTGATGAATCACTGGGCTGTTTCCAGTTTTGGCTTTTATGAATAAAGTAGTTGTGGCCCGATCTACTTCATAAAGTAGTTATTCGAGAATGTTGACCATATTTTCATTTCTCTTGGTTAAATCCTAATAAGTAGAATTGCTGAGTCATCTTGTACTGTCTGTTTAGTTTTATAAGAACCTGCTTGATCTTTTTCCAAAGTAATTATACCATTTACACTTCCACTACAGTGCATGAGAGCTCTGGTTGCTCCACATCCTTGCCAGAATCTGGTGTGTGCAGTCTGTTTAATTTAAGCCATCCTAGTGGGTGTGTAGTGCTATCTTTTTACTGTGACTTAATTTGCATTCCCTGATGACTAATGATGTACAGTTTTTCATATGCATATTGGCTATTAGTATATCATCTTTTGTGAAATGTTCACCTCTTTTGCCCATTTTCAAACTAGGCTGTTTATTTATCACTGAGTTCTAGGAGTTCTTTATATCCTGGCTATCAGTCCTTCACTGTATATATATTTGCTTATTTTTCTCCCAGATATGACTTGCCTATTTCTTTCCATTTTTGGTTTATTTATTCCTATTAATTTCCTTTTTTTCCCTTACCTTACTTTATTTTATTTAGAAAAAAAATTTTTTTGACATGTATACACAGCTATATGTATTTGTTTGTTTTTGGCTGTGCTGGGTCTTCGTTGCTGCACTTGGACTTTCTCTGGTTGTGGAAAATGGGGGCCACTGTCTAGTTGTGGTGCACAGGCTTCTCATTCTGGTGGCTTCTCTTGTTGCAGAGTATAGGCCCTAGGCTTCAGTAGCTGCAGCTTGCTGGCTCTTGGGTGAGTGGACTTCAGTAGTTGCAGCATAGGGGCTCATTAGTTGTGGCTCATGGGCTCTAGAGCTCAGACTCAAAAGTTGTAGAACATGGTCTTAGTTGCTTCACGACATGTGGAAACTTCCCAGACCAGGGATTGAACCCATGTCCCTGCATTGGCAGGCACATTCTTATCCACTGTGCCACCAGAGAAGTAATCCTATTAATTATTTTAATGCTGTCTTTTGACAAGTAGACATTTTTGAGTTTAGTGAAATCTAATTTAGCAGTTTATTAATTTATGGTTATTGATTTTTCTGTTCTGACTCCCTCTGAGTCATGAAGATATTCCTTTCTGTTTTCTGCTAAAAGCTTTATGGATTTAGCTTTATGATTCATCTCAAATTTATTTTAGTATATGTTTAGAGGTAGAGGTTGAAGTTTCTTTATATTCCCACATAGATATGTATCTAGTCAAGTGTCATTTGTTGAAAAGTTTCCTTGCCCCCACTGGATTGCATTAGTATAATACTTTTGTTAGAAATCAAATGACTTTATAATTTTGTAACTATTTCTGGGCTCTCTATTCAGTTCCATTGATCTATTTATCAATCCTTTTGCCAGCCAGTACCATACTGAATTGATTTCTTTAGCTTTGTACTAGATACTGAAGCCAGGAAGTGTAAGTCCTTTAACTTTGTTCTTTTTCAAGTTTGCTTTGGCTATTCTGAGGCCTTTGCTTTTCTCTCAGCAGTTTTTTTTTTTTTAATTTTTAATTTTTACTTTATTTTGCTTTACAATACTGTATTGGTTTTGCCATACATTGACATGAATCAGCCACGGGTGTACATGAGTTCCCACTCCTGAACCCCCCTCCCACCTCCCACCCCATATCATCTCTCTCTTAGCAGTTTTTAAAGTGCAATTTTTTTTCTTTACTTTGGATCAGATCCAAAGCTTCCTTCCTTACTGACCTCTAAGTAGGAGGGAGGCAAAAACCAGATTCAAGTAAATCTCCGGGGGTGGGGTTAGGGGTGGGTGGTTGAGGGACCAGGCAGGATGTTTGTTCTCCCAGTTATATACGTTTGATTGGAATGGGAATATGTGACAAACCACAGAGTTTTTACCACATTATTACCTAAAGCTGCCTTGACCTTTGGCATACGCAAAAGTTTTGGTTTCATTCTTTCAGCTATATTCATTGAAAAAATTAATGATAGTAGTTGCTGCAAACATTCTCCACACTTTCAGAATCATATTATCTATTCTTTTCATATTTCCTGTAGCTGCAAGAGCTAGTTTAGTACCAACACAAGGCACTTAATAAATTTTGTTAACTAAAATTTGTGTTATTACAAGTCATAATATCAGAGTGTTAAAAGAAGCATTAAAGCTAACCTAGTTCAATCCTCCATCTGATCATAAGGTTTCCCACTAAATACCAGCTTGTACTGACTTATATAGTAATAGGGTACTCACAGCCTTAAGCATCTACAACAGTTCATTCCATGAATTCCTTTCAAAATCCATTGGGAAAAACAAAACAAAATGAAAACCTGACTGTTAGTGCTTCTATAAGGGAATAAAGAAGACTGTGGTCCCAAACTAAGATCACTGTTATTCCCACTGCATAATTTATAGAACTTAGAGTCAGACTGTGAGGAAGAGCAGCTTAGGCATATGCAATTGTAAGAGTACAGCTATTTCATCTGATTCTGATATGCCACTCTTCCCTCTCTACCAAAATGAGAATTTATTTCAATTAGAGCAAATGTTTCTACAGGGAATATAATACTTGTATAGTATAGAGAAGTCCTAAAATGTGTCATTTATCTAGTATCTAACTATGAGTGGCATATAGACTCTTAGCAAGAGTCTAGTTGCTGTGAATGGGGGATAGTCTGTTGTGATGCATGGGGTTCTCATTGCGGTGGGCTTCTCCCTTGTGGAGCACAAGCTACAGTTGAACAGGCTTCAGTAGCTGAAGCTCATGGGCTCAGTAGTTGTGGTTCACGGGCTCTAGGGCATGTGCTCAGCAGTTGTGACATTCATGCTCAGTTGCTCTGCAGCGTGTGGGAATGTCTCAGACCAGGGATCCAACTATGTCCTTTGTGGGATTCTTAATCACTGGACCAGCAGGAAAGCCCCTATTCTAAATATTCTAAGTGAGCATCTTGATGTGGGGGAGGGGTACAATCCAGCTTCTTCCTCATCATAGTGTCATAGTGATGACATAAGTACCGTTAGTCTAGGAGGAGCCCCACTCCTGCTTTAATTAGTCACTGACATCCTAATGCTCTACTAGTGTTTGTAGATTTAGCTCTTGAAAGATGACATCCATCATACCTGTGTGGGATATGGAAACAGGAACAGAGTGCATTCCTGTCAGTAGGGCTTCCCAGCTGGCGCTAGTGGTAAAGAATCTGCCTGCCAATGCAGGAACCGTGGGTTGGATCCCTGGGTCTGGAAGATCCCCTGAAGTAGGAAGTGGCAACCCACTCCAGTATTCTTGCCTGAAGAATCCTATGGACAGAAGAGCCTGGCAGGCTACAGTCCATGGGGTCACAAAGAGTCAGACACAGCTGAGCACATACACACTGATGGCCTATGCAGGATCTCTCACCTCTCAAAATAATGAGAGGAAGTTAGAAAATAAACCGAAAGAATATGTTATTAAAGATAAAAGGAGGGCCAAGAGTTGTGGCAGAACAGGCTCATTGGAAATTGCCTCTTGTTTTAATAATTACATTTTGGTTTATTAGAGCACTAGGTATTAGCGTAATTCTAACTTTCACCTACAAAGTTAATACAGTGTAAGCTGCCTGGGAGTTGGAGACATATTTCTGCGGGTTGGTCTAGTAAGCTCATACTTTGCTTTTGCATCTAGGGGTAATATTTTTTGGGCAAGGACTTCACAGGCAGATTTAAATTCCCAGCTCAGTCAAGCTACATATTAAATATTTTATGAAACCAACACTAAAAAGTGACTATTGATGAGAATACTTTTGCAGCTAGTCTCTTAGCCTTTAACTTCCAATTTTGCTTTCTGCAATGTTATTCTTTTCGACTCAATCTTCAAGTTTTCAACTTATAGTTGTTGTGCCACAGTTTTAAAATTACTTATTGTTTATAAATATCACTTTGCAATCTAAAGAAAGAGTTATAAATTACTATATCAGGATTTCTATTTTTTAAAATTGTTAAAAGTTTTGAATTATTTCTACCTCCTTTTCCCAAATATACTGTGAATCTTATTTGACAGGTTTATCTTTTGCTATCCCATTAACTCATAAGTTTTCCCTCAACCCTGATCATCTACAATTGAGAAAAATAAGTTTTAATATCTAATAATACTGTTAGCCAATCATCATAATAGAATGACAGATTGAAAAATTTTTGAGGGCAGAAGCTCCAATTCACTTGCTTTTGTATTCCTTTTAATACTTAGTTCATCTCATGGTACCTACTTTTAATACCTTTATTCACTTTATTGTTTGTTATATTTGGGTAGATGAAAAATCCAGCAAAATTCACCTTTATTTAGGGTAGCTGAGTTTTTCTAACTTCGCATTATTTAGGGTTCCTGGCAGCCTTAGTTTTAAGTTGTTAATATTATCTCCATTGCAACTAGATTGGCACCAGTGAAACTCTTAAACTTGCTTAAAAATCATCTATTTTTTATCCAGGGAAATTGTTACTATGGCCCAGTGTTTATTCCTATAAATTATTGTGGTGAGTTCTGTCTTAAATGTAGTGTTGTCTTCCTCTCTCCAAGTGGTCAGTCTGACCCTAAATTTCACTCCAACAGTATGGATTTGGCAAACAACAATATGTTCCATTAGCAAATAATCCCTTCATTTAAATAAATGCCTTCCTTTCCCTTAAAAGTACTTTTATTCGAACTGAGGGACTTTGGGCTACAAACAGACATCCTTCCCTTGAAAAGTAACATACAATAAACATCTTGAGATTCCTACTTAGAGAAACTTCATAAAATAAGAGAGCAGAGTGTCAGGGACATAAGGTGCTAGTAAAACAAATTATGAATTTGTAAATCTTGGTCCATAGGGTCACAAAGAGTAGGATATGATTGAAATGACTTAGTACGTATATCCAATTACATTGTTAAAAGAGGTTTGAACAGACTGAAGAAAGAGATGTGATGGTGGCAGACAGTTAAATCTACTGCAGAAGGAAAGCTCACTTTAGGAGTACTTATCATATATTGTTTCTTATCTGCAATTTCCATCTGCCGCTGCACTTTCCTCATTTCTCTGGATCTGTGTTCGGGGTGCTCAGTCATGTCTGACTCTTTGCAGCCTGATGGACTGTACCCTTCCAGGCTTCTCTATGGAGATTTCCAGGCAAGGAAACTTTCCTGGAGAGGGTTGCCATTTCCTCCTTCAGAGGGATCTTCCTGACCCAACCTACTGTGTCTCCAGCTTTGGCAGGCAGATTCTTCACCACTAGTGCCCCCTGGAAAGCCCATTAACTTGGATACTTAACAGAAATAAAACCATTAGTGAGACTTTAGAAAAGGGAAACCTCTTGTGAGATTCAACACTGGAAACATGAAAGAGGGTGGAGGAGGGATTATTGCACTAAATGAGATAAGATAAAGCTTGGAGTGTTAGATTTTTTTTTTTTTTAATAGGGAGTATGCCTTCTTTAGACTTCTCTGGTGGCTCAGATGGTAAAGAATCTGCCTGCAGTGCAGTAGACCTGGGATCCATCCCTGGGTTGGGAGATTCCCTAAATGGAAATGACTACCTACTCCCATATTCTTGTCTGGAGAACTCTATGAACAGAAGAGCCTGGTGGGCCACAGTCCACGGTGTTGCAAAGAGTTGGACAAGACTGAGCGACTAACACTTCACTTTCATGCTTCCTTTAAAGACACAAACAAACAAAATACACAGAGCTGGGATTGCAGGATGCACTGCCCACCTGTAAACTAGAAGTAGGGACTGTATGTTATTAATCTTTGTATTCTTTATAAGCAGGACTGTATCTGGCATATAATAGATGCCCAGCAAACAATTGTTGAGTGACTCAATATTCAGCTCAATATAGTGGTAACGGCAAGATTCAGTTTGAGACATTATTTTGGTTCAAAGTAGAGCTACTTATTTTTGGATGGGGCTGGAAATGTTTTTTTGTAGAGGGAAGTTGGGCCAGGATTCAGTGCCGGCCGTGGCAGATGGATTTTTTTCCCCTAAACATTTGTGTCCCACCTCAATCAGAAAGGGATCTGGGTGATTAGGAAGGTGGAGTCTACTAATAAAGCTTTATAACAGTTCAGGAGGCACTCTATTAAGTGTATTCATCCCATGCCAATTTAAGGGCATATTTCTCAAGTTAAGTTTACCTAGGTTTGCCCCAGAATGAATGAGTCCTAATCTGTTTTATTGTCAGTATTTCCCTCTCGTCAACAATTCAATTATTATTGTTGTTATTACTGCGACACGTTCTTTGATCCTTCGAAATCCTGCTCAATCTAGGCCTCAAGTGTTCCTAAGTCTCAAGGGAAAACGACTTTGGCTGAAGTCGGCGCCCAAAGCCACACCCTCCAAGAGGCCTTAAGAGACCTGGGGCTTTCCTGGCAGCTACTCAGCTGCTGGCAACCACGCGGCGCGTCGGAATCCCATGGCTTGGCACCGAGGTCGTCCCCGTGGGGGCTGGTCCCCTTCCTCCGCGCCGCGGACCAGCCGCTTCTGGCCGGGACGCGGCCCTTCAAGCCGCCCCGCCCGCCCCGGGCTCATTTGCATAGGGACGCGCGCGGCGCCGGCGAGCGGGAGGGCGGGCGCGGCCGGGGAGGCGGCGCGCGCGCGCGCCCTGACAGCTCGGCCCTGCTCGCTCACTCGCTCGTCCCCGGCTTCCGAGCACAGCATGGCGGTCAAGGTGACTCTAACTCTCTGCTGCTGCCTTTATTTCATAAGAGACATTCCAGGGACCCTGCCTGCAGCCCCTCACCTCTTCCCATTGACTTTTTGGCCTGATTGTTAGATGGCGTGTCCTGGGGCTCCAGGGGAAACTGTGCGGGGCTTGGACCGGAGGGAAAGGATGCCCGGCGGGGGGAGGGGAAGGAGGAGGGATTGTGAGTTGGAGGGGCTTGTAAGGACCACTGGTCGGTGAAGGAGGAGGAGTATCCTGCCCTAGGTACATGGGATTGTGAGCCAGCAGTTGGAGGGCATCAGAAAGGGAATGGGAGGAAGTGGCATGGAAAGCCGGGGATACCCAAGGCATCCGTGTATTGTGGTGGGGGAGGGGATGAGTAATTGAGTATTTGGGGGCCTCTGGAGCCAGGGGCAGCGGTTGGCATTTGAGCTGCAGGTGACAGGATGTCTAAAGTATTTAGAAACGTTGTAGCTGCTTTCACTATTTTAGGTTGGGTGGAGAAACACAGAGGCGTGGAGATAATTATATTCTGCATTGCTTTCCACGGGAAGAAAGGCCGGTAGGCCATGCGATTAATTTGGGTGTTCCAACTTTGCTGTTGTTTCTACTCTTTCTGGACTCTTGGTTTGAAGGTGGGTGGATGCTCACTGTGTCGCTAGTGGATATGGAGTAAAGTAAGGGCTTGATCCTTATGGCCTTTCCTTTCCAGCCCAGGGGAAATCTATCTGATAGATTTGCTGTTTCTTAGGCTCTTCACACTTGTCTTTCCACCGTGTGATCGCACAACTCCAATTTGACAGTTGTTATCAGTATTAGTGCTTTTAATTTGTTTTCAACTAAATGCACTTGTAAAAGATAAGAGCATTGATTGTTAGCATCTGTGAACTCTAATCTGCAGAGATTATGTGATCTCTAGTGAAGCATTAACTGGCTTTTTTTTTTTTTTCCTTACAGACAACCAAGCGAGGTGATCCTCAGGAGTTAAGAAACATATTCCTACAGGTAATGGCGTCTGTGCTGCGCTTCTTCTTGGTAGGGCTGGGGTGGGGGGAAGGTGTAAGTCTAGTACTTTTTAGGCCTTAGCTTTCAGGAATGTTTTATCAGTATTTTCATGTTTCCTTCGGAACATGAGAATAAATAATATAGATTATAAGTCTTATTTTATTAAGATTTGATAAAAAGATTTCCCTCAAATTATTGTTTTTTTTTAAATGACTTAAGACATTAAAAAAAAAATCACTAAGGAGAAAAATTGTACCTTCCCTTAAGCATTGTGACCAAAATAAAATTTCAAAACATAGTGACACACTTGTGCAATTGATAGGTATGATTAAAATTCTTTGTTCTTTGAAAATTATGTTTATAAAGTTTTCCTGCTTCTAAGCTACTCTCTTTGCAATTTGTTAGAGATAAGAATAATATAGTTATTCTTAATTTGTGTGTGTCTTTTCTGCCTCCATTTATTTTTACTATATCCATGGGCTTTGGGGGTTGTGTTACAAAATGTTACTATCTGTGATTCTTGCAAGAATCCACCTTCAGTTCTGCTAAATTTTTATGATCAGTGACTTGGCTGTAGACTTTTAAAAAATTGGCTTAGTTTTTTGTTGTGCTTTATTTCTTAATTTCAGAAGTTCTGCATTCAGGAAATTGTGTTTAAGTATATATAAAGGGAGACAAGCTTAGGTGACCTACCAAATACTGTATTTTTCTGAATTCTTTTGAGAATTTTTGAGAACGGGTCTATTCTGGACCCGTTCTTGTATAGAAACTTTGACCTTGGGCAGGTCCCTGCTGGGTGTTGTAAAATGAGAGGTGATCTTCCAAGGTTCCTTCCAACTCCAAAAGTCTATGATTCTATATTAGGAACAGATTCTAACATGCACATCAGCCTGGTGCAGATGACATTTTTATCTGAGAAATGTGGATTGCTTAAGCTATTGTTGGGGAGGAGGCTGCATAGATGACCAGTTAGTGAAAATGAGAATCTTAAATTTTATAAACTCTGGTAAAGGGAAGCATCATTTCCAGAACAAAAGTAATTGTAATAGAAATGTTCTGTTTGTGGTTTGAAACCTTGATTTCTCACAAGTGTTCTTGAAAATAACCAAGAATATGTCAGTGTTAACCACGCCATGTGCTCAATTGTTTCATGAGGAATTCATGTGGTATAGTTAATTTTGTTTTCTAAATGAAGTAGGCATAGGAAAAATGAGTGGAAATGCTTCATGAACTAATGAACAGAGTACTGACCAGGTGTTGGCAACACTGGGTTCAAATGCCAGTCCTGCCCCTATCCTGTGGTTTTACCTGTGAGCTAATTATCTGACCTTCATCTTCTCATGTAGTACTCAATGGGCTATAAGGAAATGGGAATTGAAGTCCTTTCAGCTTTAAAAATCTTGTGGAAAAAAAAAAATCTGTGATTCTGTATGGATTTGATTTTGGAGAGGAGAGGGCTGGGACTATGCCTAGCTTTTTGAAAACTTGCAAATTTTATCTTTTTAGACGTTATTTTGATGATACGCTTACTTTTTAAACTGAAAATTTGTGGAATTCATTAACTACATGTTTAGCAGTAATGGTAAAGCATTGACCCAAGAGTTATTGATAAGGGTCAGAACATAGATACTACCTTCTGGTAACTGAAACAGCTTGATATAGAATATAGTTAGTTGAATCAGTTTGAGGGCTATTAGCAAGTAACATAGATTTTAAATTTATATCTCAAATACTTCAAACTATAGTTACTTGAAGCTATAGGGCATTATTTAGAAACAGTTTTGTTTTAGATACATATGGTTTTTTAATATTTTATAAACAATAGCAGGCAAAAATACATACTAACTATGCATTTCTTTAGCAACTTAACATATTTATCGAAATAGTCACTGGGAATTATTTACTGTGTGTCACGTATGTACTTGTATTTAGTTTAGTAGTAGACAGTAACATGTTGAATAATTAAAGGGGAGAATTGAGCCAAGACTTGAATGGACAGGTAAACGTGACTAGTCCCTCTTTGAGACCTGTCCCATATCCCACACCTTGTGGTTGAGGGAGTCAAGAACAATGAAGGGAAATATGTAACCTCTGGTACGATAGTCAAATTGATTTGTCTAGATTCTTGTGGTCAGGTAATAATAATGACAATGGCTATCATTTACTGATCATTCTGAAGTATGCTGAACATTGGCCTAGTCTTTTTGGGTATTATATTAATTTTTTTTCTTTTTAAACTGATGTATAGTTAACTTACAATATTTCAGGTAAGGATATCTTATTAACTTTCATAACAACCTTTCTGCATGCTTAGTCACTCAGTCATGTCTGACTCTTTGTAACCCCATGGACTGTAGCCCACCAGGCTCCTTTGTCCATTGGATTCTCCAGGCAAGAATACTGCAGTGGGTTGCCATTTCCTTCTCCAAAGGATTTTCCTAATCCAAGGGTTGAACCTGGGTCTCCAGCATTGCAGGCGGATTCTTTAACAACCTTAGGAGATAGCATTATTGTCCCTGTTAAATCAGGCTCAGTCGCTAAGTTGTGTCTGACTCTATGACTCCATTGACTGTAGCCCACCAGGCTCCTCTGTCCATGAGATTTTTCTAGGCAGGAATACTGGAGTGGGTTGCCATTTCCTTCTGCAGGGGATTTTCCCAACTCAGGGATCATACCTGTATCTCTTGATTCTCCTGCATTGCCAGACAGATTCTTTACCACTGAGCCACCTGGGAAACCCCTCCTGTTAAATAGATGAAGTTGAATGAGTTGGTTAATGTCACTTAGCTCATAAATGGTGGAGCCTGGATTCTAGTCAAACTCTAGAATCCATATTCTTAACCCTTACATGAAACTACTTGTGGGTTCTTGAACTGGAATGACTTTTGAAAGCTGCTGCTCCTGCTGCTAAAAGCTAGAGGTATGTAAAAGTCTAACTGCAACTGTGTTTGTTAAGAAATTAAAGAAAAAAAAACTGGTTTCTTAGGTGATGAAATATAATACCTTTCCACTGTGACTGTCTAGAACATTTGGTCAAGGCCTTCGGATTTGAAACAGTAGGAAGGCACTCTGGGTTTCTCAGTGGGCAAATTGAAGTGGGTAAATTCTGGCAGCTCTTTGTGTATGTTGGATAAAGTGTGGAGAGGTTGAAAGTAGGTAGAGAGATCTGTTAAGAGGCCATTGAAATAATTCATGTGGGAGATAATGACCTGGAGTGGCTGATGGCTGGGGAATGGAAGGACGACACCAGGGACTTTGGAAGGGATGAAATCAATTGAATGTGGTATTAAATAGGAAAGTAAAGGAAAGAGTAGTGAGTCTAGCATTTTTTATGATAGATGTTAATTTATAAGGCATCTATTTTAGGAGTTGGGTGAGGGCATTGTTAAAGTTTGGTTGCTAAATAAATGTGTCCCAATAAGCTGAAGTCAGATACAAGTTTTGTATAGGTGGTAGATGAAACCTTGGATTAGGAGGATTAATTATAAAATAAACAAGACAGGGAATAAAGGACTGATTTATAAATGATATTATCAATTGAAATGGAAGGAGGAGGAATGGAAGTGAAGGAGAATGGCCTCGTGGGAGTTTAGAGTGTCACAGAAAAGGGTCTAGTCAGAGAGTGAAATCTAGATTTTCCTGTTATTAATATAATTTTGTTTTGGTAGGATTTGAGGGGTCTTGAATTCAGGGTCTTTTGAGCTAATTAAAGACTACAGAGAAGATATAATTTTGAATTTTAGAATGCAATTGAAAAATTCTGGAAAATTTAGATCCATGGCATTGACTGTCTAAATTCACAGCTAGCTGATGTGGCTCACAGTCATTTGTAAACAGCAAAATACTCCTGTTTGAAAGCGATATTAAACCTATGTTTAATGACACTCCATTTTATGTGCAAGTCTGTTTAGATGCAAGTTGATGAGTAAGTAAGCATTTTGATTCTGAGTATAGAGAAATAGGTTATTTTTATGTTCATCATTTCTCAAATTTTGATAAGCCGTGTTTTCTATTAATTAAAAGAAAAGAACAATAGTATTCACTAGGATTCTTTTTCCTGCCCCCTCCCCCAAGTACATAAAATTGGAGCACAGCAAATGAATTCTTATGTATTAGACTGCTGTAATTTTACAACCAGCTGTCAAGCTAATATTTTACTGTTAGTACCCTTGAAATTGTCAATTCTGGATTTATGTCTTCTTTTACCTCTCTCAGCCACGCACTATCATTGACCCAAATATGCTACATCAGAGCTATATAGTAGCAAAAGCAGACAATGGAGGCAGTGAAGAGGAAGGTGAGGTAAGGACAACAGGGATGTCATAGGCTGTTTGTTATAAACCTGGCAAATTTAAAAATGAAGAGTTAATCTGGTTTGGTCTGTGTTTTGTGGCAAAGTAAGTTCATCAAGAAGCAGTTTTAAGGGACTTCCCTGGTGGTCCAGTGATTATTAGGACTTGCCTCTTTCACTGCTGTGGCCCTGTGTTCATTCCCTGGTTGAGGGAATTAAGATGCTGCAGGCTGTACAGTGCTACCCAAAAACAAAAAACTGTTTTAAGATTTTTGAAGATCTCTTTTTTTTCTTTTTAAGTTGATAGATTTTTCTGTTGCTCATTTACCAATGTATTCTAAGATAAAGGCAATACATGTGGAGACTGTAGCATAATATATGCTAGACCCAAAATGTGTGGCAATGTAGAAATCAAATACTATTTTTATCCTTTTTTCTCATCACCAGTGTAACTAGAAGATCGTATCCCATATCAAATTATGAAAATCCATTTTTTATGTCATGTTTATTTTACATTAAAAAATAAGTAGAAGATGTTTCTGCTAATGTAAAGCAAACAGTGATTCTTCTTTAGGGTTTTTATGATAACATAAATTTTTAATCGAAAGAAATGTCCTTTATTCAATAAATATTTTTTTACATATTATGTATTTACTCACTTTTGGCAATAACCTGCAGCTGAAAAGGGAATTAGCTTTTTGCAGGAGACTCTTCTATTTTGTTGAAATATGAGTTAGGGCTATGTTTTCCAAAGTGTAGGAAGTGTATCACAATATTATAGTTATAATAAGAGAATCAGGTATTGAAAGATGATAACATCTACTGAGGCCAAATGTGGAGAAAAAAGGTGCTCTCATAGTGCATTTGTGGAAACAAAGACTCTTTACAAAGCAATTGGCAATGGTTTAAAATAGAAAGATAACCATTTAAAGAAACAATCCTATTTTGGGGATATTTATCCCAGAGAAATAAAAATACTCATAAGAATATATATGTACAAGATTGTTGGTGGCAGCACTGAGTTCCTCAAAAACAAACAAAAAAAAGTTGGGGGCACAAAATAAATGCTATCAAAGGGCAGTGGTAGAAAAATTATGAAATAACCATGGAAAATTAAGCAGATACTAAAAAGAATGAGTTAGACTTACTCCAGCTGATTTAGAGGGATTTCAAATGTACTATAAATGAGTCTGCCGGCAGTGTGGGAGACACAGGTTTGACCCCTGGATCAGGAAGATCTCCTGGAGAAGGGAATGGCTACCTACTCCGGTATTCTTGGGACTTTCCTGGTGGCTCAGATGGTAAAGAATCTGCCTGCAGTCAGAAGACCCAGGTTCAATCAGGATGATCCCCTGAAGAAGAGAATGGTTACCCACTCCAGTATTCTTGCCTGGAGAATTCCATGGACAGAGGAACCTGTCATGCTGTACTCCATGGGGTCACAAAGAGTGGGACACAACTGAGCGACTAACACTTTTTTTTCTTTATAAATAAGGAAAGACACGTGTATATATGGAAGGATAGATAATGTTAACTTGGTTGAGGTAAGAATTCAGGGGAAATAAAAACAAAATCTCAATGTATGTGTGTTAAATTTTGAGCAAGTGCTTATAATTCAGCTGCTGCTGCCAAGTCGCTTCAGTCGTGTCCAACTCTGTGCGACCCTGTAGATGGCAGCCCACCAGGCTTCCCCATCTCTGGGATTCTCCAGGCAAGAACGATGGAGTGGGTTGCCATTTCCTTCTCCAGTGCATGAAAGTGAAAAGTGAAAGTGAAGTCGCTCAGTCGTGTCCAGACTCTTAGCGACCCCATGGGCTGTAGCCTACCAGGCTCCTCCACCCATGGGCTTTTCCAGGCAAGAGTACTGGAGTGGGTTGCCATTGCCTTCTCCAGGAGATCTTCCCAACCCAGGGATTGAACCCAGGTCTCCCGCATTGTAGGCAGACACTTTACTGTCTGAGCCATTGGGTTGAAGAAACCACTAAGAGACACACAGAAAGGGATCTATAGTTTTCTTAGCCACCCTGATTAAAGGTTTTCACCAGTTTTTCAGGCTATAGGAATTGCAGATAATAGCCTTTTTCTTTGGTTTATAAAGTAGTTGCCATAAACTATATAGAGTTCTTATTTTTTAAAAAGTATTAGGCATTAAGGGCATGCTAGCAACCTAGTGGCCTGGCGTACTGCGATTCATGGGGTCGCAAAGAGTCGGACACGACTGAGCGACTGAACTGAACTGAGCAACAACATAGTGAAGACTTTATCCTTGAATCAACTAGGCAGATGAAAAATAATTAAGATTAAAACATTAGAGTTATTAAATGCTATCTATGTCCTACTACCTGGAGAAGGAAATGGCAACCCACTCCAGTATTGTCCTACTACCAGTCAATACATTTTTAATTGCCTAATAGGCTAGGCACTGTGCGAGGTTTGTAGGCACGACAGAGCTGTTTAATGAAGGTATTGGTATGACCTCACATTCTAGGTAGGGGTGAGACATAATAACAAAGACCACACATTAAAAAACAAATATTAACCACAGGATTGTGACAATTCCAATAAGTAGAATGATGGAAAAGGTGATTGTTTTTCAAGATGGTGGCCAGGCCCCTAAGGAAGTGATATCAGGGCTGAGAACTGAGAGGTAAGTAGAGAGAATTCCACATGTACAAAGGCCTGGATGTGGATAGGATTTGGTATGTTCAACAAACAAAAATGAGGCCAGTGCTCCTGAAGCCTCAGTGAGTGAGGGGGTGAATGGCCAGTAAGAGATGAGGCTGAAGGAACCACACCAAGCAGGACCTTGTTTATAGGCCATGAAGAAGAGTTTGGATTCTTTTCTAAAAAATATTGTGGAACTTGTCGGAGGTCTTTCACCTTGAAAGTTGAATGATTCAGTTTATATGTTAAATCGATTGTACTTAAAGATAGATCATATTGAAATGTAAGCTTTCGCATATATTTATGTGGTTTCTCATGGATTTTCTACTCTACCTTGAGTAGACTGTGATTGTTCCAATTTAATTTCCTCCTGTCCATAGCGTTCTTAGGATATCTTGATCTGGGCCTTGGTTGACTCCTTTTCATCCAGGAGGCAACAGAATGTAGCCAGAACCTTACATGGGCTTTGTAATCTAACCAGAATCTGAATCCCCTTTGATCCCTTTTGCTGAGTGACCTTAGGTGTTTACATTTCTGTGGGAGTCTGTCTTTTCATCTGTCTAAGAAAGGATAACTGCATCTAGCATATAGGGATATTACAAA
This sequence comes from Oryx dammah, assembly GCF_014754425.2. Taxonomy (NCBI): domain Eukaryota; kingdom Metazoa; phylum Chordata; class Mammalia; order Artiodactyla; family Bovidae; genus Oryx; species Oryx dammah. The sequence goes on along the minus strand of NW_024070211.1, from coordinate 111,239,019 downwards.
GATAAGATAATGTGTAAGTAGTGCCTGGCACTCAGAGAACCTGGTAAAACTTAGTTCTTTGTCCCTTTCCTGTTCTTCTGAGCTGAGGACTTTTCTTTCCTGAAAAGGATCTCAGTCTCTTGTGTTCCCCAGGTCACTATGCTGGACCTAGAAAGTGACTAAGGATGCTAATACGTATTTATGATTATGTACATGTAATCAGTTATTAATTACATTCTTGAGATATACATCTGAAGATCTTCACAAATCCCCATATTCAGAAATATCTCCACAAAAGATAATTTCTCTCTCAAGCGTATAGATTCCGAGAAGGGGTAGAGCCATGATTAAAAACTGGGAGATTGTGGAAGTATGTGCAGAGTTTTCATTTAAACCTTCTGTTGCTCTGTCTTAACCAGAGAAGGAATAGTAGTCCAACCAAGGAACACCAAGACGCAGACCTGAAAGAGAGATTATAATTCATCATGTTTGTAGTTTGTGAAAAATCATCTCCCTGTTCTGTTCAGCTCTCTCTTAGCACTGCTGAAATTTCTGAAACATGGCTCACTGAAACCAGAGCCATGGCTTCTAGAACTGTACTGTTGTTTGTTAACTGTTATGTTGTAGGGACTATTTTAAGCTTTTTATACAAATCACTGTATGTAATCCTCAGGACAGCTCTATAAGGTAGGTGCCATTAATATTCCCATTTTATAGATGAGAAAACTGAGCCCCAGAACGGTTAAGCAACCTGCTCAAGGTAATATAGTAAATGGAGGAGACTTGCTTTATGTATATTAATACAACTTGCCTTATTTACTTAACATTGTATGGCAATGCAGGTATGGTAGTACATATAGAATCATCTCATTTTTGGGGTAGCCTTTTTTATTATGAAAAATTTCAAACATATATGAATTTAAAGAAAATAGCATAATGAATTGCCATCTACCATCACTAATCTTCGACTATCGTGGCTAATTTTGCTTCATTTATATTGCAGCTGCAGGGGATTATTTTGAAGCAATTCTCAGACATCTTATCACTGCATCCATAAATACTTCAGTGTCTATCTCTAAAAGATGATGACTCTGAAAAACAAACCAAACCAACCACAATACTTTCTTGTACCTAAAATTTTTCCTTAACAAATGAATTTCAATTCAGAGTTGCAGTTTCCATGCTTGTCTATCTTTTTTTTTTTAAGCTATTTTATTAAAATCAGGATCCAAGCCAGGTTCCGACATTGCATTTTGTTGATCTGTCGTCACTGCTCCCTGCCAGGATAAAAGGCATTTTTTCCTTATGGGAAAAATCTTGCTATGTAATCAAGGCTTACCGACAGTAAAGCATTTGATACACCTGGGAGCTACACCTTGATTATCAAACACATAATTGAATGTTCCCATGGTTACTTAGACCAAGAAATTGAAGTGTTTTTAAGAACAATGCAAATTATTCAACTTAATCTGCTATGAAACATTCTAGTTCCAGTTACTGAATTCTCGTGTCGTTATTTCCAAGGTTTTTGGCCATTTTTAGGGGTTAAATTGTTTTAAAAGACTTAGCTTATTATGGTAACTTCTGTTAATTTCAGTGATTAACTGGAGTCTTGCACCTCCTCACTTTGTTAGACATTGCTTGGTAGCTGACAGTAGGCCTTGATGTAACGGATAGTAAAAACACACATATTAACACAAAAAGAAGATAGTACTTCATGAAACAATCTGAGGAAGGCAGGTTTCTGGAGAATTCTTTTTGGAATATTAAATAGATTTTGTTTCCAGTGTAAGTGAAATATGCAACTGAAAATGCTGATTAGATGTATAAAACCGCCTTTTCCTAAAAAATGCACGTGTGCTGCTGCTGCTGCTGCTAAGTCGCGTCAGTCGTGTCCGACTCTGTGCGACCCCATAGACGGCAGCCCACCAGGCTCCGCCGTCCCTGGGATTCTCCAGGCAAGAATGCTGGAGTGGGTTGCCATTTCCTTCTCCAGTGCATGAAAGTGAAACGTGAAAGTGAAGTCGCTCAGTCGTGTTCGACTTTTTGCGACCCCATGGACTGTAGCCCACCAGGCTCCTCAAATGCATGTGTAGATGATAGTAAATACCAGAACAATTTTGTGTCACTCATTAAAATCTGTTTTAAAAAATTAATGTGGCTTCATAGAGTTGCTAAAATCAATGTGGCTATATGTATTAATCATTTTTTCTCATTAAAATATTATTTCTGCTATTGAATTCCACATTGCACTATTGTAACAGAATTTGTGTTGTTGGATCTGTTGTGGTCTTTGCTTGTTACATAGAGTGCTTGAGTAGTGAAAGGGCATGCATTCCGGACTAAATTTGGCTTGCATTAGGAGTAAGAGCAGTAATAGTGAAGGACAACAAGATTAGCTTCATGTGCTCAACTCTTGCCATGGTAGAAGTCTTTCTCTTCCTTTGCTCATGTAATTTCTTTTTTCTGTGTAGGAAATGCTCTGTGTGATATTTGTAGTTACCAAATTTTGTGACATTGTCCTTTAAGAGTTAGAAATCGCAAGGATGTTGCAATCTGAAAATGTCAGTTTATCTCAATTGGAACAAAGTCAGGGAGGAACAGTTTGTTTTGACTCATGTTACAGCCGCATGTTGGATAAGCAGAGATGAAGCTGCCTAGGCCAGTCAGGGCTGATTTTCTGATAAACCCAAGAATAGTAGGAGTGAACCCCAAGGAAACCTTGGTTAGAATAAGGGTGAAGAGTTAGTAACTCCTTCATGTTTGAGCAGAAGCAGAAAAATTCAGTATGCAAGGAGGAAACTGGGGTGTGCTGCTTTTTTGTGTTTCTAAGCATTTTAGAATAACTATGTCAATCTGCATTAGCTTTACAATTTTCAAGTACTTTGATGTTCAAGATCTCACTTTTTTCCCTTAAAAAAGATCTACCTTTCTGTAATTTCTCATTAAAGAGACTCTTAGAAGTGTGTGTTTGCTCCAGAAATCTCTACTATTTAACAACACAGGAGATTAGAACCTGTTTTCTGACCTTAGTTTCAGTGTCCATCATGCCATGGTCTCTGAGTGACTTGAGGGCAGGAACTATGTTTTCTTGATTCTGCATCCCTAGTGCTAGGCCTAGTGCCCAGCACAAAGTTGGTACTTGGTAAATGTTTTAAAATGAATGCAAAATAACCTGAAAGATTTAAGCAGATTTTTGGCTTAATAAGAAGTCCTTCTAGATATATTATCTTGGTTTTGGTGGGCGTACTGAAAAAGAAAATCCTTGATCTTGACACAGTGGATAATTTTTAAAAAGTAACCAACTTTCTAGTCACAGCCTATCAGAACTTTCCTTTATAATTTCTGGAAAATCTTTTAGAAATATAAAAGTCAAAAACGTCTGTTTTTAAACTTACACAATTTAAACAGCTAATTTATATCATTAGAACTATTTGGGCCTATTTACTCATTCATGTTCTTGTTAAAACTATTTGGGCCTATTTACTCATTCATGTTCTTGAATTTTAAGTTAACCTTTTTTTTTTCTTCCCTTACTCAGTGGAAATGTAGTGTGTAAACTCTTTGTAAAGTCTGCTTTATAATTAACCTATGATGTTGGTTGCATACATTCTAAAGGTTACTTAAGGTTATATTTGGTAAAATTGCAAAGGAGTTATTAGTATCCAGTTAACTACAGTCACGTGAGGTCTTGATGTGTTGATCTGTTGGCTTGATAGAACATTTCTGGATAATATGATCATCTCTTTTGAAGCTCGAGGTAGTTCAGTGAAAGTATAGCATAAATCTGTGTATGAAACCATACTGTCTTTTATCAGCAGTGATTTTGATTCAATATATAAAGATTCTAATCTTTCATTAACATCCATTTTCTTTCTCATGCTTCAGAATGTCAAGGCTTTTTCAAACACATATGAACTATACTCAAATTAAAGTATTTCTGGAAACGCCAAAACTATGGGCAGTTTTACATTAAAACGCTTCAGTTAGGTTTTTAAAAAGTTTAATTGAGAAAATAGACCACCTATTTTTTTCCTGATACTGTCAGCTATTTCTTGTCTATGTCTTTTATGAGTCCTTGACTTCTTGCCCAAGAAGGATTTATGACTGCTTAAGAAAGATCTTTGAAATGGCAAATGATTAACTATAAAGTTATTTGGAGTATGGATATAATATTTGGCTAATTTCATTTCAAGTCATTTTAGTTCAGTCTTTGAAATGATAGGAACAAAATAGAAACAATATTGTACAACTAAATTAATATATTAATTTTTTAGCATATGTGTAAGCCTTATGCTAAAAAATAGATTTTTTATGCTAAAAAAAGGAGATCCAAAAGTTTGTCTTAAATTGCTTTTTTTTCATTTTTTGTGTAAACATGCAAGTCATTTTGGTTAGCAGAAAAAGTCTTAGTAAGCCCACTTAACCTTTTCTTGTTTCTAGCTGTGTTACTTTAGGCCATGTTTCCTTTTTTGTTTAAGCTTTGGACATGACTGAAACGACTTAGCAGCAGCAGCAGCAAGCATTATTATCAAATCACCATTAAAAGTAATGAAGTTATTTAAAATAAATAGGTCATTCTTATTTTAAAAAATATTTTTAGTTTAAATGTATCACCCATTTTTGAGGTACCTGCTTTTTTTTGTTAAGGAAATGTTCTAGCCTTTTGGCTGACTGGGTAGATTCTAGTTTCAGATCTAAATTCCCTCTTCTGTTTTGTCTGTTCAGGCAGCAGGCTCAGTGACATTGCCAAGTAATTGTCTCTAATTTAATGAGTTAATTAGTTAACTGTCTCCTGCAGAAGTAAGTACTGACTCCTTGTGGCTGAGAAGACTTGTTTTTTTCCTCTGAGCTATGCACTTTATCTTTCAGTTAAAATAGACTAGGAGAGTTGGGAAAAACTCTAGCAAAATACCTCAGGGTTAAGTGATTCTCTGGCATCATTTATAACCCCAGATATTGGCAAAGCCTGTTCCAAGTACATGTCAACAAAAGCAATTGATTTCCTTGCTGGCTACTTACTGTGTCCTTGGTGGTTTGTGCTAAGGCTGCTCCATTTCCTGATAGTTTTAAAGTTAAGAATGTTGGTATTTCTGTGTGTATGTAATCTGTGTATATAGTGGTGATAGTTGGGAATAAGATTCAGGTATTAGATATCAGACAACTTTGTGACAAAAAGAAATAGACACTTCAGTCAGTTCAGTTCAGTCACTCAGTTGTATCTGACTCTTTGTGACCCCATGGACTGCAGCATGCTAGGCCTCCCTGTGCATCACCATCTCCTGGAGTTTACTCAAACTCATGTCCATTGAGTCAATGATGCCGTCCAACCATCTCATCCTCTGTCATCCCCTTTTCCTCCCGCCTCCAATCTTTCCCAGCTTCAGGGTCTTTTCAAATGAGTCAGCTCTTCACATCAGGTGGCCAGAGTATTGGAGTTTTAGCTTCAGCATCAGTCCTTCCAGTGAATATTCAGGACTGATTTCCTTGAGGATGGCCTGGTTGGATCTCCTTGCAGTCCAAGGGACTCTCAAGAGTCTTCTCCAACACCATAGTTCAAAAACATCAAATGGACACTTACTTCCTTTATTTTGTCAATACTAACTGAAATGTTTTCATATTGTTCCTTTTGAAAATTAATATCTGCTAATTAAAGAAAGCAACTCAGGGACTTCCCTGGTGGCCCAGTGGCTAAGACTCTGTGCTCCCAAAGCAGGGGGCCTCAAGTTCAGTCCCTGGTCAGGGAACTAGATCCCACATGCTGCAACTAAGATCTGGTGGAGCCAAATAAATAATTAAATATTTTTTTTTTTTAAAAAAAGGAAGCAACTCAATTGGGAAGTGAGAGAACAAAGATCACCATAACCCATCTCTTATATTTACTTGTTTTATATTTAGTTCTTAATTATTTTAAATTTCTCATAGAAATTGGCCCAGGAGTCTTTGTCAATGAATATGAGCATTGTTATGGTTCTTTATGGGCTTCCCTTGTGGCTCAGCTGGTAAAGAATCTGCCTGCAAGGCAGGAGACCTGGGTTCAGTCCCTGGGTTGGGAAGATCCCCTGGAGAAGGGAAAGGCTACCCACTCCAAAATTCTGGCCTGGAGAATTCCATGGAGTGTATAATCCATGGGGTCACAAATTGATGCTTTTGAACTGTGTTGATGGAGAAGACTCTTGAGAGTCCCTTGGACTACAAGGAGATCCAACCAGTAAATCCTAAAGGAAATCAGTCCTGAATGTTCGTTGGAAGGACTGATGCTGAAGCTGAAACTCTCAATACTTTGGCCACCTGATGAGAAGAACTGACTCATTGGAAAAGACCATGATCCTGGGAAAGATTGAAGGCAGGAGGAGAAGAGAATGACAGAGGATGAGATGGTTGGATGGCATCACCAATTTGATGGACATGAGTTTGAGTAAGCTCCTGGAGTTGGTGATGGACAGGGAATCCTGGTGTGCTGCAGTCCATGGGGTTGCAGAGTCAGACACGACTGAGCGACTGAACTGACTGACTGATAGTTCTTTATATATATGTATATATACATACATATATATATATGTATATATACATACATATATATATATGTATATTTATATATTGCTAAATTACTTTTTTAAAATTTTTTTTAATTGGAGGATAATTACTTTACAGTATTGTGTTGGTATTTGCTGTATAGCTGAATCACCTTTTTAAAAGACTGAATGTGAAAAAGCAAGATGGATAGAACAGTGTGAATAGTATGTTATCATTTGTGTTAAAAAGACAAGGATAAGAATAATCATACATATTTGTATGTATATATTGGCATATATGGGGCTTCTCAGGTGGTGCTGGTGGAGATATAAGAGACATAAAAAATGTGGGTTCATTCCATGGTTTGGGAAGATCTCCTGGAGAAGGGCATGACAACCCACTCCAGTATTCTTGCCTGGAGAATCTCCATGGGCAGAGAAGCCTGATGGGCTACAGTCCATAGGGTTGCGAAGAGTCGGACCAACTGAAGCAACTTAGCGTGCATGCATGAATATTGGTGTCTATATATATATATCTTATATATAAAATTTACTTGTTTATGCACAAAAAAAATCTCTGGAAGCATGTGTGAGAAATTGATTGCCTCTGGAGTGAGGAATTGAGTGAATGGGAAGAGGTGAGAGGAAGACTTTTTTCATTGTATATTCTTATTTTGAATGCTGTGAATTGACAGTATTAAAACCACAAATAAAACAAAAAGCCTCTAGCAATTGGGTGAAAAATCCCCATTGTTTTTTCATTTTCACTCCCACTTTGGTGCAGGCCTCAATCTCTTTCCCCTGGATCTTTGCAGTAGCCACTGCTTGGTCTCCCTGCCCCCAGTCAGCTTGTCTTTTCTCCAGTCCATCTTTCACATTGCTGCTGGGGAAAGCACATGTCAGATCATGTCTCTCACTTCCTAAAATTTTCAATGGCATCTCATGGCCCATGGGATAAAGTTTCAACTCTTTGTTTTAGCATTCCAAGTCTTCCACTATCTGCTCTCAAATTGCCTTTGCAGTATCACTTCTACATATCTTTATATACCCTCTTCTTCGTTATCTTTCTCCAGACAACAACCCCCTCCCCCTAAAAAGAAAGAAGTTCATTTTTTAAATTTCTGTGTGTGTGTGTGTGTGTGTGTTTTAAGCCTTAAATACCCTTTCTCTCGATTTGCAGTTAAAACTGAATTTTGCTTTCAAGGCCTGTTGTGAATATTATTTTCTTTTTCCTCTCACCAACTCCCTGCCGTCTATCCTCAAAATGAATAATTTATTTTTGGTTTCCATTGTATGTTTCTCATACCTTTGGCAGTCATTCTACTTAATTGCTCACTTATCAGTTGCTTAAATTCTATTTTTAGACTTCCTTGTATTGATCCCTCTTTCCAGCTCCAGTAGTCTTGCCAACATTGTGCCTTTCTCCACTCCTGCCTGTCTTTTACCCTGGTGGTTTTCATATCTTGGTAAATGTGTCAGATTATGTTATACATTGAAGAATTTTGAGGAGAAGAAGCAATTGATTAGAATTAGCAGAATTCACTCAATACCATACAGTTTATTTTTTCTTTATCCTGTTTGCATGCCTATTTTGAAATGTCAAAGATTATTTAGTTTTCATTTTATAGATATGTGATATATATATAGAGGCCTGGGAGGAGAATGGCATTGTTGAAGGACTCACAGTGAATAAGTTTAGAGCCAGGGTGTAAACCCAGGAACCTTTCAGGTATGACTTTTATAGCATGTAGAGAGAATATGACTTTATTTTGGGGTTATACTAGTTAGGTGCTTTTGGTAGTACCAACTAGTAAGAATGTGTCCACCTTTGGGCTACTTCTTATGTTGGCTGATAGAGCATTTGCTGTGATAACCTCAATGATATTTTTCAGAATACAACAAAGGAAACAATTTAAAATTTAATTCTATCCTTATTGAAAGAGCTAATGGCTTGGTTTAGTCAGATTCCCAAATGAGGACATTTGGAATGCTTTACCAAAAGCAAACCAACAGTCCTTTGATCTTTTGATCTTTGTCTTTCCTGGAAGCAACCTCTTGTAACTTTTCTAGCTATTCATTTTTCATGAATAGAAGTATTTCTGTACTTTTCATAAAGTATAGAAATACTTCATATCTTTGTAGTAGTGCTGCTTCTAGACACTACTGACATTCTCTTATAGCAGCTGAAGTATTTTACTTCCTCTCCCGTTCTTCTCCCTCCATGCATATCAGTATATTTATAATTGTCATTAAATTAATATTTGGTATCTACATTGTTATAACTCTAAATTGTTTATTTTCTGCCAGATCATGTAATGTTTTCTATTTTTGTATGACAAAAATACTTGTTCATAATTTACTTTTTTATAGAGTTAAAAATTGCTTAACCTTTTGTTTATTTAGTGATTTGTGTACCTGTTACTGATCCCTTAACAAATATTTACTGAGTGCCTGCCGTGTATCAGCTATTATTCTTGGTGCTTGGGATACATCAGTGAACATACTAGGCAAAAATTCCTTCTTTTGTGATATTTACATGCCACTTGCAAGATAGATAACAAACATAATAAGTAAAATACATAGTGTGGTGGTTGATAGGTGCCAAGGGGGAAAGCAGAACACCAGAGGGGAATTGGGAATATAAATACAAGTCTGGGTGGCAATGCTAAACAGGGTGATAAAGGGTAAGTCTCATTGAGAAGATGACATTTGTGTAAAGATTTAGGCTCCTCCCAGGGTTATTTTCCACAAAGCCAAATGCCTCGAATAATCTGACATTGCAGTTTCCCTAGCGGCTTGCTGTCCTGGAGCCCTTTCTCTGCCAGCCAGGACTGGCAGTCCAGAGACCTGCAGCACAGATGTTGTCCTGGGGTTTCCCTTGGCCACTTCACTGGGTTGGATCATCCTGTTTCCTGGATCCTCCATCTTTCTATTACTTGGTTCATGCTGTCTTTTTGATGGGGCAGATTATCCCATAGCTTCCTGAGAAAGGGTACATAAAAGGGAGGAAAAGCATATTGAGAATACAGATATTCCAAAGTACTTTTAACCTACCCTTAAACAGTTGATTGAAAGTTTGGCTCAGTTTAGAATTCTTGGTTAGAAATAATTTCTCTTTGAATTTTCAGTGCCTTACTGCATTGTCTTCAAGCTTTCAAAGTTTCTGTTGGGAAACATTGAGGCCCATGATTCATAATTGTTTATACATGACCTATTTTTTCCCTCTGAAAACATTTAAGATTTTCTCTTTATTCTGATGTTCTATAATTTTATGATGATGAGTCAAGCCCTGGTGTGGGTTTTTGTTTTGTTTTAATCGACTGTGCTTGGCACTTAGTGGCCCCTTGTATTTCTCAATTCTGGGAAATGTTCTGATGTTACTACTTTGATAATTGACTGAAGTAGCTAAGTTAATCAACTGCAACCCATAGAGGCAGGCTTTGGTTGTTCATGTTTGGTCACCAGTTCAGTCAGTTCAGTTCAGTCACGTCTGACTCTTGGCGACCCCATGGACTGTAGCACGTCAGACTTCCCTGTCCATCACCAACTCCTGGAGCTTACTCAAACTCATGTCTATCAAGTCGGTGATGCCGTCCAACCACCTTATCCTCTGTTGTCCCCTTCTCCTCCTGCCTTCAGTCTTTCCCAGCATCAGGGTCTTTTCCAATGAGTCAGCTCTTCGCATCAGGTGGCCAAAGTATTGGAGTTTTGGCTTCAACATCAGACCTTGCAATGAACACTCAGGACTGATCTCCTTTAGGATGGACTGGTTGGATCTCCTTGCAGTCCGAGGGACTCTCAAGAGTCTTCTCCAACATCCCAGTTCAAAAACGTCAATTCTTTGGTGCTGAGCTTTCTTTACCACAGTACATAAAACCCTTACTATATATTGAGGTGTTTATTTAATAAGCAGGTATTATTATTATTTTATTCTCTAAAATTATTGACATAAAAGGCAGAATTTTTTTGTTTCTTTTTTCCAGCTCCTGGTACTTAGAAGGAATACCTGTGTTGGAAGGTCTTGTTTGTTATGCTCTTGTTGTTCATTTCCCTTTTACGGTTTGGCAGGTGTGTCTCCACCCCCATCTCTTGCCATCAGAAAGCCTCCAGAGGCTTTGAGGCTTTTTACCTTGGTTGCCCTTTCACCTTTCTTTGTCTTTCTCATATTTCTTCATGTGTATACATACATATATACACACACATATACACCATAAAATTCACCATTTTAAAGTGTCCAAGTCAGTGTTTTTTTTTTTTGGTTTATTTACAGTGTTGTGTGACTATCACCGCTGTCTAATTCCAGAGCATTTTTATCACCCCCGAAGAAACTCCCCGTACGTAAAGTGGTTAACTCCATTCCCCCCTCCTTCTGGTTCCTGGCAACTACTCCTGTACTTTTCTGATGCTATGAATTTGCCTATTATGGACAGTTCATATAAATGAGGTCATGTGGTATGTGGTCTTTTGTGCGGTTTCATATAAATGAGGTCATATGGTATGTGGTCTTTTGTGTGGTTTCTTTAAGTGTTTTCAAGGTTCATCCATAATGTAGCGTGTATCGATACTTTGCTCATGTTCTGAACTCAGGCTCTGGGTGTCTGTTTTTGGACTATCCAGAGAAAACTTCTGCATTTATTGTTACCTTGATTATGATCCTGGCATTTAATTTACTTTTTCAGAAAACTTTTGTTGGGTACCAAAAGATACTGAAGAATGTTAACCTTAAGTATACATTATTTACTTTCTAGTATGCCAGTACCGAGGTTGATGGAGAACATTACATGACCCCGGAAGACTTTGTCCAGCGCTATCTTGGACTGTATAATGATCCAAATAGCAATCCGAAGATTGTGCAGCTCTTGGCAGGAGTAGCCGATCAAACCAAGGATGGGTAAGAACCTGTATACTGTTCTTAAAAGCTAATGTTTTTCAATATCATACTAAAAAAATGGGAAAACTGTAAACTTACCCATGACCATTTAGAATTTTAATAAAATAAACTGTATCTTTTCTTAGAAGTTTAAAAAAATTGTTATTTACTGCCATTATCAAGTATACTTGCATTTCTTTCTTTTCCTTGAAAAAAATACATGCAAAGCTGTATTTTATGCTGAATAATCTGAGCAGAATGGTTTTCAGATAACTAAGTTATCTTTTATTCACTCATTCAGTAAATATTGAGTACTTACTATGTTTTAGGCACGTTCTGTGTACTAGAATTCCATCAGTGAATAAACCACAGAAAAACAATAAACAAAATTTAAAAGTAAACTATAGCGTTAGGTGGTTATAATTGCTATAAGGAATAATAAGGAAGCATTTAGAGTGATACTTACTGATTTATCTGTCAGGTATTTATGAGACAGCCATCATTTGCCAGGCACTGTTGAACATTAGAAATATAAACAAAATGAGGTTCATGAGCTTGAGAAGAAACTCATGGCTTAGTGAGAAAGGATGAGTAAACAAAGAGAAAAAGTAATACTTTGGGAATAAGGTGCTATGATAGAACCATATGAAATATACAAAGGACACCTACGACAGCATAATTAACTCTGTTTTGGGTGTTCAGGAGAGCATCCTAGAGGAAGTGATGCTTGAGTGAATCTGGCAAGACAAAAAGAGTTTGCTGGACGAAGAGTGAGAATTCCAGGAAAGGGAACAATTGGCATGAAACATCAAGGGGCAGGGACACACAGTTTTGAGGGCATTAGCCTACTGTGTCCCCTTTGTCCAGCAAAGCAATAAAGCTATTCTTTTCTACGTCACCTCCCCTGACAAAACCCATCAAGGGGCACCTGTATGTCTGTGTTGCCTTCACAGTGGGCAGGTTGTTGGAGTAATGGTTGGGGCACAGCTGGGGCCTTGTGTGCTCAGTTTGACTGTATCCTATAGGCCTGTGACTCTCAGACTTGGAGGTATTTTTAGCCTGGCATTGTAGGCATGTGTGCAGTCACAGTAATTACAAAGTGCATCTTACTTGAGTGTCAGTTTACTCAAATCAAGGGGGAAGGGCATTTTTATATTAAAATCTGCTGCTGCTGCTGCTAAGTCGCTTCAGTCGTGTCTGACTCTGTGCGACCCCGTAGATGGCAGCCCACCAGGCTCCCCCATCTCTGGGATTCTCCAGGCAAGAACACTGGAGTGGGTTGCCATTTCCTTCTCCAGTGCATGAAAGTGAAAAGTGAAAGTGTAGCGACTCCATGGGCTGTAGCCTACCAGGCTCCTCTGTCCATGGGCTCTTCCAGGCAAGAGTACTAGAGTGGGGTGCCAGTGCCTTCTCCTGTTAAAATCTAGCAGGACTATATTATGGAGGGAGTGGAATATTTGTATACTTTGCTTTGTGAGTTCCAAGCTAGAGCCCCAGGACTCCAAGGGCCCAGTTTCTTCTTCTTGCCTATAGAGGGGCTTGTGTGAAAAACTAGGCAAAATTAGTTTTAACTGTTTAAAATGTTTAGAAGGCTGTCATAATACAGTGTAAGTGTTGGTTTCTAAGTTATTTGAATCCAGAGTTATTGTATTCATTTGTATTTTCTCACAGAATTTAGCACAGTGCATGAAATTTACTATGAGTATTTTATATCTTGGAAAGATTTTATGTGATTCATCACTGACAGATATTGAGGAACTTGTATACATTTTGTGCCCAGTCTCTAGAAAAAGTCAAATTGGCTGCTAGGTTACTGTGGACAATTCAGTCATTAGGTCTCTCAATAGCGATTAGACAGTGAGGCATATAAAAATTAATCGTATTTAATCAGAATTCCTTCTTCAAATCTAGAAATTTTAATTATTGTCATTACCTTGGTCTGAGACTTGCCAGGCATATCTTTCCAGGTGCTTCCTCCGTATCTTTTCAGATGCTTCCTCCGTATCTTTCCAGGTGCTTTTGTGACCATATGCTCTGATCCATTCCACGGGTGTATCTTATTTGAAGCTTTGTGTTGTTCTGTCAGAAGCAGTTGTGTTGTTAAAGTGTGGTCGAGTGGAATTGAGTGTTTAAGTTGCCAGAGTAGAATCGATTAAAAATGGGTTTGGGCTAGTAAAGAATCTAATAATGTTGAATACTGTTTACTTAAAAAAAGCAAGCTGTTTCTCTTTTGAAAAGGTATATCTGTTCTATTTAAAATTTTAAAAACTGCTTAAACTTCCTTTTTTCCCCTCCCTCCTTAGAATAAGTCAGATTGAGATTGGGTAGAAAATTTGATTCATAGAGTTAGGTCATAAAAATTATAAACATATAGATTATTTCTAAAAGCACAGAAAGGTGGAATTTTCTAGAAACCTCTCATTCATGGATGGTTGTCATAATTTCCTGAACTTACTGAAATATAATGCAAAAATGAATGATTTTGTATTTTCATTTTTCTGGGGAGAAATTACAGATTTTTCAAAGGGTCTATGATTTCAGAAGGGTTAAATATCATTGTTAAAGTTTTTTTAAAAATACCTTTAATTTAAGAAAATCAAAGGCATTGATGATGTTTAAATTTATTCCAAGTAGCCAGCCCTTCCTCATTTCACATTTAAGGAAAATGAACTCCAGAGAGATTGACTGACTTGTCCAATAACACACGATTAATTCTCTTATTTAATTTTTAGCTCATCATCTTGTAATCATTTTAAAAAGCTCTCTTTTCTCTATTGTTCCGTTTCCTACTCCTTTAAGCAGGGCAGTGTGAAAGTTAGGATAGTTTAGTTGGTTTATCTTTTTTCCAACTCCAAAAGGTATTCCTTGATTCTGTTATAGTTTTTTGAGGACAAGTCCTGTAGGTATATGGGCTTCCTAGGTGGCGAAGTGGTAAAGAATCTGCCTGCCAATGCAGGAGACACAAGAGATATGGATTAGATCCCTGGGTTAGAAAGATCCCCTGGAGTAGGAAATGGCAACCCACTCCAGAATTCCTGCCTGGAAAATTCTGTGGACAGTGGACTACAGTCCATGGTATTGCAAAGAGTCGGACATGAACGAGCACAGCATGGCCTATAGGTATGTAACTTGACAAGAATCACATAATACTGTTTATAATTACTCCAGACCAAATCTGAATTAATAGAACTAGTGTAAATACATTTGAGAGATTTAGTTAAGTGTATGAGAAAAGCAGAGAAGGCAATGGTAACCCACTCCAGTACTGTTGCGTGGAAAATCCTATTGTCGGAGTAGCCTGGTAGGCTGCAGCCCATGGGGTCGCCAAGAGTGGGACACGACTGAGTGACTTCACTTTCACTTTTCACTTTCATGCATTGGAGAAGGAAATGGCAGCCCACTCCAGTGTTCTTGCCTGGAGAATCCCAGGGACAGGGGAGCCTGGTGGGCTGCCATCTATGGGGTCGCACAGAGTCGGACACGACTGAAGTGACTTAGGAGTAGCAGTATGAGAAAGCAGGTTTAGGGGTGATCAATACTGTGTCCCTTTTGTGTTCTATCCTTGCCTGCCCTCCCTTGCTTTCTTAGCATGTCAACTGCTCCCTTTATCTTCTCCTGGCTCCCTTTTCTCTAATAAATAGTAAAGTAAGCAAGAGTGTTTCGATACACGTGCTTGCTATGGACAGCCGTGTATTTTTTTTATTGCCTTTTGTTTTCTAAATATTTCATTTGGCTGTGCCACATGGCATATGAGATCTTAGTTCTCTGAACAGGAATCAAACCCAGGCCCCTCGCTTTGGAAGCTCGGAGTCTTAACCACTGAACTGCCAGGGAAGTCCCTGGAGAGCCATGGAGAAACAACATTGTATAAATAGCATCACAGTTTGTCTAAAAGTAAAAGCCATTCAGGTCAGATCAGTCGCTCAGTCGTGTCTGACTTCCTGACCCCATGGACCACAGCATGCCAGGTCTGTCTGTCCATTACCAGTCCCAGAGTTTACTCAAACTCATCTCCACTGAGTCAGTGATGCCATCCAACCATCTCATCCTCTGTCGTCCCCTTCTCTTCGTGCCCTCAATCTTTCTGAGCATTAGGGTCTTTTCAGATGAATCAGCTCTTCACATTAGGTGGCCAAAGTACTGGAGTTTCAGCTTCAGCTTCAGTCCTTCCAATGAACACCCAGGACTGATCTCCTTTAGGATGGACTGGTTGGATCTCCTTGCAGTCCAAGGGACTCTCAAGAGTCTTCTCCAACACCACAGTTCAAAAGCATCAATTCTTCAGGATTCAGCTTTCTTTGTAGTCCAACTCTCACATCCATACATGACCACTGGAAAAACCATAGCCTTGACTGCTACTACTGCTAAGTCGCTTCAGTCGTGTCCACCTCTGTGCGACCCCATAGACGGCAGCCCACCAGGCTCCCCCATCCCTGGGATTCTCCAGGCAAGAACACTGGAGTGGGTTGCCATTTCCTTCTCCAATGCAGGAAAGTGAAAAGGGAAAGTGAAGTCGCTCAGTCGTGTCCGACCCTCATCGACCCCATGGACTGCAGCCTTCCAGGCTACTCCGTCCACAGGATTTTCCAGGCAAGAGTACTGGAGTGGGTTGCCATTGCCTTCTCCGTAGCCTTGACTAGATGGACCTTTGTTGACAAAGTGATGTCTCTGCTTTTTAATATGCTGTCTAGGTTGGTCATAACTTTCCTTCCAAGGAGTAAGTGTCTTTTAATTTCATGGCTGCAGTCACCATCTGCAGTGATTTTGGAGCCCCCCAAAATAAAGTCTGACACTGTTTCCACTGTTTCCCCATCTGTTTGCCATGAAGTGATGGGACCAGATGCCATGATCTTCGTTTTCTGAATGTTGAGCTTTAAGCCAACTTTTTCACTTTCCTATTTCACTTTCACCAAGAGGTTCTTTAGTTCCTCTTCACTTTCTGCCATAAGGGTGGTGTCATCTGCATATCTGAGGTTATGGATATTTCTCCCGGCAATCTTGATTCCAGCTTGTGCTTCATCCAGCCCAGCATTTCTCATGATGTACTCTGCATATAAGTTAAATAAGGGTGACAATATACAGCCTTGACGTACTCCTTTTTCTATTTGGAACCAATCTGTTGTTCTACCTGTTGCTTCCTGACCTGCATACAGGTTTCTGAAGAGGCAAGTCAGGTGGTCTGGTATTCCCATCCCTAGAAGAATTTTCCACAATTTATTGTGATCCACACAGTCAAAGGCTTTGGCATAGTCAATAAAGCAGAAATAGATGTTTTTCTGGAATTCTCTTGCTTTTCGATGGTCCAGCAGATATTGGCAATTTGATCTCTGGTTCCTCTGCCTTTTTTGAATCCAACTTGAACATCTGGAAGTTCATGGTTCACATATTGCTGTAGCCTGGCTTGGAGAATTTTGAGCATTACTTTATTAGTGTGTGAGATGAGTGCAATTGTGCGGTAGTTTGAGCATTCTTTGGCCTTGCCTTTCTTTGGGATTGGAATGAAAACTGACCTTTTCCAGTCCTGTGGCCACTGCTCAGTTTTCCAAAATGTCCATCAACAGAGGAATGGACAAAGAAAATGTACATTAATGCAGTAGAATATTACTCAGCCATTAAAGAGAATGAATGCTATTGCAGCACCATGGCTGAACCTAGAGATTGTCATCCTGAGTCAAGTAAGTCAGACAGAGGAGGAGAAATATTGTATGACATCAGTTATATGTGGAATCTAAAAAGAAATGATACTAATGAACTTACAAAGCAGAAAGAATGGATACATGTATATGCATTTGAAGTGTGCAACCTGTGAGAACTCCAAAATTAAAACTTGCTGCTGAACAACTGTTGACAGGAAAATGTGGGATCCCACCAAAAAAAATGTACCCCACATCCAAGGGCAAAGGGGAAACCCCAGCAAGTCATTAGTAGGGGCAAAATCATGTTTAGAATCAAACCCCATACCTGCCAGAGATGCTCGGAGGGCTCAAACAAAACCTGTGCACACCAGGAGACTCCACAGAGAGTGAGCCAGACCTGCCTTTGAGTGTTTGACTGTCTTCTGTGGAGGGACAGGTCAGCAGTGGCCTGCTGCAGGGGCTCTGTGCAGCAGATCTGGGTATGGCATAAGCCCTCTTGGAGGAGGTCACCATTAACCCCACCATAGAGCTGCCAGAACTTACAGAGGATTCGGGAAACAGACTCTTGCAGGGCACAAACAAAAGCTTGTGCGCACCAGGACCCAGGAGAAAGGAGCAGTGACCCCACAAGAGACTGAGCCAGACTTGCCATGAATGTCCAGGAGTCTCCATGGGTTGACAGTGGCCTGGCTCAGGGTCGGGGGCACTGAGTGCAACCGTGCGTGCATGGGCCCTTTTGAAGGAGATTGCCATTATCTTCATTACAGATTCAGTTACAGTTCAGTCGCTCAGTCGGGTCTGACTTTGCGACCCCATTGCGTGCAGCACACCAGGCCTCCCTGTCCATCACCAACTCCCGGAGCTTACTCAAACTCATGTCCATCAAGTTGGTGATAGATCATCTCATCCACTGTTGTCTCCTTCTCCTCCCGCCTACAATCTTTCCCAGAATCAGGGTCTTTTCCAATGAGTCAGTTCTTCGCATCAGGTGGCCAAAGTATTGGAGCTTCAGCATCAGTCCTTCCAATGAATATTCAGGACTGATTTCCTTTAGGATTGACTGGTTGGCTCTCCTTGCTGTCCAAGGGACTCTCAAGTGTCTTCTCCAATACCACAGTTCAAAAGCATCAGTTCTTCAGTGCTCAGCTTTCTTTATAGTCCAACTCTCACATCCATACATGACTACTGGAAAAATCATAGCTTTAACTAAACAGACCTTTGTTGGCAAAGTAATGTCTCTGCTTTTTAATATGCTGTCTAGGTTGGTCACATGGACTAGAGCCTTGTCTAATTCAATGGAACCATGAACCATGTGGTGAAGGGCCCCCCAAGGTCATGGTGGAGAGTTCTGACAAAACATGGTCTGCTGGAGAAGGGAATGGCAAACCACTTCAGTATTCTTGCCTTGAGAACCCCATGAACAGTATGAAAAGGCAAAAAGATAGGACACTGAAAGATGAACTCCCCAGGTCAGTAGGTGTCCAATATGCTACTGGAGATCAGTTGAGAAATAACTCCAGAAAGAATCAAGAGATGGGGTCAAAGCAAAAACAACACACCGTTGTGGAAGTGACTGGTGATGGAAGTAAAGTCCAATGCTGTAAAGAGCAGTATTGCATGGGAACCTGGAATGTCAGGTCCATGAATCAAGGTACATTGGAATTGGTCAAACAGGAGATGGCAAGAGTGAACATCAACATTCTAGGAATCAGTGAACTACAATGGAGTGGAACGGGTGAATTTAACTCAGATGACCATTATATCTACTATTGTGGGCAACAGTCCCTTAGAAGAAATGGAGTAGCCCTCATAGTCAACAAAAGAGTCTGAAATGCAGTACTTAGATGCAATCTCAAAAACGATAGAATAATCTCTGTTCGTTTCCAAGGCAAACCATTCAATGTCATAGTAATCCAAGTCTATACCCCAACCAGTAATGCTGAAGAAGCTGAAGTTGAATGGTTCTGTGAAGACCTACAAGACCTTCTAGAACTAACAGCCAAAAAAGATGTCCTTTTCATTATAGGGGACTGGAATGCAAAAATAGGAAGTCAAGAGATACCTGGAGTAACAGGCAGATTTGGTCTTAGAGTACAGAATGAAGCAGGGCAAAGGCTAATAGAGTTCTGCCAAGAGAATGCAGTGGTCATAGCAAACACCCTCTTCCAGCAACACAAGAGAAGACTCTCTACACATGGACATCACCAAATGGTTAATACTGAAATCAGATTGATTATCTTCTTTGCAGTCAAAAATGGAGAAGCTCTATACAGTTAGCAAAAACAAGACTGGGAGCTGACTGTGACTCAGATCATGAACTCCTTATTGCCAAATTCAGACTTAAACTGAAGAAAGTAGGGAAAACCACTAGACTATTCAGGTATGACCTTTATTAAATCCCTTATGATTATACAGTGGAAGTGAGAAATAGTTTCAAGGGATTAGATCTGATAGAGTGCCTGAAGAACTACAGATAGAGGTTCATGACATTGTACAGGAGACAGGGATCAAGACCATCCCCAAGAAAAAGAAACGCAAAAAGGCAAAATGGTTGTCTGAGGAGCCCTTAGAAATAGCTGAAAAAAGAAGAAATGCAAAAGGTAAAGGAGAAAAGGAAAGATACACCTATTTGAATGTAGTTCCAAAGAATAGCAAGGAGAGATAAGAAAGCCTTCCTCAGCCATCAGTGGAAAGAAATAGAGGAAAACAGTAGAATGGGAAAATTCTAGAGATCTCTTCAAGAAAATTAGAGATACCAAGGGAACATTTCATGCAAAGATGGGCACAATAAAGGACAGAGATGGTATGGACCTAACAGAAGCAGAAGATATTAAGAGGTGGCAAGAATACACAGAAGAACTGTACAAAATAGATCTTCAAGACCCAGATAACCACGATGGTGTGATCACTCATCTAGAGCCAGACATCCTGGAATGTGAAGTCAAGTGGGCCTTAGGAAGCATCACTACAAACAAAGCTAGTGGAGGTGATGGAATTCCAGTTGAGCTATTTCAGCTCCTAAAAGATGATGCTGTGAAAGTGCTGCACTCAATATGCCAGCAAATTTGGAAAACTGAGCAGTGGCCACAGGACTGGAAAAGGTCAGTTTTTCACTCCAGTCCCATTCTTTGGCGATGCCAAAGAATGTTCAAACTATTGCATAGTTGCACTTATCTCACACGCTAGTAAAGTAATGCTCAAAATTCTCCAAGCCAGGCTTCAACAGTACGTGGACCATGAACTTCCAGATGTACAAGCTGGGTTTACAAAAGGCAGAGGAGCCAGAGATCAAATTGCCAACATCCTTTGGATCCAGCGCCCTGAATACTACCGCCACAAAGCCATTCTTTTCCCTCAATGAAGGGCAAAGGCATAGAGTATATTGGGCTTCCCAGGTGGTTCAGTGATAAATCTGCCTGTCAAGCAGGAGACTCAGATTCGATCCCTGCGTTGGGAAGATCCCCTGGAGGAAGAAGTGGCAACCCACTCCTGTATTCTTGCCTAGAGTATCCCATGGTCAGGGGAGCCTGGCAGGCTACAGTCCACGTGGTCGCAAAAGAGTTGGACATAACTTAGCAACTAAATAGCAGCAGCATTGCTTTTGGATATAATGTAATTTGTGTAATTTAAACGTACTTCAAAATGTTTTAAGTAATGTAACTTTGAATGTGTAACATGACTTAGGTGAGTGAGGGCATAAAATGAAATGTGAAATGTAGTCATTTTCTTAAAAATGTGTTGGAAAACATGTCTCTAAAAAGTCATATATCCTTAATTGAGTTTCTTCAAGAATATTTGCGTTCCTGCCCTGAATCAAGCCTGTGCTCTGACAAGCCTACTTTCTGACAGGGAATTAGATTTGAAATAATGAATTATGTAATTACTTTAACAGGAATTTTGTGAGGGGCACGGAACAAATGCTGTAAGGATGTGAAGTCATCTGGGGACTTTAAGATGATTCTCTTGAGGAAATGATATTTGGAATGAGCTATGTAAAGATTGTGTGTGTGCTTAGCTGACTTTTTGCAATCCCAAGGACTGTAGCCCACCAGGCTCCTCTGTCCATGGGATTTCCCAGGCAAAAATACTGCAGTGGGTTGCCATTTCCTTCTCCAGGGGATCTTCCCAACCTAGGAATTGAACCTGCATTAGCAGGCGGATTTTTTTTTTTTACTAAGCCACAAGGGAAGCCCAAATGCTCCGTAAAATCATTGAAGGCTGTTTCCCACTTTTTGATTGGGTTGTTTTTCTGGCATTGAGTTGTATGAACTGCTTATATATTTTGGAAATTAATCCTTTGTCAGTTGTTTCATTGCTATTATTTTCTCCCATGCTGAGAGTTGTTTTTTCAGCTTGCTTATAGTTTCCTTTGCTGTGCAAAAGCTTTTAAGTTTAATCAGGTCCCACTTATTTACTTTTGTTTTTATTTCCATTACTGTAGGAGGTGGGTCATAGAGGATCTTGCTTAGATTTATGTCGAGTGTTCTGCCTATATTTTCCTCTAAGAATTTTATAGTTTCTGGTCTTACATTTAGGTCTTTAATCCATTTTGAGTTTATCTTTGTGTATGGTGTTAGGAAGTGTTCTAATTTCATTCTTTTACATGTAGCTGTCCAATTTTCCCAGCACCATTTATTAAAGAGGCTGTCTTTGCCCCATTGTATATTCTTGCCTTCTTTGTCAAAAATAAGGTACCCGTAGGTGAATGGGTTTCTTTCTGGGCTTTCTATCTTGTTCCATTGGTCTATATTTCTGTTTTTGTGCCAGTACCATACTGTCTTGATGACTGTAGCTTTGTAGTATAATCTGAAGTTAGGAGAAAGGTTGATTCCTCCAGCTCCATTCTTCTTTCTCAGGACTGCTGTGGCTATTCGGGGTCTTTTGTGTTTCCATATGAATTGTGAAATTTTTTGTTCTAGTTCTGTGAAAAATGCCATTGGTAGTTTGATAGGGATTGAATTGAATCTGTAGATTGCATTTGGTAGTATAGTCATTTTCCCAGTCAAAAAGTGGGAAAAAGACTTAAATAGACATTTCTCCAAAGAAGACATACAGATGGATAACAAACACATGAAAAGATGCTCAAACATTGCTCATTATTAGAGAAATGCAAATCAAAACTACAGTGAGATATCACCTCACGCCAGTCATAACGGCCATCATCAAAAAGTCTACAAACAATAAATGCTAGAGAGGGTGTGGAGAAAAGAATGCTCTTGCACTGTTGGTGGAAATGTAAATTGAGACAGCCACTACGGAAGACAGTATGGAGATTCCTTAAAAAAACTAGGAATAAAACCACCATATGACCCAGCAATTCCACTCCTAGGCATTATACCCTCAGGAAACCAAAACTGAAAAAGACACGTTTCCCATTGTTTATTGCAGCACTATTTGCAAAGCTTCCAAAACATGGAAGCAACCTAGATGTCCATTGACAGATGAATGGAGAAAGAAATTGTGGTATATATACACAATGGAATATTATTGAGCCATAAAAAGGAATGCATTTGAGTCAGTTCTGATGAGGTGGATGAACCTAGAACCTATCATACAGAGTGAAGTGAGTCAGAAAGATAAAGGTAAATATTGTATTCTAACACATATATACACAATCTAGAAAAATGGTGCTGAAGAATATATTTACAGGGCAGCAATGGAGAAGCAGACATAGAGAGTAGACTTATGGACATGGGGAGAGGGGAGGAGAGGGTGAGATGTATGGAAAGAGTAACCTGGAAACTTACACCACCATATATAAAATAGATAGCAAACAGGAATTTGCTGTATGGCTCAGAAAACTCAAACAGGGGCTCTGTATCAATCTAGAGGGGTGGGATGGGGTGGGAGATAGGAGGGAGGTTCAACAGGGAGGGGATATATGTATGCCTATGGCTGACTCATGTTGAGGTTTGAATGAAAACAGCAAAATTCTGTAAAGCAATTATCCTTCAATAAAAAAATAAATTAGAACAAAAATCATTGAAGGCTATTTCAGTGTAGTTTTGGCCACTGGCTAGTTTCACAGCCTTTAGTATTACAGGATGAATAAGCTTTGGTTTTCCTTTTTGTTTTGAATTTTCCTTTAAAGTTTTTATTAGTGACATTTCAAATATATAAAACAAAGAGTAGTGTAATGAATTCAATATACTCATCACCCACTATTTTTGGCGGTTAATTTGTGCTTTTATTTGCCAGTGTAGTTTAACTACAGTGGACTACAAACTCTTTTGATCTAAAAAGTAGATTTTACATCACAGTGCACAAGCACACATCACATATAATATATATATGTAAAAGTGAAACAAAACTTTGTCAAAATTATCCCCCTTGAGTATTAATTCTTTTTTAAGACTTTTTTTTTTTAACCAAGGATGAACTGCGCTGATGCATGTAATCACCCCAGTTCATGTTAGAGTTCACTTTAATAAAGTGTGACTACACCTTTTTTTTATTTTTTATTTTTTTTAATTTTTATTTTTACTTTACTTTACTTTAGAATACTGTATTGGTTTTGCCATACATTGACATGAATCCACCATGGGGTGTACATGAATTCCCAATCCTGAACACCCCTCCCACCCCGTATCATCTCTCTGGATCATCTCTGTGCACCAGCCCCAAGCATCCTGTATCCTGTATCGAACATAGACTGGCGATTTGTTTCTTACATGATAGTATACATGTTTCAGTGCTGTTCTCCCAAATCATCCCACCCTCTCTCTCTCCCTCAGAGTCCAAAAGTCCGTTCTATACATCTGTGTCTCTTTTGCTGTCTCGTATACAGGGTTATCATTATCATCTTTCTAAATTCCATATATATATGTGTTAGTATACTGTATTGGTGTTTCTCTTTCTGGCTTACTTCACTCTCTATAATCGGCTCCAGTTTCATCCACCTCATTAGAACTGATTCAAATGTATTCTTTTTTAATGGCTGAATAATACTCCATTGTGTATATGTACCACAGCTTTCTTATCCATTCATCTGCTGATGGACATCTAGGTTGTTTCCATGGCCTGGGTATTATAAACAGTGCTGCGATGAACATTGGGGTACATGTGTCTCTTATACCTTTTTTAAAATACACCTACTTTTAATAATTGTGAAGATAGTTACTAAATTTGTTTCACTTATATCTCCACCCATTCCTCCATCCCCTGGATTATTTTGAAGCAAATTCCAGGTGATGTATTTCATCTGTAAATATCTCAATGTATATTTCTAAAAGATAAGAAAAATTACCAAAGCAAACCTCAAAGATGATGTCTCAGTATTATCAAGCATTTGTGTTATATCAGTATTTTCATTTCCTGCTTTTCTTATAAACTAAAAAATATATTTTTTTACTTTGTTTAAATCAGAATCCAAATAAGATATGTATCTTTGTAATTAATTGCTATATCTTTTAGGTCTTTAATTTGGTTCTCTTCCATATCTTCTTTAAAAGTTTTTTCCCCAACTCCAGAATATTTACTTCTAATTTCCCACAGTCTACATTTTTGCTGATTGTGTTTCTGTTGTAATGTTTAATTTAACATGTTTCTTTGTCCTTTATATTTTTTCTGCAAATTGTTGATTACATCTAAAACAGTGGTTCTCAATGTGCTGGGTATTGTTGGCGTCTAGTGGGTAGAGGTCAGTGATGTTGCTCAACATGATACAGTGCATCGGAGGCCCCCACAGCAGAGTTATCCAGCTTCAAATGTCACTGTTGAGTGCAGAGGTTTAGGAACTCTGATCTATTAGAGGCTTGGTCAGATTCAGTTTCAATTATTTTTCATCCAGTCTCTTTCTTGCTGTGATATGTAGGGACTGTTGATTATTATTTAGATCCATAAATGTGTTAAGAGTTTACAAAAGGGTAATATTCTATGATGGGCTTCCCTGGTGGTTCAGTGGTAAAGAATCCACCTGGCAGTGCAGGGGACGCAGACTCAGTCCCTGAGTCAACAAGATTCCCTGGAAAAGGAAATGGCAGCCCACTCCAGTATGCTTACCTGAAAAATTCTATGGACAGAGGAGCCTGGTGGGCTGCAATCCATTGAGTCACAGGAGTTGGACACAGCTTAGCGACTACACCACCACCAACCAATATTCTATCATTCCTTCTTTCTTTATTATCTGGAATATCACTATAGAGAAACTTCCCTTCATCAGTTATTTGGTTACCCTGAGCTATAGTTCCTCCTGTAAAGGCAGGTTACCAGCTGATGACATTTTATATTTTATTCCAGGTTGATCTCCTATCAAGAGTTTTTGGCATTTGAATCTGTATTATGTGCTCCAGATTCCATGTTCATAGTGGCTTTCCAATTGTTTGACAAGAGTGGAAATGGAGAGGTGACATTTGGTAAGAAAAAAAAAAGATTATATAGTTAAGTGAAGTTAGTGAGGCTGGTTGAATCTTTAATTGCTAAATTTAGTAACTGCATATAGATTGCTGCTTATTTAAGAGCTAGTCAGAAAATGAAGTTTTAATTTCCTAAAAGAATTTATGTAGATAAAATTAAAATGGTTTCATTTTCTTTAAAGCATTAAACAATTGCAAAAAAAATTAAGGAATGTAGGAATGTTGTTGCTTCAACTCATTGCCTCTCTGACACTTTCACATTCCTAAAGTTGGTGGTATAAAATTACCTTGTTCTGGGCCAGCCTGGGATAGATTTTTTATGAAACAGACTGAACAACATGGAGTAATCATCTCATTCTTTAAGGGGTTTCAGGGTAGAGAATTCAGAGCTTCTCTGGAGCCTCTTTGGAAAATTGCTACTGTGTCATTTTAACGCCCAAGAATGGAACTGAAGGAAGGAGTTAAGGCAGGAACAGTTAGCATTCTCTGAAGCCCCATTTAAAATTTTTGATTTTAGAAAAGAAGGCTAGAATATTAAAGTTGCCTTCTGAATTGGGTGTAGAAATCGATTTAAATCATTTGGTAGGCACATCATAGAGCACACTGTGGATGTCTCAAAAGTGTACAAACTAGGATTTCTATATATAGCTACATATTAGTTTTTTAAAAGAGGCTTACTTCCAGAAATTAGTATGTTTTAGTAAAAGTATCAGCTAATTTTTCCTGCAATAGGCTTTTCAATTAAAAAGTAGTGTTTTCAAGGACCTAGAGCACCCCTCCCTTTTTTTAATATTTGAATTTTTTTTCATTGTGGTAAACAGTACCTAACACTAACCTTAGCATCATAACCATTTGTAAGCGTACAGTTCAGTAGTGTTGAGTATATTCACATTGTCATGAAACACATCTCGATAACTTTTTCATCTTGTAAAACTGGAACTTGAGCCCTTTTAGCGGTGTGCACTGTGAATTAGCATCAGTTTGTGTTAGACTCCTGAAAATCCAGCTTCCCCTGAGCCGTGGTGTTTGTTAGAAAACAAATATCCTCTTATTAAACCCAAAGGGAGAAATCACTGCTGTGGTGAGAATGGTGAGAAAGTACAGGCATTGGAAAGGACTGGTGCAGCTTTTGCTGTCATCTTCGTGGGCACGTGTTCTAGCATGCATTAATTGATTTCTTCTGCCCACTGACCCAGTTGTCTTCTGTGTGAGAACATTTTCCCAAATAAATACCTACTCAGAGCTCTTTAGGTTTCTGCATTTATCCTGGCATTCTCTCTTTGGAGCAAGCCCTGGCCTTTTCTGCCTCCTAAAGAATGTTGACTTTCCTCAGAAAAGCCTAGATTTTATAGTTTAAAACATAAAGGCTTTATCATCTCATCATTCAGCATTAACTTTGTACTTCTAAGAATGCTGAATTTTCTGTTTTCAATAGTTATCACACGTGTTCGTATGCCTTACTTCTAAATATGGTGCACAGATGCTTGGGAAATAACTTGATATAAGTATCTGTATTAGTGACAGTATGCCCATACTTCTATCCTGTGTGCTTGCTTAAAAATTAGATTTCCCAAAGCCAAATTCTAACTTACTTTGCCCCTTTTACCTTGGTATTATGATTCTTTGATTACCTTTTGCAATTTCTATTTTAAAAAATAAGTCACTCAAGTCAGTTTATTCAACAGACTAACAATAGAGACTCATGCCATTGTTGATTAGTGGATTAAAATGTGTAGGAAGTAGCTGAATGGTTTATACACACCATATTATTTCATGCAAATGAAAGCTTATAGTTATTAGACTCCAGCTTTAGCATTTTACAGATCTTTTGTTTTTCCCCTCATACTGATTTATGAGTTAAGAAAATGCAAATAGAATTAAAAGCAAAACGAATCAGTTTTGGTGTTTATAGCACCTGGTGTAAACAGAACATGTAATTCTGGAGGAATTCTTCATTCTACTGCTCCATATTAGAGTTGGGAAAATTCTTACAGAATAAGATGAATTTGAACTCCCTTTTGAAGTTTTTCTTGTGATCCCTGGCCAACTGGATGGTTCTCTTGATGGTGTTCACCTAAATCCTGGGGACCTGGACCATTCCCTTCCCTAATGTTGAGGATTCATTTTTAGATGAACCTTCTTAACTATAATGAGAAGAGTCATAATGAAGAAGAGAAGAAAGCACTGAAACTGTTACAAATGCCATTTAACAAGATTTCTAAGGCCCACTCATTTCAGGCTGTATTCGACTACAGAATTTCAGCATAAGGAAATAATTAACCTGGAGTTAATTTTAATAGAATTTTGGATCTGTGATAAAGGTCAGTTTTCATGTTTGTACTCAACTCAGTAAAAAGAATTATGCTTGTATCTTTACAGATGTATGTTTAGGTAGAAAATTTAGATCCATTCTAACTCAGTCCTTTTCACTTGATGGACTTATGTTTTCTAGTTTGGAGCTTATTTAAAGTATAGTTTTTTCTTGTGCACATCAGGAAAGAAAACAGGGAGAGAATATTGGATGCAAAATATAATGGAATAAGGAAAAACTATTATGCCATCAGTATTATCTCTGTCTCTTGGACTCTGATGATTTATGTGTGTCTATATATATTGTTCTCATCTATGCTTTTGTTTTTTTAGATATGGCTTTTATACACATCAAATTGTGTACTTAAATTGTGTATATCTTTGCAAGTATTTATATATATAGCAGTATTGAATAACATTTACTTGAATGCTGGACAAGTTTTTTTTTTTTAAAGATGCCTTTGCTCTAGGGGAGCGGACTTAGATCAAGATGTTGATAATCCATTTCAGAATGTACAAGCTCAGGAGAGGGTTCTGAAGTTTTTAAAAGAATGACTAACATCATTAGTTGTTTCTTCTTTGGTGTTCTCTTAGTGAAACTTCTAATGCATGCTGTGGATGATTTCTTAATGGCTTGTATATCTGTTTCTGCCTGGTGGCATGAGCCTCCTACGGGCCATTGCATGACTGGTGTGTGCTAGATACAGTGTAACTTGCCTTGCTTTCACTATCATCCACTGGTGTACTGGGTGCTCAATAGAATTGGATTGAGGTAACCAAGATAACCAGCGCTTCTACACTGTGTTGTCAATAGTTGCCATACCTTTGTCCTAAGTTAAAAAACAAAACAAAACCAGAAACCTATTGCTTTAACAAGGATTCTAAAAAACCCAACAATACTCTTACCTATTAACTAATAAATGAATATAAAAAATGTTATGTATTCTAAATTTCCTATTAAAAATCTCATCAATATTGTGTTCTAAAAGTGTTTGCCTAGGAATGGGAACTGTTATAAGGAAACTTTTCCAGGGGCATATCTTTATCCCTTGACTGTAGAACTCTCAGGAAGTAGGTTTTCCTTTTGATTTTATGCTGTTTGACCATCAGTATGCTAAAATATTCCTTTTCCATAAAGGGCATAATAATCAGATTGGAGTGTTTTAGGCATGACTGCTGCTATGGTTAAAAGGTTTAGGAGATGGAAATCTAGATATGGAAAATGTCATCTCCTCTGTCAGTGGAAACAAAGATATAGACATAGTATAATATGAAATCCTAATGGTAATAAATACCTAGTTTAACTTGGTAAGAATGAGAGCTTCAGTTGGGTGTTCGAATTAATAAGAATTTTTGAGACTCAGATATTACAAAGAAGGTCACATTAATACTCAAGAATGCTTAGAGTTTGAGGTAAAAAAAGGACATGGTATCACTTGTTTTTATGCCATTTGGTGATAGATTGTTGAAGCATCTACCTTCTATAGTAATAGATGCTCTTTAAATGTAAACTCATTTTCCCTGAGAAATGGACCTTTACGAATATTTGGCAGCAGGACTACTGTGTGGACTGATTGCATGGTAGTCCCTTTTGGAGGTAGGTAAAGAGGTTAATAGAAGTACTTTTCCCTCAGTAAAACAGAGAAGGTCACCCCAGAAATTAACAAGCCACCTGAAGTCGGACTTAGAAGTCTGGCTTGACATGCCGTGTCGGCTGGGACTTCTACAAGCTCCTGTTGTTGATCTTTTTTATTGTTCTTGTTTGTTTTCCTTTGTTTTCTTTTTCAGTCTCTTGGTTGTTCCTCTTCTTTCCCCTCAAGTTTTCTTTCTCTGAGAAACACTTCCACAAGTCTTGCCATTGTTTTTGTTCAGTTATACACAAGGATATTCATTGTTCATGGTGGGAGTCCTTTTAAAAGCCTCTCTGACTTCACTTGAAGAACTGTGCAGGTGAAACAGCTGTTGAGGACTCTCTTTTTTTCCCCTCTGACAATAAAAATGTTTGCTCTCAAGCCTATAAGCTGGAAGCAGTGGCTCCTGCTGGGCTGGAATCCTTGGAATCAGGATGTCGTTGGGCTGATGGTAGGTGGGCTGTGTCACAGGGCTGATGGCTTGTATACCTACAGGAGGAGTTCTCTGGCCACACCGTTGGTACAGCAGCTCCTTCCAGGCTCATTCATGGAACAGGCATGGTGGCAGTCTTGGAGAAGAGTGCCAGCCCCGGTCAGAGGTAATTTTGTACTGCAGAAAGGTGAACAAGACCAGTAGGAAGCTCCCATAAGGACCAGGGGAGGGATGAGGGTGGATAAGATGGGGAGACACAGTGTGGGCTGCTGGGGAAATTAAAACCTCTGTTAAGACATATTTACCTAATATATATGCTTCCGTGTATTTCATTTAGTCCAATCATCATAAGTGACTGATACAGCTAAATTGACTAATGTTATAGGTCTGTGAACATTTTTACTTAATCACAGTTGTCACCATTTACCTGCCCTCCTGACAAATCATTGTGCTCCTCTCCTTTAAGCAAAGAGAACATGACAGGCTACTTTTGTATCTGACCCCGTTTCCCCTTTCAAAGGAATTATAAACCATCTCTTTTATAAGCCCATGCTCCGCAGGAAGTGAAAAAGTGGTCTTTTGTTTTCTGTATGTCAGAAAACAAATGGATTCCTATTTCCCTTAGCAATGCCAACCTGATATAAAACACTCGATCATGATCCTGTTGCCAATAAGATGTGACTCTCCTATCACTTTCATCCAAGCCAGAACTGTGGCCACTGAAATAGCACTGCTTAGAGAGCTAAAGACCTTTGTTTGCCACTGGAAAGACGGGATTCTCTCTGGGGAGAAACTTACTATGTAGTTTCAGTTGGATACATTGGGTGTTTTTGAGATTATTGGTGCCCCCTTTCATGTCATACAGAGCCTGATAAAACTGGACAAGAGGAGATCATTAGTGCTTTGGGCTAATGCCTCAGTATTAAGCTCTCCAGTTCTGGAGCTTTTGTACAACTTTTTTTTTTTTTGATAAGCATATCCTGGTAAAAGTAAAGTGGTAATTATGAATTTGACTTTAAAACAGTAGTTTTACTAATTATTTCTCTAAGCTTCCTGATTTAGCCTTAGGGAGTTGGTAGTGGAAACAATAACAGAAAGAAAGTGGGATACATGAAGAGATGCCAGAGTAGGTTTGAAAGTTTGCAACCTGTGACATGGCTAAAATAATTAAAAGTGTCTGGGGGTAGTTAATAAACCATAGCACATAATAATGGTCATAATAAAACCATGTACAAAACTGTCAACTGACCACTTTGGGAGAAGTGGGAAATGTTTAAACAAATATTCATGGAAAATGACACTTCTATATTTGGAGAAATTAATATGAGTAATTTAAGCCATCAGTTTAATTGTTTCAAGGGTATTGTAAGATCTTATTTAAAGGTTGCTAAGAAGTTTACTAAATAGAATTTTAGTTAAAAGTTTTTATTATAGTGCTATTTTTTTCTGAATGTAAATTACACATTGTAATTTTGGTTTATAAATGTCCTTTTTGTGATAGAAAAAGCAATTTTTATGGTTCATTAAATTTTCATAAGTTTGAAAGATTTTGAGTCTGGTTTTATTTGATATAGTTTCACATGAGATTCTGGTATTTTCCAGACATACAAAGGGAATTCAGTTTTATTCTGTTATTGTATAAAACTTGCTTAGGTAGCAGTAAGTATATTTCTTATCAAGCACTTGAGTTTTGAGAGTTTTAACCTTTAAATAAAGGTTATAAAATAACTTATTCCCTTTAATAATTTCTCTTAATGTAATTAAGTTATCCTAATGTACTTTCTATCAATTTCTTCATATTCCCTTAGTTTAATACTGAAAATAAGAAACCAAATTAATTTGGAAAGAGAAGCAGGTAGGATCCTAAAAAAAAAAATCTTTCCTAAACTGCCACATATTTTTAGCTCAAAAGAGTTTTCTGCCATCCTTGTTGTTTTAATAATTTTGTAAACTTTAATATATTTTACTACTTGTTGAAATCTCACATAGAGTTGAGGGTAATCCTCTGTGTTGTTGAGAATCCCATAACTTGCTACTGCATTAATTCTTTGCTTTCAGAAACTAAAGCTCATATCTTTGATTTGTGTTTATGGAAGATGAAAATAATTGACATGATTTGAAAACTCTGAAATACTGTTACTATTTAGGCCAGAAATAGATGCTACATTCCATTTGAAAGAAAAGATGAGAATCCCATCTCCCCAGTGACATCCAATGCCGCCTTCCAACTGACCGATCGCTGTGACCTATTCAGAGCTGTCGTGTTGAGTCCAGACTGGTAGGATTTCCAGTTCAGGATTCTTACACTTCCCCTACTTCCCCACCATAGAAATGCTTTTATCAAAAAAAAAAAAAGAATATTAAAGCTAAAGGGAATCCATTAAACCATTTACAATGTGAGATTTATATCTGTTTAGAGAATTTTCAGAAATTAGATAAAATAGCACAGTTGGAGATTATAAAACATTAAGCTTATATTTACTAATTCTTGATATAATTGATAGCTATAGATAATAAAACCCTTTCACTAATATAATTGGCTTAAATTTGAAAATAATTTTGTTCTTAAGACATCAGTAAAAGAGGCTTCCTGCTTTCTTAACTTTGTTAATGATTTTTTTTTTTTTGGCATGAGCTTCTAAATTAGTCTATCCAGTCTATGCTTGTTAAAGTACCAGTCATTTGTGAATTGACTTTTCTAGTAAGTGTAGAACTCTGTAAGAAAGTGAATGCCACTGTCAGTGCATGAAGACAAGCTGTCAGAGGGTTTCGGTTGTATATTACATGGTGTGACTGGTTCCTATCTAAAAGTTAGTATACTGTGTTTAGTCCTTCTTTATTTAAAAGTGAATCACTAATTTCACTTATCTTAAAATATTTTAATAGCTGAGACTAATAATCATGGTTTTTATGGGGATTTTGAAGCTTTGTGTCAAGACCATATTTTTGACAATATCAGAAGCTTTTAATAAGGTGCTTGCTGCTGAGCTAATGATATGCTTTGGGTAGTATTTCTTATACCTATCTTCAATAGATATATTCAGGCTAGTGTGAATGTAATAATCAAGCCTCAATCAAGCCATACTTAGTATGACAAATATTGCATTATACCGTAATTTAGGTATTCATGCTTCTGATAAAGGGCTTAATTCGACTCCTTGAGGAACCGGGAAAACACTATTGATTTTATACTGGAATGCAAAGTAGCAGCCATTTATAGTGCAAGATATAAATCACTAACTAATTAAAATTAAATCAAGAGAAATTAAGAATCTCATGGCCTTATATGTAATGGTACACAATCTTAACTGTAAAATTATATTTTGTATCAATTGTGTTCCTGTGCATGGGTTTCTGGGCACAAAAAATTTTGCAGCTAATCTTAATAGAAGCAGATAATATTGACTTTTAAAATTTCTCTTAATTTCTTTCTGTAGGAACATTGCAGTGGACTAAACTACTTATTCCAGATATAATTTATTTATTTTTATTTTCCTTTTCAAGAAAATGTCAAAGAAATTTTTGGACAGACTACTATTCATCATCATATCCCTTTTAATTGGGACTGTGAATTTATCCGGCTACATTTTGGGCATAATCGGAAGAAGCACCTTAACTACACAGAATTCACACAGTTTCTTCAGGTGAGCTTAGTTTTTCTTAACCAGTACAAATATATACTATTCTGTCTCCTTCCCTTTTACTTTTATTAGGTTTATTACCAAAAAATGGCAATTCTCTGTGGAATTTTAACCTCATTTTTCATTTCCCACTCCCAGAGGCAACTTATTTAAATTCTTATAATTGTTTCTTTCCTTCAGTGTTTACTTTCATAGCTTTATAATAAACATTATTTAAATGTTTTGAACTGCTGATACTTCAATTTTTAATTTTTCACTCTTAGATATTTTTTAAATTTAATTTGAACAATTGAAGATTGGCAACTAGCTCTTTCACCTTTCCCTCTCAGACATTTTCTGTCCCTACCCTTCGTAGAATTATGTCATGATTCTGCTTAGATTATCATATTTGAATCACTACAATTTTATAAACATCGTGCATGACTAAAATGATTACTTTTCTTAGAGACTCTAATTTTTATAGGTTCATATTGTGGGTGTTAATGCTAATTCATTCTCAGACTCTGCCTCAGTTATTAAACTCTCATTTTTAATATATTTAAAACAGAGTAAGTGTCTGATCAGTTTTGTTCTTTTGGAGCAATCCAGGAGCTTTCTTTTTTTAAAAAAAATTTGAGGTAAAATTCACTTAACATTAGATTAGCCATGTGAAAGTGCACAATTTAGTGGCATTTAGTACATTCACCAGATCTAGTTCCAAAACCTTTTCATTACCCCAAAAGAAAACCCTGTACCGAAGAAGCAGTCACACTCCATTCTTGCCTCTCCTCAGCTCGTGAAGCCGCCAGTTTACTTTCTGTCTCAATGGAGTTACTTATTCTGGATATTTCATATAAGTGGAATTATACAATGTGAATTCTTGTGTCTGGCTTTATCTTAGCAATGTTTTCAAGGATTATCTGTGTGTAGTGGATGTTAGTACTTTGTTCTTTTTGTGGCTGAATAATATTCCATTGTATGGGTATATCGTATCTTGTCTATCTGTTTATTAGCTCATGGGCGCTTACTTGGGTTCTCGCCTTTCGGCTGTTACGAATAGTGCTGCTGTGAACACTGGTGTACATGTATTTGTTTGAATACCTGTTTTCGAATCTTTTGAGTATATTTCTAAGATGTGGGATTATTGGATCATATGATGATTTTAACTTTTTGAGGAACTACCAGACAGTTTTCCACAGCCCCTGCACCAGTTTTCTGGAACTTTCTGATACCCGACTTTGTACTTATTACATAGCTATCAGCTTGTGATCTCCCTTCACCTCGATGCTGGGGAGTCCATTTGCCTTCCTGTTACGTTGAACCTTCCACTTGCTGGATTTCATCTCTTCATTTGCTATGATTTTTTCCCCCTCTTTTTGGTAGAATACTTACTGCAAGGGCTTCCTAAGGAAAGTAAAATAATTCTTTTGTGAGACTTCTTATATCTGAAAACCTCTGCTCTATCATTACATTTAGTTTGGCCAGGTATATAATTTTAATAGGAATTTATTTTCCACCTAATTTGAAAATAAATCTCTTTTTTTTTTCTTCTAACATCCAGTGTTGCCACTGAGCAGTTAATTACCATTCTAATTTTTGGTTCTCTTTTGACAGTTTTTTCCTCCCATTCTAGAGGTTTTAAGATTTTTTTTTTTTCCAGTGTTTTGAAATTTCATGATGCTGTACCTTGATGTGAGTTTATTTTTATTCATTGTGTTGGACATTCAGGGGCTCTTTTAATTTGAAAGCTGTGTACTTCAATTCTTGAAAATATTCTTCTATTTTTTTTCTTGTCTTGAACTAGTAAATATAATAACTGTATGATCCTTTAGTTCTCTTTTATCTCCTGAATCTTCTACTAAGTTGTTTTTATTATATTTCTAATTTTCAGGAGTTCTTTTTGGTTTCCTAATATTCTTTTTAAAAAACGATACTGTTCTTCTTTCATGAATGTACTATTTTCTCTCACTTCTCCAAAAATATTATAGGCAGGTGTTTTGTTTGTAAATTTTCTTCTTCTTGCAGTCTGCCTTTTTCCTTCAAGCTACTTTATTTCTTTTTGTTCGGATCTCCGTTTTTCATGTTAGCAGTTCTTCTTCCAAGTCTTCCTCTGCTCATATTAAAATCAAGATTGAGGCTTATTGGGAGCTTTGGGTTCATGTGTCTTACTATAAAGTTCTCTGGGTGGGTGGTCTTACTAGGGACCCTCTAGTTCAGGTCTTTTATTTTGGACAGAGGAATCAGAATAATCGTTTGGCTTCCCATCTGAAGTATTAGACCTGGCTTTTGATATTCTGGTTGCTGAGTAAGACAAGAGGGTTACAGGTCTCAGTATTCAGTGTGGAGTCATGTACGACTTTTTGCAGCCTTATGGACTGTAGCCTGCCAAACTCCTCTGTCCATGAATTTTTCCAGATAAGAATACTGGAGTGGGTTGCTCTTTCCTCCTCCAGTGGAAGTGGGCTTTCGTTTATTTTCCTCCCTTCATCTGTGCCTTGTCTCTCTTAGTCCAGAGACCCTCTGTTAAAACTCACCTTGTTGTCTGCCAGGGTTGGAAAAGGGCCAGAGGCCTGGCTCTGGGGGAGTATGGCAGGCAACTAATTGCTCTATAAATGAACTTCCATCTAAGCTTCCTATTCTCAGTGCCACCTTCGCCATCACTCTAGGGGTAACCGGTACAGCCAATGCAGGAGTCTTTGGCAGATTCTGTTATGTATATTAGATTGCTTTTTTTTGCTTTTCTAGTTTTCTTGGGCCTTCTAAGCCAGTTATCGTTTGCCTCTTTGCACTCTAAACTTAAAAATGTAATTGCTGCCTTCTTTTTTTGTTGTCTTTGTCTTTGAGCTTCTGTTTTGTTTTTCATTCTTTACTGTGATTTTTGGTGAGGAATAGAGTTTTGAAAGACAGAGCTAAATGTATGAGTTCAGTCTCATTCAAAGCCACAGTATTTCTGAAGCTCTGCTATTTTTATCTCATAGTTAGATGAGATGCATTTCTAAGAACACAAGATCTTTAGCTTTAGTATAACTTCCTTTATTTACCCTTTCCCTCCGTTCCTTTTCCTGCCCTTTCAATCTAGAAGCATATTTATTTTCTTTTATTTATTAGAATATTTTTATCTCTTTAGAATATATTTTATCTAAGTCCAGAGTATTTTTTTTTTCATTAGGGTGATCATGTTATCTATTCTACCCAGATGTTTTGATTATACTACATAAATGGAGAGCTTATGTGCAGAACTTTTTTCCTTTAGTTGCTTCTTTTTGAAGGCCTTAATTTTAATTTTTTATCTTTTTATTTTGAAAGATGTCTATATTAAAAAAAAACAACCCATGTACCCATCAACCAGCTTCAGCAATTATATATTGACCAGTTATTTATTTATTTTTTTACCTATTCTTTCCACTCTGTTTCCTACTTGAGAATTTGGAAGCCGATTCCATTTGATCTATAGCTGCATATGTGATACTTCAAATATATGTATCTTTAAAAGATACAAGAGTCCTTCAACTGTTGACCTGACAGAAAATAGAAAATCTGTTCTTCTGACATTAGTCTTGCAATGAGGATTCTGCTTTGTTTTTAACATGAAGGTGCACATTTTCTTGAGTACTGTCATTAATAAGGCTTAATCATGCCCATGGTTGCCACTGGATATTTCTGAGAGGTTAAGATGCATGCATGGAGAAGACAAAGATATAACAAAGGCATAAATTGGGAGGAAAATAAGCAAGAGTGAGGAAGAGAAAGCCTATATAAGATGGAGTAGATGTGTGTCTGTTCCTGATGCTGCTCAGGAATATCCTTTCCTTGGGGAATGCTTTCAACCATATTTTAAGGCTGAAATAGAGATTTAAAGTGCCTGCTTCATTTGAAGGATGATGTGGTCGGAACTGAGGTGATAAAAATATGAAGTGGGTTAGGGAGAAGGACTAAAGTAGAAGAGGAAAAATATTTATAAATTGGAAATTGAACAACATTCTCCTAAATAATGGTTAATAGACGGAATCAAAAGGAAAGTAAAAAAAATATCTTGAGACAAACGAAAATGGAAACGTAGCATACCAAAGCATTCATTCTTTGGTGCTTAGTAAAAGCAGTTCTAAGAGGGAAGGTTATAGTGATAAACACCTACATTACAAAAAAAAAAAAAAACAACTCAGTCTACCTTTGTACTTCAAGGAACTAGAAGGAGAATAAGCTCAAAGTCAGAAGGAATTAACAAAGATCAAAGCAGAAATAAATGAAATAGAGACTAGAAAGACAATAGGAAAGATCAATAAAACCAAGAATGGGTTTTTTAAAAAAGTAAAATTGACAAACATTTAGCTACACTAAGAAAAAAAGAAGACTTAAATAAAATCAGAAAGAGGAGACTGATGACAACTGATAAAGATCATAAGAAACTACTGTAAACAGTTATATACCAACAAATGAGATAACCTAGAAGAAATGGATAAATTCCTAGAAACATATAATCTACCTCCATTTCATGAAGAAATGGAAAATCTAAAGAGACCAGTTACTAGCAAAGAGATTGAATTAGTAAATAAAAACCTCTCAATAGAGAGAAATCCAGGACCAGATGGCTTCACTGTTGTTCAGTTGCTCAGTTGTGTTCGACTCCTTATGACCCCATGGACTGCAACACACCAGGCTTCTCTGTCCTTCACCATCTCCTAGAGTTTGCTCAGATTCATGTCTATTGAGTTGATGATGCCATCCAACCATCTCATCCTCTGTTGCCACCTTCTCCTCCTGCCTTCAGTCTTTGCCAGAATCATGGTCTTTTCCAGTGAGTTGGCCCTTCACATCAGGTGACCAAAATATTGGAGCTTCAGCTTTAGCATCAGTCCTTCCAGTGAATGTTCAGGGTTGATTTCCTTTAAGGTTGACTGGTTTGATCACCTCGCTGTCCAAAGGACCCTCAAGAGTCTCCTCTAGGACCACTGGAGGAAATCATTCATTTTTTGGTGCTTAGCCTTCCTTATGGCCCACCTCTCATATTTGTACATGCCTACTGGAAAAACCATAGCTTTGACTATAGGGCCCTTTGTTGGCAAAGTGTTGTCTCTGCTTTTTAATATACTGTCTAGGTTTGTCATAGCTTTTCTTCCAAGGAGTAAGCATCTTTTAATTTCATGGCTGCGGTCACCATCTGCAGTGATTTTGGCTTCACTGATGAATATTGCCAAGCATTTTAAGAAGAACTAATACCAATCCTTCTCAAACTCTTCCGAAAAACAGCAGAGAGTGCACTTCTTCCAAATTCATTGTACAGATCAGTGTTACCCTGATACCAAAGCCAGACAAGGGCACTATAAGAAAAGAAAAGAACAGGTCAGTATCCCTGATAAAGATAGATGGACATATTCTCAACAAAATATTAGCAAACTGAATTCAGTAGTAGACTAAAAGGATCATAATCAAGTGGAACTTACTTCTGAGATGTAAGGATGATTCAACATATGCTAATCACTAAGTATGATAGACCATATTAACAAAATGAAGGATTAAAAATCATGATCATTTCAATATAGATGCAGAAAAACCATTTGACAAAATTCAAGATCCTTTCATGATAAAAACTCAAATTAGAT
This sequence comes from Oryx dammah, assembly GCF_014754425.2. NCBI lineage: Eukaryota > Metazoa > Chordata > Mammalia > Artiodactyla > Bovidae > Oryx > Oryx dammah. The sequence continues at coordinate 111,200,071 of NW_024070211.1, read as the reverse complement.
GTAGATGGAATATACTGATATAATAAGGGCTGTAGATGACAAGTCTGCAGCTAACATCACACTCAAAAGCTGAAAGCTTTTCGTCTAAGATCAGGAACAAGTCAAGGATGTCCACTATTATCACTGTTATTCAAAAGGTAATGGAAGGACTTTGCTGGTGATCCAGTGGTAAAGAATCTGCCTACCAATGCAGGGGACATGGTTTTGATTCTTGGTCCAGGAAGATTCCACATGCCACCAGGCAACTAAGCCCACAACTACTGAAACTGACATGCCTTAGAGCCGTGCTCCATGACAATAGAAGGCACCACAATGAGAAGCCCTGAGACACAACTAGAGGATTAGCCCCTACTCCCTGCAACTAGAGAAAGCCCGTGCATGGCAATGAAGACCCAGTGTAGCCAAAAATAAATTTTAAAATTTTTAAATTAAAAACAAGGGAATGGAAGTCTTAACTAGAGCAATTAGACAAGGAAAAGAAATAAAAGACATCCAAGTTGGAAAGAAAAAGTTAAAGTTGTCCTTGCTTGCAGAGGACATAATATATGTAGACTACCCTAAGGATTTCCCCCCCCCCCGCCCTGCTAAGGATTTTATGCTTACACAAAATACTGTGCTGCGATTCATGGAGTTGCAAAGAGTCGGACACGACTGAGTGACTGAACTGAACTGAAAATACTGTTAGAACTAAAAATAATTTCAGGAAAATTGTCAGATATAAAATTAGTATACAAAACAGAGTAGCATTTCTGTACACCAGCAACAAACTATTGGAAAGGTAAATTAAGATTGTTTCATAATAATATGAAAAAGAAGGAAACCAGAGTAAATTTAAGTGAAAGATTTGGAAACTATAAGATGTTGATGAAAGAAATTGAAGACATAAATGAAAAGATTTTGTGTTCATGGATTGAGAAATTACTATTGTTAAAATATCCATAATACTCAAAATGATTTATGGATTCAGTGCAATCCCTGTCAAAATTCCAGCAGCATTTTTCACAGAAATGGAAAAAAACAATCCTCAAATTTGTATGGAACCACATACAGAAAAAAACAAAACCCAAATTGCCAAATCTATCTTGAGAAAGAACAAAGCTGCAGGGATGACACTTCCTGAATTCGAACTATGTTGTGAAGGTGTAGCATTCAAAACAGTATGATATTGTCATAAAACAGACCCATAGATCAATGGAGCAGAACAAAGAGCCCAGAAATAAAGCCATGTATATATGGAGAAAGGGTTCAGTTCAGTTCAGTCACTCAGTCGTGTCCAACTCTTTGCAACCCCATGAACTGCAGCACGCCAGGCCTCCCTGTTCATCACCAACTCCTGGAGTCCACCAAACCCTTGTCCATTGAGTAGGTGATGCCATCCAACCATCTCATCCTCTGTCATCCCCTTCTCCTCCTGTCCTCAATCTTTCTTAGCATCAGGGTCTTTTCAAATGAGTCAGCTCTTCGCATCAGGTGGCCAAAGTATTGGAGTTTCAGCTTCAACATCAGTCTCTTTAATAAACGGTGTTGGGGAAACGGGACTCCTATCTTAAACCATACACAAAAGCCAGCTCAAAATGGATTAAAAACTTAAATGTAAGACCTGAAACTTTAAACCCCTGGAATAAAACATGGAGAGTAAGCTCCTTGACATCCATCTTGGCAATGATTTTTTTGAATTTGACACCACAAGCAAAGGCAACAAAAGGAAAAATAAACATGTAGGACTACATCAAACTGAAAAGCTGCACAGCAAAGAAAACCAACAACAAAATGAAAATTTAAGCTATGGAATGGGAGAAAATATTTTCAAACTATATATCTGATAAAGGATTCATATCCAAAAAATACAAGGAACTCATTCAGCAAAGTAGCAGAACAAAGCAAACACCCTCAAATGCAATTACAAAATGGACAAGGGACCAGAATAAACATTTTTCCAAAGAAGACATACAGATCGCCAACAAATAGATGAAAACTTGCTCAGCATTGCTAATCAGGAAAATGTGAATCAAAACCACAATGGAGTATCCCCTCATGCTTACTGCGTTGTCTGTTAGTGAAAAGACCAGACACGACAAATATCGCCAAGGATGTGGAGGAAAGGGAACCTGTGTACACTCTTGATGGGAAAGTAAACTGGTACAGCCACCATGGAAAACAATACAGGAATTTCTCAAGGAGTTAAAAGAGCCTCTGTAATCCAGCAATCCTACTTCTGAGTGTGTATCCAAAGGAAACAAAGTCCATCATCTCAAAGAGACTATCTGTATTCTTGTTTATTGCAGTATTATCATAGTAGCAAAGGTATAGAAACAAGTGTCCATTGACAAAAGAATGGTTAAAGAAAATGTGTCGTGTGTGTGTACACACACACACACACACCTCATTCCACATTTATGCAATGGAATACTATTCAACAACAACAGAAAAGGAAATCCTGTCATTTGCAACAGCATGGCTGAACTTGGAGGGCATTCTACTAAGTGACATAAGCCAGTCACAGAAAGACAAATACTTCCTGGTATCACTTAAAAAATAAAACATTGTACACGTAGAAACAGAGTAGAATAATGACTATGATTGGAGGGGGTAGGAGAAATAGGAAGAGGCTGGAAAAGGGCATAAATTTTATTATAAGATGAATAAAATCTGAAGATCTAATGTATAACATGGTGATGAAAATACTGTATTGTATAATTGAAATTTGCCAAGAGTAGAACTTAAGTGTTCTCGTCAAAAAAAAAAGTATGTGAAGTGATGGATGTGTTAACTCAATGGTGGGAGTCCTTGCGCAATGTATACATATGTCAAATCATAACGTTGTACACATTTTTAAATATGCTACAGTTTTATTTGTCAGTTATACTTTCAGGTCAGTTCAGTCGCTCAGGCATGTCTGACTCTGCAACCCCATGAATCACAGCACGCCAGGCCTCCCTGTCCATCACCAACTCCCGGAGTTCACTCAGACTCACGTCCATCGAGTCGGTGATGCCATCCAGCCATCTCATCCTCTGTCGTCCCCTTCTCCTCCTGCCCCCAATCCCTCCCAGCATCAAGGTCTTTTCCAATGAGTCAACTCTTTGCATGAGGTGGCCAAAGTACTGGAGTTTCAGCTTAAGCATCATTCCTTCCAAAGAAATCCCAGGGGCGATCTCCTTCAGAATGGACCAGTTGGATCTCCTTGCAGTCCAAGGGACTCTCAAGACTCTTTTTCAACACCACAGTTTAGCCTTCTTCACAGTCCAACTCTCACATCCATACGTGACTATTGGAAAAACTATAGCCTTGACTAGACGGATCTTAGTCGGCAAAGTAATGTCTCTGCTTTTGAATATGCTGTCCAGGTTGGTCATAACTTTCCTTCCAAGGAGTAAGCGTCTTTTAATTTCATGGCTGCAATCACCATCTGCAGTGATTTTGGAGCCCCCCAAAATAAAGTCTGACACTATTTCCACTGTTTCCCCATCTATTTCCCATGAAGTGAAGGGACCAGATGCCATGATCTTCGTTTCTGAATGTTGAGCTTTAAGCCAACTTTTTCACTCTCTTCTTTCACTTTCATCAAGAGGCTTTTTAGTTCCTCTTCACTTTCTGCCGTAAGGGTATTGTCATCTGCATATCTGAGGTTATTGATATTTCTCCCAGCAATCTTGATTCCAGCTTGTGCTTCTGCCAGCCCAGCGTTTCTCATGATGTACTCTGCATATAAGTTAAATAAGCAGGGTGACAATATACAGCCTTGACGTACTCCTTTTCCTATTTGGAACCAGTCTGTTGCTCCATGTCCAGTGCTAATTGTTGCTTCCTGACCTGCATACAGATTTCTCAAGAGGCAGGTTAGGTGGTCTGGTATTCCCATCTCTTTCAGAATTTTCCACAGTTAATTGTGATCCACACAGTCAAAGGCTTTGGCACAGTCAATAAAACAGAAACAGATGTTTTTCTGGAACTCTTGCTTTTTCCATGATCCAGCAGATGTTGACAATTTGATGTCTGGTTCCTCTGCCTTTTCTAAAACCTGCTTGAACATCAGGAAGTTCACAGTTCACGTATTGCTGAAGCCTGGCTTGGAGAATTTTGAGCATTACTTTACTAGCATGTGAGATGAGTGCAATTGTGCGGTAGTTTGAGCATTTTTTGGCATTACCTTTCTTTGGGATTGGAATGAAAACTGACCTTTTCCAGTCCTGTGGCCGCTGCTGAGTTTTCCAAACTTGCTGGCATATTGAGTGCAGCACTTTCACAGCATCATCTTTCAGGATTTGAAATAGCTCAACTGGAATTCCATCACCTCCACTAGCTTTGTTTGTAGTGATGCTTTCTAAGCCCCACTTGACTTCACATTCCAGGAGGTCTGGCTCTAGATGAGTGATCACACCATTGTGATTATCTGGATCATGAAGATCTTTTTTGTACAGTTCTTCCGTGTATTCTTGCCACCTCTTCTTAATATCTTCTGCTTCTGTTAGGTCCATACCATTTCTGTCCTTTATCGAGCCCATTTTTGCATGAAATGTTCCCTTGGTATCTCTAATTTTCTTGAAGAGATCTCTAGTCTTTCCCATTCTGTTGTTTTCCTCTATTTCTTTGCATTGATCGCTGAAGAAGGCTTTCTTATCTCTTCTTGCTATTTGGAACTCTGCGTTCAGATGCTTATATACTTTAATAAGTTGGAATTTAAAAAGTAGAAGGGGTGGAAAAGAAAACTACTTTGTCAAATCGTGTGTGTGCTTAGTTGCTCAGTTGTGCCCAACTGTCTGCGGCCCCATGGACTCTAACCTGCCAGGCTCCTCTGTCGATGGAATTTTCCAGGCAAGAACGCTGTAGAGGGTTGCCATTTCCTGCTTCAGGGGATCGTCCTGACCCAGGGGTCGAACCCGCACCTCTTGAGTCTTCAGGATTGGCTGGTGGATTTTTTTACCACTAGTGCCACCTGGAAATCCTTGTTAAATCATGCTGGTGGTTTATTTTGTACTCTATCTTTCATATATTTTTACCAGTTGATTTTTAGTTTCTCTGCTTTTGTTGGTCTTTTCAAGAAAATCCAAATATGTGTGATGATATTATCAAATTTTTTAAAAGTTAAGATTATTGAAGATTTAGTAGATTGGATAAACTTGTCTTTAGCTTGTCAACCTGCTAAGAAAATACTTAAAAACTTATTTTATTGTTAAATATCATACAACTATGGACATATTTATATGTATATTTTATACACATATAAAACAAATGTATAGTTTAATGAATTATGAGTAAAACCAGTTTTAATGTCTTTCAACCACTGTTGAGATACAGAAAAATATAATTAGTAAAATGGTGAAACTTCTATCAAAAGCTATTTTAAATGTCAGAAAAGGGTAAAGCAGCATTGATTTGTAGGCTTTTATAAAAGAATGATAATGCTAATTGCAATGTTTAATATGTCTTCTGTGAATAATATTTATATATTTAGATAGGAATATTGTTTCCAAGGGCTTCCCTGGTGGCTCAGACTGAAATCCATAGGGAAGATCCCCTGGAAAAGGAACTGGCAGCCCACTCTAGTACTCTTGCCTGGAGAATTCCATGGACAAAGGACCTGGAGCGCTACAGTCCATGGGGTCACCGAGTCGGGCACAGCTGAACAACTCACTTTCATTATTTCCAGAGTTGCAAATAGTGTGAAAATGGCATCTAATAGCACTATTATGATGATGTGATAGCAGATTTATTTGGATTATGTCATGTGTCCTAGGAAAGAAATGCTCTAATTTGGACTTTTAAATAGTCCTTAGGAGATGGGAATACCAGACCACCTGACCTGTCTCTTGAGAAACCTGTATGCAGGTCAGGAAGCAACAGTTAGAACTGGACATGGAACAATAAACTGGTTCCAAATAGAAAAAAGGAGTACGTCAAGGCTGTATATTGTCACCCTGCTTATTTAACTTATATGCAGAGTACATCATGAGAAACGCTGGACTGGAAGAAGCACAAGCTGGAATCAAGATTGCTGGGAGAAATATCAATAACCTCTGATATGCAGATGACACCACCCTTATGGCAGAAAGTGAAGAACTAAAGAGTCTCTTGATGAAAGTGAAAGAAGAGAGTGAAAAAGTTGGCTTAAAGCTCAACATTCAGAAAACGAAGATCATGGCATCCGGTCCCATCACTTCATGGGAAATAGATGGGGAAACAGTGGAAACACTGTCAGACTTTATTTTTGGGGGCTCCAGAATCACTGCAGATGGTGACTGCAGCCATGCAATTAAAAGACGCTTACTCCTTGGAAGGAAAGTTATGACCAACCTAGATAGCATATTCAAAAGCAGAGACATTACTTTGCCAACAAAGGTCCATCTAGTCAAGGCTATGGTTTTTCCAGTAGTCATGTGTGGATGTGAGAGTTAGACTGTGAAGAAGGCTGAGCGCTGAAGAATTGATGCTTTTGAACTGTGGTGTTGGGGAAGACTCTTGAGAGTCCCTTGGACTGCAAGGAGATCCAACTGGTCCATTCTGAAGGAGATCAGCCCTGGGTGTTCTTTGGAAGGAATGATGCTAAAGCTGAAACTCCAGTACTTTGGCCACCTCATGCGAAGAGTTGACTCATTGGAAAAGACTCTGATGCTGGGAGGGATTGAGGGCAGGAGGAGAAGGGGACGACAGAGGATGAGATGGCTGGATGGCATCACCGACTCGATGGACGTGAGTCTGAGTGAACTCCGGGAGTTGGTGATGGACAGGGAGGCCTGGCGTGCTGTGGTTCATGGGGTCGCAAAGAGTCAGACATGACTGAGTGACTGAACTGAACCTAGGGTATTACTTGCACTTTAAAAATTTAATTAATTATTTAATTAATTTTTGGCTGTGCAGGGACTTTCTCTAGTTGCAACGAGCAGGGTCTTCTCTTGTTGGAGAGCATGGTATCTTGGGCACATGGGCTCAGTAGTTATGGCACTCGGGCTTAGTTGCCCCACAGCATGTGGGATCTTCCTGGATCAGGTATCAAACCTGCATACCCTGATTTTGTCAGGTGGATTGGTAATCACTGGACCACCAGGGAAGCCCACTTTTTTTTTTTTTAAATTTTAGTTGATATCACCTGCTACAAAGTTTGGCTGCCCAGTAGTTGAAAAGTTCCACGATCTTCTGGATTGTTTTACAGTTTGTGGGTATCACTCAAAGCCACATAGAGTGATAGATGAACAGTGTTTATGCAGTTTGTTATTCATAACTTTCATATTAGAATTTGAGCTGTGGTTGGTTGAATCTAAGGACATGAAACCCTCGGATAGGGAGAGCCACCTGTAATCTAAAAAGTGCTTGGGATGACAAGAACTTCTTCAAGCAGGAGAGTTACTACATATTTTAAAAGCAAAAACTTAAAGCACTGAAAAAATACTGTTTTCAGTAATGAAAACTTTTCAAGTAAACAAAGGTGTTTTTTTTTCCCCCTCCCTTTTTATTGACATTCTGTGACTCACTTTTCTTTCTGAGAAATAACATGTAGTAAGTATATTTTCAGGAAAATGTGCTTTTTGAAAAGACATGAAGAGTTTTGCTGTACATTCAGAGATGTGTATTATTCATTTTTAAAGTGAATGCATGTAGAGGAAGGATGTCTCTGCTTTTCTAAAACACACATTTGGGGTATGCTTCCATCAGCCTGAGGCCATGTTTCTGACTTCTTCCTCCAGGAACTACAGTTGGAACATGCAAGGCAAGCCTTTGCTCTCAAAGACAAAAGCAAAAGTGGCCTGATTTCTGGTCTGGATTTCAGTGACATCATGGTTACCATCCGGTCTCACATGCTTACTCCCTTCGTGGAGGAGAACTTAGTCTCAGTAAGTAAAAAGCAGTGCCTTCACCTTTCTGTTTCCTCAGACCTTTGAAACCATTGTCCTGGATTGCATCTCTCTGCATGTCTGCCTCTCATGTGTTGTAACTTTACTCTTAGTTGGTAGGAGGTAATCAGATGTGTGTAAGGGAGGGGTGTGTGTGTGTTGGTGGGGGGGGGGGTGATAGTGAATAGCTTTACCCCAGATCAGCACCACAATCTTGCTCTCATATATTTCCAAATTGTTTATTTCCATTTACAGAGTCCACCTAAAGAAAACAGGGGAGTATGTAGACAAGGGTGTGCAATTCCTTTTTCCCAAGGGCAGTACTTCTCACAGACACTACTGCCTTCACCTTTGGCCTCTTTCCATCCCACCAGGCTCCCAAAGCCTTGCTATAAGGATGGCTCCTTCCTTTGTTGCCTGCAGGGTGCTGTTTGCTAGAGGGATCATCACTGGCCTCTACACTGTTTTAATAGCCATGGCTGTGGCAGAAGGTATGGAGGAAGTATGTGGGCGTCAGCCCCTGTGGCTCACTCCTCTCTCTGCCCCTTCACCTGTGCATTCACTCTGCATGGACCAGACAGGTTTTTGTTCTTGAAACTGCTAAACTCTGTAAAGTAAGCATCTGGGCCAACAGCACACTGATGTCATCCACTTCCTCACAAAGAATGGTGAAACTGTCCTCACTTACCGGTTTTCTTGTTCCTGTATTGTACTTATGTGTAAGTTTTTGATTGCTGCTTGTTTTAAATGGAGGGAAGCCAATGAGGGCTTGTGTTGTCTCAGCTGAAGATCATTATCCCTGATTTAGACCAGGGTAGAAAGATCAACTTCTGTTCTTTTTCTTCAGTGAATTTGAACATGGAGCATGTCACTTTCTCCTGTACATTTCACCTCCTTGACACCCATCTCCCACTCCCCTACCCTCACCTCATACCCTAGCCAAAAAAATGAAAGAAGGAAGAAAAGAAAGTAAGGGAGAGAGGGAGGAGAGAAGAAAAGAAAATCCTAGAAAGAAGGACTCAGTACCTTGGGGTGAGGGAACCTGTTTAATCTTTTCCAGTTGGTTAGATAGAGCTGTTATAGCCTCCGTTTACCAAATGCCATCTCAGTTTCTGGAGGAATGTGTTAGATAATTTGGATCTGGCTTTTTGGGTCACTGGTATCCAAATTTAGGCTAATACAAATATCACATATATTTGGGTTAAGGCTTGTGTGTGAGGGATGGGGGTGGGAACATATACCCATCGTTACCTATATGTCCTTAATATAGATCTTTATGATTAAGGTTGTCACACTGTCATTTCCATAAGTATTTGAGTTTTTAATAGAGAATGTTTTTAATCATCTGGACTCCTCTGACTCTTGGCTTAGAAACTAAATGTTTGCAAGCTACGAAAAATACTCTCTTTTGAGTTTATGTCCAACTGTTGGGTAGAGGGAGAAGTTACCTCCCACCCTGCAGAGGAGGGTAGCCTGTATTGTCCCCCTTCTTCCCCAGGCATGAGAGAGCCTCTTTAGCACTATTCCACTAAAGACATATTTATAGCAAGTAAATCCTCCCTAGATTTTCTCTACACCTTTTTGGAGTTTTTTTGGTAGTTTTACATTTTGTCACAGAGATTCAGAGCTCAGCACAGACCATTCTATATGTTAATTATAACAAGGAGCTTAAAAAAGAAAAGATTAGTAAAATTGATAGAGTGAAATAGTCTTAAAATTTAAAGTTACCACTGGTTTTTGTATATGGGTATAGAAAAAAAGCAAGTTTAAAAAATGTTTCTTATATTGTATGTTGAGGTTTGGATTATCCAGAAATAGCAGGAGTTTCGTAGTTGAAGGTCTTGAAAATCCTGTTTAAATAATCATTGGTTTTGATCTGTGATAATTGTATTTGTTGTTTTTGACCTTATAGGTAGATGAACCATGAAGTCCAACTTCCAGATGTTGCTTTCTTCCTTAACACCTAAATTACATAGACTTTCCTGAGGGCTTGAAATGCACTGACAGTGTTTCAGCATGATACCTTCCTTGTGTTTATGAACTGGTTGTTCATCATTTTAGTAATGAAGACTCCTTTGTGTCCATAAATGTGCTTTTGTTTTTGTTTGTTTAACTTTCTGTGTTGTCATTTCCTAGGCAGCCGGAGGAAGTATCTCACACCAGGTTAGCTTCTCATACTTCAATGCATTTAACTCCTTACTGAATAACATGGAGCTTGTTCGTAAGATATATAGCACTCTAGCTGGCACAAGGAAAGATGTTGAAGTCACAAAGGGTAAGATTTTTAAAATACATATTGATTCGAATCTCAGCATTTTCACTTTTCTTTATCTAGGGTGAGAGGTTGATCTAGGTTTACTACTGTGAAGCCACATCTAAAAACTATGTTCCCATGTGTGTCTGTTTCACTTGGACCAGCATGGTCTCCAAAAATCCAGTTGGATTTAATGAGATACTGAGGTCAGGAGTGGAAAAGTGGCTCTGACAGTTTTAAAAAGAACCGTGGCCCAGTCTGTCAAACAGGTCAGTGGCAACGGCTTCTTTGTATGAGGAAGGAGTGGCCGCAGAAAGATGGGCAGAACTACTCCTTTTGCTGAATTGAGGTGGGATGTTTTAAGTGACTGGAGAAGAGCCAGTTCTTTTATCTTGTAGCTCTGGAGACCAAAGCAAATAAACAAGATGAGGTTAGAGGAACCTAAAGAGATTGTTTTACCTCTGAAATTACTTTACCTGCTTCTACTGTTTCATCATCTTAACATTTTATCTTTTGCCAGTTTTCATATTTTTGTAGTTATTTCTATGTAGCTGAACTTAAATATTGAAATTCAGTTTTAGATTTTTAAAATAATACTAAAATGCTTTTAGCTTTCAGATAATAGTTAAGGTAGAAGCTTGTTACATGTTAAGAGTCTTTGAAGATTTTAAAGTATTTTCTTTTTCTTCCAGAGGAATTTGCCCAGAGTGCCATACGCTATGGACAAGTCACCCCACTAGAAATTGACATCCTGTACCAGCTTTCAGACTTATATAATGCTACAGGGTAATTATTCCAGTAATTCCTCATGATACGTTTTAGGACAGTTACTTTAATGTGAAGCACTGGTGTTCTTTTAGTTTATTTATACAATAGTTTGCTCAGTATATAAATTTCAAGAAAAAGACACAAGCAGATATGAGAAACAGGGGAGGAGGATGAGACAGGTGAAGTAGGGCAAAATGGAGGAAGGGAAAGGGAAAGCAAGAAGGGGAGGGGAAGAGAAAGGAAGGGAAGAAATGGAGAGAGAGAGGCAAAGAAGGGAGTAAGGGTTGTTGAAGAGTGTGAGAGAGGGGAATGGGGAAGGAAGAATGATAGAGGAGGGGAAGAGAGAAATGAGAAGTAAGTGAGGGACAGAAAAAATGATTTAATCTGGACTCTGTAGACGTGGTTAGAAAGTTTTCGAGATTTGTGGATATTTGCCTAAATTTATAAAATAAATTGAAGTACATGTTCAGGAATCTTATAACCTTTTTTTGATTCATTGTGAGTGGGCATTTTCCTAAACAGTATATACCATTTTGTGTTGGAGGGTATCATTTTCTTGAAATATGCCTGTGACATTATTATCATGCTTATTATCATAATTAAGCTTAGATGTTTTATGTCTCTTTTATAGATTGAAAAAACCCAGAGCACATAGAGAGTATTTAATTTGTGAAGTCTTACACAAATCCAGATGAAAAAGCTTTGTCTGTGGGCATCCAGTAGGATAGGGGATAGGGGACTCATGATCTACTAAGTGATCAGATTTTAAGTTATGTAAGTGTAGGCATATCTGAAAAATAGGTTTTAACCCTAGAACTGAAGACTAGTAGAAGTTGAGTGTACATAGATAATTTATTGCTTTCATGTTACATAATAAATTGTCAAGCTGGAGTTGATACTGGATAAACCAGCCAGTCTTTGATGATTGACATGAAATATCAGGCCATACCTCATCCATCTAGAATTTACATTTGTAGTAAAGGTATTGAACATCCTTCATGATAATAAAAGCTTGCAAAAAGTGCTTCTCAAAACTGGATCTGAAGTGACCTACTACCTGGATCATGGAATACACTTATTTTAAAACAGTAGTTCATTCACTCGGTTCAAAACTCAAAGAGTTTTAAAGGGCCCGCTGTAAAAACATCTCCTATCCACCCCTTCTCCCTTCTACCCTTAAAGGCAACCAGTATCTATCACTTTTGTGTTTATCCTTCTCAAGATACTTTGCACTTAAGCATTAAAGATGTATACTAAAGAAATGTATTCAGTGTGTATGAACTGAACAGTCAGTGTTTATACTTTGCTTCTGAGAAGAATTATTTCTTTAGTTTTTGTAATCGATCTTTAAAGTCATTAAATTTATGTACTGCCTATTATTTCTTTAGAGTCTTTTGCTTTTTGTGTGGCAAGCAAGGTCTGAAGTTTTTTTTTCCCTCTTACTAATTATCTGTGTAAATAGGGAAATACTACTTTTAAACCATAGTTCTCTTTTACCCTTTTCTTTCTGAAGAAAGGTGATCTTAGTATGAGGTGTCTGTCGATGTCTAACAGTTCTTTCTTTCCCGTATTTTTGCCTGAAGGCGCTTGACTTTGGCAGATATTGAGAGAATAGCCCCACTGGCTGAAGGAGCCTTACCTTACAACCTGGCAGAACTTCAGAGACAGGTAGGAGGCATGTCATAAACAGAATCATCTTCAAAAATGCTAAAGTATTATGGAAGTGACAGCCTGAACCTTCTGAATCTATGGAAATGAAAACATGATTTACAGAAAGACTTTACCTAGCACAAAGATTACCTTTATAAAACTGTTAGCCCCACCCTTATAGAGCATTCTTATGGGGCAGCTAGATTTATGTTTTTTTTTTTTTCTTTTAGCTTTTTAAGATAAGGAAAATAAGAGTGTAGACTCCTGCAGAGTAGCAGTCTTTTTCCTTTCATTTGTCTAGTGACATTTAAAGATTAGTGTGACGTTCACTTTGTATTATCAAACTGGTATTTATAGGGTTTTTAAAATACAAGACATTACTGAAACGAATCTTTGACTGAGAATCTTTCACTATAGTGTCTTATAGAGATTACAACAATAACACAGGAAAACTATGTAAATAATGAACCAGAAAGAAAACCTTGATGATTATTACATTTTTGATAATATTTGTTTTTTGTTTATCTTAAGAGTGATAAAAACTAACTTCTGAGTCCTATAAAGTTAATGCAGCCTTATTTCTGGTTTCAAAAATACTCTCTTGGTAGGAAAATAAACTCTATGATATTACCTTGAAGAGTGGAATTGAGCAGATTTTTTAAAAATCTTGTTTTAAACTGAAACCCTATTTCTGAGGTATCTGGAAGAAGCCTCAGTTGCAGCGGTGGTCACATGGTTTTGGGAGTGGGAATGAAGGTTATAGGAGGGCTAGTCCTGTCTAACAGACGTGAGACCTGTGTCCCTCATGATTCTGTAGAAGACTGTGATACACTATGAGGCTAGGAGACGTGGGGAAGGGGAGGGGAGACGGGCGGGTGGGGTGAAGAAGACAGGAGACGAGAGAGGTGGGGAGAGAGAGAGAGAGAGAAAGAAAGGCTATATTGGCATACCATGGAAAGGCCCCTGTCTGTCTTGCTGCTACCGCATTGATGAGTAGCCAGGTGTGCTAGCAAAAGATCAAGGTATCTGAGTGTGGTTCACTGTGGGAAGTTTCAGTAGCAAAACTTTCTTCTGTTTGAGCTCCATAGAATGATGATTCTACCTCTGAAACAAATTAGAATTTTCAGTTTTACTCTGTATAATAATCAAGAACTTCATAGGTATTATACGATCTTATTTAAAGGTTGCTAAGAAATTTACAAAATAGGATTTACGTTAAAAGTTTTTATAGTAGTGCTATAGTCAGGTAAGTAAATTGAAAATGGAAACTAATTGCTTTTATATCTACATTTTATGTTAATACTTTGTTTGGGGTGTAGTAAAAGCTTCCTGTAATTAAAATATATCAGTAACCCACTGAGATTTAGCCTCTTTAGTAGTAAAAAGCTCTTATTTGCTGCCTTCAAAGTTTATTTTTGTTATAAGTTCTCAGATCCTTAAAAAAAAATAGGTGGATTTATTCCAATTCATTGATTTATAGTAAAATTTAATAAAATTATTTAACATTTGGAGATGTGTTAAAATATTTAAAGAGCTCTTACTGAGTATAATTTTTATTTTATAGTACATATTTTATAAACAAGCATTTTTTCTTGAAGTTTGAAAAATTTCATTTCAAAAGGTTTTTTTGTTTTTTTTTTTTTTAGTGTTACATGTCTATGAATAAAGCTTTCTTTGGGGGTGTCCTTAATAATTGTTAACTGGGGAATATCTCATTTAGCTTATTAAAAACAATGTAATGAATTAAAAAACCCAACTCATTTCCTCATTTTTCAACCTTTCTGGTGCTCTTCTTATTTTACTGGCCTTTCTCGCCCCTAGCTATTTTGCTGGAGGCCATCAATGAAGGTTGGCTTTTGTAATCTTTGGCTCCCTAAGTCTGCATCGCTCATAGTTCTGATTCCTTAGGAAGGTGTTGTAATTCTGCCACTGTTGGAAATTTTCTTGAAGACTAGAGTCGAAGATTTGCCTGCCTTCAGTGGCAGCACTGATGCTCAAAGCTCTTGTCAGTTACTTAGAAAATGGGCAGTGATAGAAACCACCATTATCTCTTGCTCTCTTCCTTTTCCCTAACTGGTAGAATGGCATGGGGACCTGCAGTCTCCAGAGAACAGGTAAACATCCTGGGTGTACGATTTTGGTCCCAAAGGAGGAAGCTCAGACAGAGCCCATATTGTTTATTTTTCCTTTCACATATCACTTAGATAGGGTAGTCTCATTGCTGAGGAGTTGGGCTTCCCAGGTGGCACAGGTGAGGAATCCACCTGCCAATGCAGGAGACGTTAAGAGATGCGAGTTTGGTCCTTGGGTCGGAAAGATCCCCTGGAGGAAGAGATGGTACCCCACTCCAGTGTTCTCGCCTGGAAAAGTCCATGGGGGCTTGCACAGAGTTGGACATGAATGAACGATTGAACACAAACACACATTGCTGAGAGTTTGGAATAAAGAAGTAAAAATGAAGATTTAAACTCTGTTTTTTTTCCTGTAAATCATTATAAAAACAACACATGGAAAAAATAAAACTCAAGTCATAAATAATTTTTAGAATTTCATGGAAACAGATAACACTAATATTATTTAAGAGGGATTTACAGCCATTGTAAAATCTGACCTTTACTGTCTTTGGGATCTGGTATAAGTTTCTATGGACCTCGGTTTCTCCTTTAGTAAAATGAGTACCTGCAGATCTTTCTAAGAATCCTTCAAGTTCCTGCATCCTATAAAAATTATATGAAGCAATGGATTTTTTTCTTTTTCAAAAAATTTAATATATCTCCATTTTCCTTGTAACATTAAAAGCTTTATAAGGAATATAGGCTAAGACCTAAGTAGAATAATATAAAAATATGCCTGAGTTCTTACAGCAAACAAAGTAGTAAACTTTCTGCAGTTTTCAGTCTAGAAAAAGCTTTTCTGAGTTAAATTATTTTAAACTTATTAATATGAGGCATTCTAAGGTAGCCACATAGACTGTAATTTTAGTGACTTGTTTTTAAAACTTCTCTAGACCACAAAATCACAGTACTGCCAACCATAACTATGTCCATGTTACTTCCAGAAGACACTTTTGATTCTCTTGTAATTTTTCCTATGTTATCAAACTAGGAGTATATAATTATTTACATTTTGTATGTAGAGTATTCCCCTATAGGAATTTTCTTGAAGCCTAGACAAAAAATAGGAAGAACGGCATGTTGTGTTATCTCAACCTGTGAAAGTTATGAAAACACATGTGCGTGATGGAGGATCTCCGAGCTCAGAAATAAAAGCTATGAGAGAGGCAGAGTTTAAGAACCTGGGTGCTTATTAGGTAACATCTTTCCTGTCTCAGTTTCGTCATTTATTAAGTGGAGAGCGTAGTATCCATCTCATAGCATTGTGAGAATTACATGAGATCATGCACTTATACCTACTAAGTGTGCAAAACGTGTTAACTGCTATTATTGTTGTGGTGGTAGTTGGTAAATATGAGAAGGCTATCTGAGCAAACTCCAAGTTGAACTCAAATATAGATATTTAAGGGTCTAGATCTGATAGATAGAGTGCCTGATGAACTACGGAATGAGGTACATGACATTGTACAGGAGACAGGGGTCAAGACCATCCCCATGGAAAAGAAATGCAAAAAAGCAAAATGGCTGTCTGGGGAGGCCTTACAAATAGCTGTGAAAAGAAGAGAGGCAAAAAGCAAAGGAGAAAAGGAAAGATATAAGCATCTGAATGCAGAGTTCCAAAGAATAGCAAGAAGAGATAAGAAAGCCTTCTTCAGTGATCAATGCAAAGAAATAGAGGAAAACAATAGAATGGGAAAGCCTAGAGATTTCTTCAAGAAAATTAGAGGTACCAAGGGAACATTTCATGCAAAGATGGGCTCAATAAAGGACAGAAATGGTCTAGACCTAACAGAAGCAGAAGATATTAAGAAGAGGTGGCAAGAATACACGGAAGAACTGTACAAAAAGATCTTCACGACCCAGATAATCATAATGATGTGATCACTAATCTAGAGCCAGACATCTTGGAATGTGAAGTCAAGCGGGCCTTAGAAAGCATCACTACAAACAAAGCTAGTGGAGGTGATGGAATTCCAGTTGAGCTGTTTTAAATCCTGAAAGATGATGCTGTGAAAGTGCTGCACTCAATATGCCAGCAAGTTTGGAAAAGTCAGCAGTGGCCACAGGACTGGAAAAGGTCAGTTTTCATTCCAATCCCAAAGAAAGGCAATGCCAAAGAATGCTCAAACTACTGCACAGTTGTACTCATCTCACATGCTAGTAAAGTAATGCTCAAAATTCTCCAAGCCAGGCTTCAGCAATATGTGAACTGTGAACTTCCAGAGGTTCAAGCTGGTTTTAGAAAAGGCAGAGGAACCAGAGATCAAATTGCCAACATCCGCTGGATCATGGAAAAAGCAAGAGAGTTCCAGAAACACATCTATTTCTGCTTTATTGACTATGCCAAAGCCTTTGACTGTGTGGATCACAATAAACTGGAAAATTCTGAAAGAGATGGGAATACCAGACCACCTAACCTGCCTCTTGAGAAATCTGTATGCAGATCAGGAAGCAACAGTTAGAACTGGACATGGAACAACAGACTGGTTCCAAATAGGAAAAAGAGTACGTCAAGGCTGTATATTGTCACCCTGCTTATTTAACTTCTATGCAGAGTACATCATGAGAAACACTGGGCTGGAAGAAGCCCAAGCTGGAGTCAAGATTGCTGGGAGAAATATCAATAACCTCAGATATGCAGATGACACCACCCTTATGGCACAAAGTGAAGAGGAACTAAAAAGCCTCTTGATGAAAGTGAAAGAGGAGAGGGAAAAAGTTGGCTTAAAGCTCAACATTCAGAAAACGAAGATCATGGCATCCGGTCCCATCACTTCATGGGAAATAGATGGGGAAACAGTAGAAACAGTGTCAGACTTTATTTTTTTGGGCTCCAAAATCACTGCAGATGGTGACTGCGGCCACGAAATTAAAAGACGCTTACTCCTTGGAAGAAAAGTTATGACCAACCTAGATAGCATATTCAAAAGCAGAGACATTACTTTGCCAACTAAGGTCCGTCTAGTCAAGGCTATGGTTTTTCCAGTCGTCATGTGTGGATGTGAGAGTTGGACTGTGAAGAAAGCTGAGTGCCGAAGAATTGATGCTTTTGAACTGTGGTGTTGGAGAATACTCTTGAGAGTCCCTTGGACTGCAAGGAGATCCAACCAGTCCATTCTGAAGGAGATCAGCCCTGGGATTTCTTTGGAAGGAATGATGCTAAAGCTGAAACTCCAGTACTTTGGCCACCTCATGCGAAGAGTTGACTCATTGGAAAAGACTCTGATGCTGGGAGGGATTGGGGGCAGGAGGAGAAGGGGACGACAGAGGATGAGATGGCTGGATGGCATCACGGACTCAATGGGCACGGGTCTGAGTGAACTCCAGGAGTTGGTGATGGACAGGGAGGCCTGGTGTGCTGCGATTCGTGGGTTCTCATGAGTCGGACATGACTGAGCGACTGAACTGATAGATATGACACAACTCCTTCATTCACCCTCATCTACTTTCCTTAGAAGAATGGCAAGTGAGGAAGAATTATATCTGGTGTCTCTCCTTTATTGCCTTAAATGTTTCACTTTTTAAATTTTTGTGCTGGGTGATATTCTATATTGTATTTTTTTAAAAATTGTGATTGATGGATATCACACATGAAAAAGATTCATACCCCACAACATACCCCCAAGTCTGTTCCACCTGGGGTGGAATACAAATTCTTTTGTGATATACAAAAGAATTTTGTTTAATTTTCTGTAACCTTTTAGAGGGCTTCCCAGGTTGCCCTAGTGGTAAAGAACCCTCCTGCCAATGCAAGAGACATAAGAAATGTGGGTTTGATCCCTGGGTTGGAAAGATCCCCTGGAGAAGGGCTTGGCAACCCATGCCAGTATTCTTGCCTGGAGAATCCCATGGACAGAGGAGCCTGGCAGGCAAATATAGTCCATAGGATCGCAAAGAGAAAGGACTGAAGTGATTTAGGACAGCACATTTTGCCATTACAGTCATGTATTTTAGTTGGTATAAAGTGTAGTCTTCCCCTCCCGCCTCAACCCATGCTCAGTATAAAAAACTGTAGCTTTTCCTTTTTTTTTTTTTTTCTGTTCATCCACAGTGTACCATTTGGAAGAGGCACTTCTTTTTATTGGGTTGGCATACTACGTGAAGTAGCTTGGTTTAGGCAGGGTGCTTGACCTGTTAACTGACATGATCTTGCCTTACCTAATTCTCATTTATAGGATGAGTTACGGTTAACAACAAAGTAAAAGAACTTTCTCTTCTGCAAATGAGATCTTGAACCATTTCCTCATTTCCTATCATCCATATAGCTTAGAGAGCGGGTTAAAAATCATTTAAGGTTCTCAGCTCTTATTGTGCTTTGAAAAACACTTAATTAATCTTGTTAAATATCACCTTCATGATCATAATCATAACCTTAAGGAAAAGAGTGCCTCTTTCCTTTGGCCCATTTGTTCACGGTGGGTGATCTTCTTAGTGCTGAGATTTTCTTTCAGCCTAAATGCTAAAAAATTCAGTATACAGTCATTAATAGAGATGACAGCTACAGTAGCATTGTACTTATGAATATTCATGAAGTGAAATCCATAGCATTAATTACATTAATTTACATACCCGAATATAAGTGAACCATAAGTGATAGCTAAGCCTAAAAAAAAGAAACAAAAAAACCCTTAGTAGCCGTATATTGTATGCTTAAAAATAAATAAATGCTGTTTAATAAAGGTGGAGATGACATTTCTTTCAAAAGGCATTTGGGTATTTAGAGTTAAAGATGTTTTTAGTTAAGGATTAAATCACAGTATAATCCTACAGTGTTCATAGGATTTTGTAGGGCTTAAAAACGTTCTTTAAAGGACAAGCATATAAAGAAAATATATGATTGAACACAGGAGAAACCTTTTATATGAATAAGGGAATTAGTGGTTACTTGATTCTGTCTTTAATTGAGGTATAGTTGACTTACAGTATTACATTAATTTCAGGTATGTAACAGTGGTCCAGTATTTTTATAGATTATACTCCATTTAAAGTTATTACAAAATAATGACTATTTCCCTGTATGATATATCCTTTTTGCTTCTTTATTTTATACATAGTAGTTTGTCTCTTAATCACATACTCCCCCTTTAGTTTTAGTTTTTAAAAAATTTTATTGTATAGTTGATTTATAATGTGTTTAATTTCTACTGTACAGCAAAGCGACTCAGTTGTACATGTATACATTCACTGTTTTTCATAGTCTTTTCTGTTATGCTTCAAGATATTGAATATAATTCCCTCTGCTATACAGTAAGACCTTCTTGTTTATCCATCCTACATGTAATAGTTTGCATCTGCTAATCTGAAACTCCCAATCCTTCCCTCCCTCGCCCACCTGGCAACCACAGTTCTGTTCTCTGTATCTGTGTGTCTGTTTCATAGATAGTTCCTTTTTGTCATATTTTAGGTTCCACTTATCAGGATACCATTTGGCCCATACCTCTATCTTGTCCCTCCCCAATACTTAATTCTTATTTGGGGTCATAGCTGTTTTAGTCAGTGAGTTTTAAATTCAACATAAATCACTGCAGATGGTGATTGCAGCCATGAAATTAAAAGATGCTTACTCCTTGGAAGGAAAGTTATGACCAACCTAGATAGCATATTCAAAAGCAGAGACATTACTTTGCCGACTAAGGTCCGTCTAGTCGAGGCTATGGTTTTTCCAGTGGTCATGTATGGATGTGAGAGTTGGACTGTGAAGAAGGCTGAGCACCGAAGAATTGATGCGTTTGAACTGTGGTGTTGGAGAAGACTCTTGAGAGTCCCTTGGACTGCAAGGAGATCAGCCCTAGGATTTCTTTGGAAGGAATGATGCTAAAGCTGAAACTCCAGTACTCTGGCCACCTCATGCGAAGAGTTGACTCATTGGAAAAGACTCTGATGCTGGGAGGGATTGAGGGCAGGAGGAGAAGGGGACGACAGAGGATGAGATGGCTGGATGGCATCACTGACTCAATGGACGTGAGTCTGCGTGAACTCCGGGAGTTGGTGATGGACAGGGAGGCCTGGCGTGCTGCGATTCATGGGGTCGCAAAGAGTCGGACACGACTGAGCGACTGAACTGAACTGAACTGAACTGATTCTTTTGAAAGGAGTCATGGTTGGAAATAATTCATATTCTATGAGAATGAGATTTATTTTCACCCAGTTTTGTGATTGAGAAACTCCAGTTTCAGAAAAGTCTCGTGTGCATGATTAGAAATTAAAAGCATATGTGCTATAGAGGTAGTGTAACAGCTATAGTGGTTATGAAAGATTTTAAAATCCAAGCCAAAATGCCATAACTTGAATTTCTTTAAAATATTTGATGTTGAACATCACTTTTGCCTCAAAGTTACAGATTATGTTTGTTTTCAAATGAATTATCCTTGAAACAGCATATCAGAATTAACTGGTTAGCCTCATTGTATTCAGTCAATATTTGAAAAACTGACTGAAGCATTTTCAGTTAATATAATACTTTAAAGTGACACCAAGAGGGATTTTGCATTAATAAATGCAAAATAAAATTTAAATTATTTTGTTTCAGTTCAGTTGCTCAGTCATCTCTGACTCTTTGCGACCCCATGAACCACAGCACGCCAGCCTCCCTGTCCATCACCAACTCCTGGAGCCTACCCAAACCCATGTGCATTGAGTCGGTGATGCCATCCAACCATCTCATCCTCTGTCGTCCCCTTCTCCTTCTGCCCTCAATCTTGCCCAGCATCAGGGTCTTTTGAAATGAGTCAGCTCTTCGCATCAGGTGGCCAAAGTATTGGAGTTTTGGCTTCAACATCACTCCTTCCAGTGAACACCCAGAAATGATCTCCTTTAGGATGGACTGGTTGGATCTCTGCAGTCCAAGGGACTCTCAAGAGTCTTCTCCAACACCACCGTTCAAAAGCATCTATTCTTTGGTGCTCGACTTTCTTTATAGTCCAGCTCTCACATCCATACATGACCACTGGAAAAACCATAGCCTTGACTAGACGGACCTTTGTTGGCAAAGTAATGTCTCTGCTTTTTAATATGCTGTCTAGGTTGGTCATAACTTTCCTTCCAAGGAGTAAGTGTCTTTTAATTTCATGGCTGCAGTCACCATCTGCAGTGATTTTGGACCCCCCCAAAATAAAGTCTGACACTGTTTCCAGTGTTTCCCCATCTGTTTGCCATGAAGTGATGGGACCAGATGCCATGATCTTAGTTTTCTGAATGTTGAATTTTAAGCCAACTTTTTCACTCTCATTCTTGTATAATTTCATCTCATTCTTGTATAATTTCTATTTTTGTACATTTAGAATATATATTATATGTAATTTAATAATGTATTATTTAGATTTTTATGCATATAATCAATACAGTGAAATGTGCATATAACTTATAAATGGAATCATACAGTACCTGGCAGGAATGTTCAGTCAGAAACAGCTGTTGAAGTCTGTTGACTTAACGAATGATGGAGAAGACGGTGGGGTGACACAGGCCACTGCTCTGCTCGCTCCCCATTTCACAGTAAGACCTTTTGCAGGTCTCCTGTCCTGTCCAGAGTGTGGCCATCTGACCTGTGTGTGTACAGTGGACTGACTGACAAATTAGCACAGGGTGGTCTCAACTGTGGGTAGAAATTGCTGAGAGCAAGCACCCTTCTGATGGTCTCACCGGGGAATTTATTTCCAGAAGATTGAAAAACATTGGACCCCCCAGAAAATACCACAACATTGTAAAGCAGTTTTATTCCCATAAAAAACAGGAAAGAAAGAAAAACATTGGACCCCTTGAGGGCTACATTTGGTCTCCAGTCCTGAGTGCATGGTAAAGTGCTTTCATCTTTTGGAGGACAGCAAATCTCTAAATAAAGTTAGTAGCATTATTATAGTAATAAATGGAAGAAAAAGTAATTATGTTTTTGGATGGCATATATTTTTTTACTATTCTCTGAATGAATAAAAATTAGACTATACACAAGGTTTTGTTAAAATATTCTCTTTCCCTTTTTAAATTTCTAATAAAATATCAGTATTAAATGATTAATTGCTCACTTTTATTATAGCATATAAATCAAACATAATGGATGGCTGTGTAGTTGCTTGGGCTAACTTACTAGGAAAAAATGTATCCCCTACAAAATCATAATTATGTCGTATGTGCAATTTTTCATCTTTTTATTCTATTTAAGATTCATTTATTGATTTATTTTTGGCTGTGCTGGGGCTTTCTCCAGTTGTAGAGAGCAGGGAGCTTTTTGTTGGGCTTTCTCTAGTTGCAGAGCACAGAATCTAGGCGTATGTGAGGGTTCAGTAGTTGTGGCTCAATAACTTAGCTGCCCTGTGGCATGTAGGATCCTCCCCATCAGGTATTGAACCATGTCCCCTGCATTTGCAGGCAGATTCTTAACCCCTAGAGCACCAGAAAAGCCCTCACCTTTTAAATAATGGTTTCTTCCATATATTAAATTCCATTTTAGATGTAATGGATGTATACTTTCAGCTAATTGTATGGGTTTCCCTGGAGGCTCAGATGGTAAAGAATCGACCTGCAATGCGGGAGACCTGGGTTTGATTCCTGGATTGGGAAGAGCCCCTGAAGGAGGCATGGCAACCCACTCCAGTAGTCTTGTCTGGAGAATCCCCATGGACAGAGAAGCCTCGTGAGCTACAGTCCATGGGGTCACAAAGAGTCAGACGTGACTGAGCAACTAAGCACACAACTTTGGTATACTGGGACAGTTGACATTTATACAATAGTGATTTTATTTGAAGTAATGATATTTGACTAATTGCCAGATTTTCCAAGGGTTTCATATTGACTTTTCATCAAACATTACTGATTTTCCTTCTTACTATAGAATTTATTGAACCATAACACTGTGACAAGCATAATGAGGTTTTAAAGATCTCTGCCTACAGAGATAACATTCAGGTAGTAAATATTAGTATTTAGATATCAGATGCTTTTGTTAAAAGAAATGTTCACTGTGGTGCACAATTTACAAAACAAGAACACAAAACCTTTCTATAGGCTGCTTCCAAAATTGTTAATAAATATTTGGTTTTGTCATTTTTAGCTTGCTTCATTGAACTTTGAAGAGACTGTACAAATGAAAGCAAATCAAAGTAGATTAGCTTACTTTTTTCTTTCCTTTAGATTTTAGGCATGGAGTCCCTTTCCATTAAATTATTCTAGTGAGAGTATCTAAACTTTTTTACTATGCTAGTGTTTTAAAAGCTCGTTCAAGTTGATATTTTTCAAATTTTCTTATGATAAAACAGTATTTCATTCAGACTGTTATCATTTGTAGATGCTATTTTTCATAATCAAAATATTAAAGAAGACAATTACTATAGACAAATTACTTCAGGTCGTTAATGCTGTGAGATACCAATGAAATACCATTCTGAATCATAATAGGATTTTCCCATTTGCTTTTTTTTCCAAAACAGATTTTGTATTAGAACTACAAATACGGCTAGGACAGTGGCTCTCAACCTAACTATACAGCAGGATGATTTGAAGCCTTTTAAAAATTTACAAGCCCCAGGCCTCGGGATATCTTTAAGAATATCTTTAAGTCTTTCAGGTGTTCTCTTTCCATAGGCAGGATTGAGGAATGCATAGGTATAGGAGAGCAGATGCTCAGTAGCATAGGTGAAAAGTACTATAATTATCTAGTGATAACCTCAGTGGTTAAGCTTCAGAGCCAGAAGTAAGGGGGCAAAGGCTCTGAACTCTTGAAGTATAGCAGCTATTAAAGTTTTTCACGTTAGCCCCAAAAGACGTCTTTGACCTTGCTTATGTCTAATCCGAATAGTTCTAGTTATGTGATTTCTCCAGCCTTGATAGATGGGAGGGAAGCATCAAAATCAAACTAGGAGGCTGTTGGTAAAAGAAGTTACAGCTGTCAAGCATGGGAAGCTAGCATAAACAGCTGCCTTAGATCCTGGTCGTATGAATGGTCGTATGAATATGTTGACCTTCTGTCTAATGTTGACCTTCATCTAATCTACCAGAGATGGTAGATTATTATCGGTATTCTCTGATTGAGGAAACAAGATAGTTTTTGTACATTTTGGAAAGATTTTTCAATTTTAAGTTGATTAAAGCAAAGAAGGCCTAAAGATTTTATACCTAAAATATTTATTTACCTGAAAGCTTCACTTCTGTAGGATGATAGTGTGTTCCCCAATAGTAGCAGATAAATGAGGCATTAACAGGCTTGTGAAAATGAGAGGGGAAAGCTACTGTATCTATTTGGCCAGATAGGGTTTTTAAATGTCAATAGTAGAAGTATCTAGTTCAGAATCTTAAAGTAACATAGCCAAATTATAGCTTTTTTCATTTGCTGTATGCTTTTCCATTTTTTTTTTTTTTAATATTTTCTTCTCCCCCACAGCAATCTCATGGTTTAGGCAGGCCTATCTGGCTCCAGATTGCCGAGTCTGCTTACAGATTCACTCTGGGCTCAGTTGCTGGAGGTGAGTGACATGTCTGTGTGCTGTTTCAAGCTTGTGTTCATGTAATATTATCTCACTAGACTGGGACAGATCAGCAAGGTGCAGTTCATTGTTCGCAAGGGTCACGAGTTCAGGGCTTTCTGAAGTGTTCTTTATTTTTACCTATGATCAGAGGACTTGTCATAGCACAGCCATGGCCCCTCTGGCTCCAGTCTGTCTTCAGGACAAAAACCTCTGGAATCACGTGAACGTCTTGGATGCATGCTGCATTCCACTAGTTATTATGGTTAAAGCCAGTATGAAGAAATGGAGACTCAGACTGTTTTTTGGTGTTAGGAGTGAGGGAAGGTGGGAAATCAAGATTTGGGGTACAAATCCCAGATGCTTACGAAATAAAAGACCCTCTTAAAGTGATTCACATTTGCTTTTCTGCTTGTGTTTGGTGTCTTGCCTTTTTTTCCCCCTTTCACCTTTTGTTGGTTGAAGAATATCTAGCCTTGTTAGTGATTTGCTAAAATGAACCTCCCTTCTCTGCTCTTGGGCAAAATTTAAGAGGCTTTTTTTTTCTGGCTTAAATCTCTCCGTAGAATGTGTGTAAAACCTGAAGTTGCTTTGTTGAAAAGAACCTAGTAGATGTGATTAAAATACTTATGGTTTTTCAAAACAAGCCTGAACTGATGAAACTATTATTTTTTCTTTTCAGTCTCAGTTTTAGAAGTTGCAAAGCATGTTTTGGTTTTCAACAGTTGAAAAATTTAATACTCTAATTCATGTTACAAATTTTTTAGTGCCTGAGATATTCTGAAGCCTGGCCTTTTTTTAAAAAAGAAAACAAAACTGGGTTCTGTAAGTAGGGGGAGGGTCATGTTGAGATTTGGTTCCAATATTATAGCTGTAACTAAGGTCAATTTACCAAAGTGCTATAGTAAACTAAATTGTAAATTTATAGCCACTTCTGTGTACATATATAGTTATTTTTAAGGGGTAACTGGTATAATATATGGACACTTACTGGAACATATGAAGAAATATGTTATATATAATAGTTTAATGTTAAAGAAAATTGTGTGTTGACTATCTAATGTTGGTGACAACTTGAAAATTCGCTACAGTTGTTCTCTGTAGCAGCTGTATTTATGGGTCCCAGTGGTTGCTAGCCTCTGATCCTTCAGCTGTGCATGAAAGAAAGAAAAACTACAGAAAGTCTCTTTTGTGAGAATAGATCCTGTGTTCTATTTCCTAGTCCTCTGAGATGAGATTTGTTGTCCTTATTCTCCATTTAATTGTGCTCTCTTTTAAGCCTAAAAATTGTTTTTTTATTTGTAGCTGTGGGAGCCACCGCAGTATATCCTATAGATCTGGTGAAGACCCGCATGCAAAACCAGCGTGGCACCGGCTCTGTTGTGGGAGAGCTGATGTACAAAAACAGCTTTGACTGTTTTAAGAAAGTCTTGCGTTATGAGGGCTTCTTTGGACTCTACCGGGGTGAGTAAGGGAATCTCAGCTGCTGAAGTGAGTGAGTTTGTCTCACCACAGCAGACTTGGCCTCACTCATTATGAAAATCAGTGTGTAGCCTGTTCAGTCAGACCAGGGCTGTTTTTCTTTTTATTGTCTCCTTGTTCGTTTCCCCTTTTTACATTCTTGCTGGTAACTAGCTGTATTAGTCTGCAAACAAGGTCTTTCTTATTTCTGCCATCCAAAGCCTGCATTTGTCCCAACAAATGCAAGGTTTGTAGTCACTGTGCTCTTACCAACTGAAGCACAGGTCTGCAGATGGAATACAGGGATGACAGGTAAGAAATAGAGAGCTGCTCTTCTCAGTGAATTATAAAGGAGAAATAACACCTCTTCTCTGTGAAAGAGAAGCCAGGCTGCCCCTTGGAGGTGAGTTTACTATCTATTCACTTGTTTCAGCTGAAAGAAGTAGTGAATTTTTTTGTCTCTTCCAAGGAGACCATTCATAAGTCTTTGCCAGTGAGTCATCTGAAGTTTAAAAAAAAAACAGAAAAGGAAAGCTTTTTGCTCCACGTCTCATTCTTGCTCCATTCCTCCTCTTAGCTTAGAGGCGCTGAGTGGAAGCAGACTGTCTTTTGCAGGGAATGTGATCACCAGCTGTAAGCTGAGCACAGTGCTGTCGGCGTCAGAGGCAGCAGCCCATGCAGGATTCTCCCCACCACCGTCGGCTTTGTAGGAACTTGTTCTCTTGGGAGAGGGAGACTTTCATGTACGTGTTTTCACATTAGAATTTAGTTTCCTTTGGGAGGGAGATTAATTTTTTAATGCCTTTGGGCGCCACTTGGAATTCTTTGAAAAACTCTCTACATGCTCAGGTCCAGGGCATTTATGTAATTTACTGTACTTGTTTGTTTGCACACAGTCTCATTAATCCTGAGCTAATTCTGAGCCTGAACAAAGACTGGGCCTGAACAATGCTTTATGCTCATGGACAGGAGGAGAAACACCTCTGATTGGTAATATGTGCAGATACTCAAGTGAAAATGTAGCTCTGATATACTTGAAGGAGAGGGTCACAAGGATGTTCGTTTTTGGCATTTTATTTAGAACAAGAGAAGAGAGCAGTTCTGGAATCAAATTAGGCTCAAATACCCTGCCCTTGAGAAGGAATGTGATGAATTTTCTTAAGATATTCAGAACTCTAGCCTGTCTTGAATTCTAGCCGTACAACAAAATTCTAGCTGTACAACGTGTGCAGAGGTGTACATGATCTAGAATGCAGATCTGTGGATGTCAGTCTTGTTTGAGACTTTATTAATCACTGCGTATCTGAATTCTGTTTATATGAAACCTGAGGGTTAAGTGGTGCTAAGTGGTTTTTTCCTTTGACATCGCCAATCTTTCTTTGTTGAATAAGACTCTTTCTCCCTGTTGGGTATACTTGAAAAGCGAAGGAACCTAGGCATACGCACTGCACAGTTTCCCTTCTCAATAGATGGGTGCTTACGGAAGGCTTTATTTGAGAGAGGTGTCATGTTATTTGGGTCTAGTATAGCAAGTTGGGGGTGGGGAGCGAAGAAATTATTCGCTTCATTTAAGATGTGAGCTGATAAAATCAGTCCTTTAAATGAGAAACTCTTATATTGGGGGGAAGATTGCAGGAGTCCTGTATATGAACCCTGTGTTGAGATTGTCGTATATTGCTTAGAGCTGGTCCATTATTTTGTCAGATGACTGACAAAACTGTTGACAGATTAGCCTAAATTTCTTTATAGGAAGCAATGATAAAATGACATAAACTATCAGTACAATATTAAAATTCTATGAGCCTTACTAAGGCAAGTTGTAAAACAAATACTCACGCTGACATGGTTGTTTGGGGATCAGATTAAAAGTAATAAGGCCTGATAATCATGAGAGAAAGTTAAGACTGCCATCTGCTGATTTATTCTTTTAAATCAGCTGCTACCCATTAAAGGTGTGTGCAGATTTGTGTTTGTCATTGATAATTCAGTTTGACTGACAGTAGCCTGTATATACGATTACTTGCTGGCTCTCAACTCGTAGAAAATCACTCAGCAATATCCTCAAAGTAGGCTTAAGATCAACAGTGAGCATGCAAACACATACATAATTTCCCCTTGCCTGGATGATTTAAAGGGTATAATATGTTTATTGTTAGCATCTTTAAAAACTGTATGCAAAAATGTATTTAACGATTTGGATAATCTGTGTGCTTTAGAAAGTTGAGCCCTGTGAATAGCTACAGATGTTGAATTGTTTATAT
This sequence comes from Oryx dammah, assembly GCF_014754425.2. NCBI lineage: Eukaryota > Metazoa > Chordata > Mammalia > Artiodactyla > Bovidae > Oryx > Oryx dammah. The sequence goes on along the minus strand of NW_024070211.1, from coordinate 111,171,280 downwards.
ATTTTTTTCTTTTTCAGCCAGCCTGGAAATTTTAACTTTCTAAGAATAATGGTTTCCTTTATTTTAGGAGAATTCTTTTGAAATGACTTATGTTTGACATATATTAGTACATAGGCTAACAATGGGCTGTGTTTTGCTTGTAGAGCATACCCATTAATTGATACTTTAAGCTGCATTTTTCTTTATAGTTTTGGCTTTCTTTTAAATGAGCACTAAGTTCTGCATTTCTCTAAAGAGAAAATTATGGGAGTTGATTTTCTGTAAGAGCCAAGCCACTGTGTGCTATTACACAGGTAGCATCATTTGTGGCAGAACCTGGGTCTGCTTAACAGGATGCTTTCCAGAGCTTTCCCAGGCATTCATCATTGGCTGCTCTAAAATGTCTGTGTATGTTAGTATGTTGTCGGTTGTAAAGAGGCGGAATGTGGTTCTATTGTTATTGGTAGTGTTATGGAAGTAGAGAAGATCCACGGGTAAAGAGGCGGAATGTGGTTCTATTGTTATTGGTAGTGTTATGGAAGTAGAGAAGATCCACGGGCTCCATTTCTTCCTCGTACTTTTTGAGAGGTGTTAGATAACTAGGCTTTAAAGGAAGCATGCTTAAGAAAAGGATTTATAGCAACAGACAGTATAGCATTGTATTTGACATAAATAATTATATACATATGCATAGTTTTCAGGATAATCCATTTTTTCCCATTTTTATGAAAATCCTAAGATGTTTGATGGGTAAATAATCTGGGGGAAAATGCCTTATTGGGCTTGTACGTTCGTGTCTAGTACATCTATGTTGCTAACAATTCTCTCTGTTTACCTAGGTCTGATACCGCAGCTTATAGGGGTTGCTCCAGAGAAGGCCATTAAACTGACTGTAAGTGGCTAACTCATTGAATTTATGTCATTTGTTTAGATTATCACTAAGCCAAAAATTAAAACTGCTGCTGGGACTTCCCTGGTGGTCCAGTGGTTAAGCCCCACACTTTCATTCCAGGGCCCACAGGTTCAGTCCCTGGTTGGGGAACTAAGATCCCTCATGCTGTGCGGCATGGCAAAAAAATTTAAAAAACCAAACAAACCCAAACTGATGCTGCTAAGACTAGCACACCGTCGAGGCATTTGTAAAATTTTGAATTTATATGTAGACATGTGCTAATTTTAAATTTTATATGAGACAAGTATTTTGCTGACTTGGAAAACTATTAATGTACCACTAAAGGCAATGATTGGAAGTTCTGGTTAATTAATGTTGTCTTTCTAATTAGGTTAATGATTTTGTCCGGGACAAATTTACCAGGAGAGATGGCTCCATTCCACTTTTAGCAGAAATCCTCGCTGGAGGTTGTGTAAGTATTAATACTGTGATTTCTCATGACAACTATGTTCCTTTAGCCTTTTTGCACACCAGATATAATACCTGAGTGACATCCCCTCGAGCTCAAGGAATTCTAAGCAGTTTTCTCAGATTGTATGATTTTAAAAAATATTTTATTGCATAATCTAACTGGTTTTGAGGCAGAAAAGAGTATTTTTGTTAGCTCAGTCTGTTAGAAGCTCCTGAAACATTACCTTTCACACTTTTTGAAGTTCTAATTCTGTTTCTTTTTAAATATCACAGAAAACAGAATAGTGGGTAGAGTTACCATTTATTTGTATTGACTGGAATAAGTGTGAGGTGACTGATTAATTGGGCCCTTTTATTTTAGGTGTAGGAGTGAGTAAATCATTGTAGTATCATTACAATTTCCCTTCTTTTAGGGACCAGAGCAAGCAACCATAAATATGTTGAAGCTGTTGACAATTCTGAACACAGAGACTTTATCTTTAAAGTGTGAGCATGACATTGGATTTTGTCCAATTCTCAAATCTAAGTTTGCAGCTCAGCTAATTTGTGGTGTCCCTTTCACATTTAGTAGTACCTAATTTGTTTAATCCATTTTGTCCCTGAAACCTTTAATGACTTAACATTTGACTTGGCAGACAGTCTTGGCTTAATCCTCTTCAGTTGTTTGTGGAACTGAGGTGATGAGGTCAGTGACCTTTGCAGCTTTTAATTCAGAGAAGATGCCCTGAGGGTCAGAGAGAGAGGTTGCTCTGGATTCTCCTTCATGGTATTTGTCAGCCTGGCACATACCTAGGTCCTTACCTTTCTGCAACCAAAGCTCTTTGGGAGGGTAGCTTGGTGCACTCCTTGTGTGTTGACGTGTATTTGCTTCTACACCTTCACGTATGCCCAAGTGCATTCTCAGAAAGAAGACTCATGTCTTTGGGTATCTCTCTTTTTTTCACGCAAGACAAATAATAAGCATAGACTAAGACCTTTGCTAGCTCTTACTATAGTTTCTCTTCCTCTTTACTCCAGTTAGATGCTACAATTGTTTCTCTTCAAATTAAAGACCCATTGCAAATCATATTCTTTTTCTCAGTGGTTTTAGTTTTAATTTGGTTAAGAAATGTCCTAACTCAGCTTTGTCACAACACATGTTATACATTTGTCAGGAATCTCTCAAGTCATGTTCTCTTGTTCCATATAGATAATTATTTGTTTCCATTTGTAATATCCAGAGGTTTTTTGCCCATGAAACTGATTTGGTTCCTTTGTTCTTCCTAAGTAAAGACACTGTTTCTAGGTTTGAACTTTGGGGATTTCTGCTGAAGTCTGGGGTGCCTTGAGGGTTGTACTGACACTCTTCATTTCTTCCTTAATCATGACTCATTTCTGGAGGCTTTGATGGATTGTCTAGCTGGAAATTGACAGCATGAAAAATAGTTAGGTTGGGCTCTAGGCAGGATGATTTCATTGTCTGCAGTTCTTCACCACAAACACTTCTGCTTCCCTCTTCCCTCTAAATCTCTTCATTTAGGGATAAAAGGAAATGTACAATTATCAAGTTTCCACTGATAAATTCGATCACACTACAGTGTAAGTGACTGGTGAAGCACAATCTGCTACTTCTCCCGAAAGTCTACTTATTTCGATGGAGAGTAAAGCCCTAAACAAAGAAGAGGTCTCTATTGATAGACTAGCAGGCATTGTGGAATATAGGAATAGTTTTTTTGCTGAATGAAATCTGGTAAGCAATCACCAGGTAAACACTAGGAAGAGTGGCTACCTGAGAGGTAGGTAGGTAGTAGGGGTGTGTGTGTGTGTGTGTGTGTGTGTTGCTTAGTCATGTCTGATTCTTTGCAACTCCATGGACTGTAGCCAGGAGCCAAGCTCTCTGTCCCTGTGTTTGTGTTGCTTAGTCATGTCCAACTCTTGGCAACTTTGTGGACTGTGGCCCACCAACCTCCTCTCTCCATGGAATTCTCCAGGTAAGAATACTGAAGTGGGTAGCCATTCCCTTCTCCAGGCGATCTTCCCAACCCAGGGATTGAACCTGGGTCTCCTGCATTGCAGGCAGATTCTTTACAGTCTGAGCCACCAGGGAAGCCTGATCATAAAAGCCTTAGGATCCTGGGTATGGGCAGTGATAGAATGTGGAGTGCCCTATGGGTGTTTGGTTAATGCTGTGAGTGCCACCAGGCAACGGGAGTGTGGTCACGCAGTTTTAAAGATGTACTTAATGTGTTAGCCTAACGCAAGTTAATTCAGAAGAAATAGTCAGTATTGACTTTATAGGTTTTTTTCTTAGCAGAAGGGTCAGCTAGGACCAGGGCCTCAGGTTCCCTACATGTGCAAGGGAGAGTTTGCTGCTCTGAAAATCACTGTGCTGTCCTTTAGGCAAAATGATGTACACTGACTGGATCATGCAGTAACCAAGAAATGAAACTATCTGGTCCTTAAGCATTATGTATTTTCTTGTTTTTTGTTTTGTGATCTATTTTTAAAAGTATATGATATTAGATACATGCAAAAGAGAATGCATTATATAGATTATAAGTTATAATAAAATGAGCATCCATAAACCTACCACTCCAACTAAATATTGCTATTATCATTGATGCTGGTTTTCGTTTTTACTCTAGTGCTGATCTGCTAGAATGCTAATGAGCAGTAGGGACTTTTCTTATTGGGTTGAACATTTTATAGGCATGGTCTCATTATTCTTTCTAATTGGAGTTGAAGAAAATAAAACCCTGAGAGAAGATATAGCACTTAGTGAATGACAAAATTGTCAGTCAAACCACTTCTGTCTCCAAATCTCTGGTTAGTACATATTTGGTATGTTTCCATTCTCTCTCTCTTTCTTTTATTTAGTCTCATTCAACAAGCTGTCAAGGCTGAGAACGATTTAGAGTTTCCTTCTGTGCAAGGAACCAGACTTAAGATATGTTCATATCTCATAGAAAAAGGGTAGTTCTGACCATTCTCACCAGATAAACTTAATCTTAAGTCTAATCATATTCCACTTTGGTAATTTGAAAGTAGAATTTCTTATCATGATTTACGTCATTTCTACATGTCACCAAAGAAAATACATGCTTACGATTATAATTCAACATAATAGCTACCATTTCTTGAGCATCTTGTACTAGACTGAACACTTTATAGGCACTATCTCTTTGTTATTCCCAGCTATTAATACAGTTGAAGAAACTAAAAGCTCTGAAATCAAGCACGTAGTAAATGGAAAAATTGAGATTCAAACCACTTCTGTCTCTAAATCTGTATTCTTTCATATTTGGTATATGTTTCTATTTATTCAGTCTTTCACTCATTCTCTCATTCGTTGAATGATTGCTATGTTTGAGGAAAAGTTTTGAAATAATAGCTTTATTGAGATAGAATTTCTATATCATGTAATTCCCCACACATAAAGTAAACAGTTCAGTAGCTTTTAGTATATTCATAGAGCTGTGCAATTATCACTATAGTCAATTTTAGAACATTCTTATCCCCCAAAGAAACCTACTACCCTGTCTCTAATGATTCACCATTTCTGGACATTTCTTTTACACAGAATCAGACAACATGTGGCCTTTTTTTCTGGCTCCTTTGACTCAGAGTAGTGTTTTCAAGGTTCATTCATGTTGTGGTATGTATCAGTATTTCAAGCCTTTTTATTGCTGAATAATATTTCAACATAATTGTATATAGGTAATACTTATATATAATATATATAAGCAATATCTGTAAATAATATATAGGTAATACCATATTTTGTTTATTCCTTCATCAGTTGTTAAACATTTGGGTTTTTTCCACCTTTTAGCTTTATGATTAAGTGCTGCTATGAACATTCATGTAAAGAGTTTTGTGGACATATGTTTTCATTTCTCTTGTGTATATATTTAGGAGTAGAATTGGTAGGTCATATGGTAACTCTAGTTAGTATTTTGAGGACCTGTGAAACCATTTTCCAAAGTATCTGCACCATTTTGCAGTCCTCCCAGCAATGTATGAGGGTTCTTATTTTTCCACATTCTTGCCAATACTTACTATCTGTCCTTTATAGCCATCCTGGTGGGTATGTAGTGGTATCTTACTGTGACCTAATGACTGACTCTGTTGAGCATTTTTTCATGAATGTACTAGCATTTATATATCTTTGGAGAGCAATCTATTCAGAATATTTGGCCATTTATAGTTGGGTTGTTTATTATTGAATTATAGGAGTTCTTTATATATTTAGTATACCTTAGCAGATATATGATTTCCAGATATTCTTCACCTTCTTGACTGTCCTTTTGCAGAATTGAACTTTGATTTTAATGAAGTCCAACTTACCTTTATTTTTTGTTGTTGTTTGTCCTTTTCATGTCATAGCTAAGAAGTCATTGCCTAATCCAAGATCATAAAGATTTATACCTCTCTTTTCTCCTAGGGGTTTTATAGTTTTAGATCTTACATTTAGCTCTTTGATCTTTTGCACAAATTTTTAACCTTATTTTGCAGTATTTTGCTTTGAGCTGAGATATTACCACATGAAGGCTTTATTTTTTTATCTTGTTATATTTCCTCTTAATGTTTGCATATGCGTGACCGTGTGCATGCACAATATTCTTAAAACCAGGTCCAGGTTTTGTTACCTCTGACTTGCTGATCGGAAATGCAAGCAGCTCTCACGCTTTTAAGGGCAGCAGAAAATCACAGTGGAGCTTCTCACTTTGGAAATAGATATGACCTTTGGGAAAAAAATTATAAACAGAGTGTGCATTCTCATAATTTAAATCTTCATCGTGAACATTATCCAAACTTACTTTATATCTATATTAAAGTCTTCTCAAGAAACACTAGTTCAGAATTTATGATTTAAGTGTGATTGCTTGTTTTTGTTGTTATTGTTTCTGTAACTTGAATTTTAGATGTAATAATTTCTCCACCCTTTTTTAGGTGGAGATGGGGTAAGAGTATATACATGTGGGTACAGTTACTCAGTAAATGTCTGTTATGGGTGCATATGAGTAATGCATATGTAACAAGCTTCAAATAATTTTTCTCATTGTTCTCCTAGGTAAGCCATCCTTATCAGGCTGTATGTTTTTATTTTTCTATAAGAAAGTCTCTCTTTTTATATGTGTATAAGTATATACATATTTGTATATACATACATTACATGTCCATATCAGACATAAATATAATTGTTTAATTATGATATCTGTTGTGTGCAGAATAATACTATGTCAACTCAGAAGTTTTCAAAGTACTTTCACATACACTATCATCATCTCCTATAAAATGGGCAGATGAAGAACAGAAGCTCAGAAAGTCTACCTCTCACCTCAGATCACACAGCTAATATACGTTGCAGTTTTCATATATTCCCAAGTATTTTGATTTTAAGATCAACTCCTTTTGTTCTGTAATACTATCTTAGGAAATCAAATCAAGGCCTTGTCCATTTATCAACATAAATCTAGATGAGTCCATTCAACTTTGTAGTGGCTTTTCTTTTTTGGAAAATATTATATGGATGTATATTATAATAATTTAACACATGTGAATATATATGTTATTTAGATATAAAATGTATAAAAAAAATCTTAGATGTCAGCTTAATGAGTTTTAACAATTGTATACACCCGTGAAATCAGCACTCAAGAGTGAGATGAAGAACATTTCACCCCAGGAAATTAATTCTTGCCTCTTTCCAGTCAGTCATGCTTCCCCTCGCCCATGCAGCCACTGTTCTGATTTCTGTCAACAGTTTTGTTTCTTCTTGGATTTCATATCACCAGACTCATACAAAATGCTTTCTTTTATGGTTGGCCTCTTCTTTTGCTTAATAAAGTGTTTATAAGAGTCATCCTTGTGTGGGTATCGGTATTGGTTTTTTTGTTTGTTTTAATTTTACTGAGCATTATTCCATGGTATGAATTAACTACAATTTGCTTTCCATGCTTCTATTGAAGGACATTTTGGGTTGTTTTCAGTTTTTATCTATTATAAATAAGGTGGTTATAAACATTATTTAGTACCTAAGAGTAGACTAGGGTAGATGTATATTCAGTTTATTATAAAAGAAACTGCCGGTTGGTTCTTTGATGTGGATGTATCATTTTACCGCTTATCGGCAGTGTACAAATATTGCAGTTACTCCCCATCCTCAAAATGTTTGATATTTTTAGTCTGTTTCAGTTGTTCTGGTTGGTCTGAAATGATACCTTGTTGTGGTTGTAATTTGCACTTCTCTGATGCCTAAAGATATTGAGCATCCTTTCACGTGTTTATCTTTTTAGGTGAATTATCTGTTCTAGTCTTCTGTTTTTATTAGGTTACTCATTGTTACCGTTAATTTGTAGGAGTTCTGTATACATCATGGATACAGTCTGTTGTCAGATATATGTGTTATGAATATTCTTTCCAGTCTGTGACTTACCTATTAATTATCTTAATGGTCTCTGTAGTGGTTTTATGAAAGAAAAGGATTATGTGAATTTCTTAGACATGTCCGTAAACCTAAGTGGGAAGAAATTTAGTGTCTCTTTGAGTCAACAGAGAAGTCCCTTGAAAAGTCTAAAGGGACTGACCTATATGTATTTTCTAATGATCTCTCTGGTTAAGTATCTGTTTTTATGTTGTTAAACTCTAGCCAGAGCACTTAGGAGCTTCCCTGGTAGCTCAGCTGATAAAGAATCTGCCTGCAATGCAGGAGACCCTGGATGGATTCCTGGATCGGGAAGATCCCCTGGAGAAGGGATAGGCTCGCCCCTCCAGTACTCTTGGGTTTCCCTGGTGGCTCAGACAGTAAAGAATCTGCCTGCAACGCGAGAGATCTGGGTTCGAACACTGGTTTCGGAAGATCTCCTGGAGGAGGGCATGGTAACTCACTTCAGTATTCTTGCCTGGAGAATCCCCATGGACAGAGGAGCCTGGCGGCCTACAGTCAGTGGAGTTGCAAAGAGTCAGACACGACTGAGCAGCTAAGCACACCACAGAGCATTGCCTAACTGATCACATTTACCTACTTCTAAAAGGATAAAAGTCATAAGATTCAAAATGTATATATTGCTCAACAAAGGACTGATGGCCCCAATATGCTGCAGGCATTTTCATAGCCCTGTATGAACATATGTCTTGGAGAACGCATCCCTTCCCTTGTACCTTGCTTTCGGTCGATGTGGTGCTGTCACCTTGGTTACTGCACAAGAGCTATGTGAGGTAGATAAGGTAGATGATGGAATCTCTGTTGTCATATTAGGAAACCAAGGAATGAAAAGGTTATGACCTATCTATGGTTACAAAGCTAACAACCATATAGGTTGACAGCTTTCCAAACCTGGAATCTTTGTGCTCTTTTTTCTCCCTTTGGCCTCTGTGTACACATGGGCTCACACACCACCATATCCATGCCCATATAGGTGTAGCAAGAGTGTAGCCTGCTCCCACTTGTTAGTTGGAGCATTTACTAATCCTGGGAGCCCGAAGTGGTAGCTCACTAGCTCCTTAAGCCGTGTATTTCTCAGCAAGCTGAGCTTGCAGATCTCTATAAAGAGCTGTTTGGAAATGGTCTCTTCAGCTCCCATCCCCAGGAACCAGTGTGGTCTCAGCTTTATCCTTGCATACTTACATGAACACACACACATATGCACACATATTAAAAGTCCACATATATTATGTCAGTATGTGTAATTTAATCTATTCATATCTCTGAACACCCTGGCATTTATCATCACTCCTTTTAAACTATGACTGTCTTGGGATATTTTAGAGCGAACCATCGTGTTTCCCGTTGCTTTATAAAATAATGCTTGGTTGATGGCATTGTGAGCCAGAGCCACTGTCTCTCTTCATCCTGCTTATTTTGTACATCTGTTCAAGGAGCTGATATGGCCTTAAATTGAAGTTAGGTTTTCACTTGTCTCTGTAAGGGAAGACTTTATAAAATGAATTGTTTAGATTGGACATTTGGCAGTGGGAGGGAAGTCGTTTCAAACTATAAGAGACAACAGATCAAAGAGGGAAGTAAACAGGGGACTTGGTGCTCGGGGCTGGAGGGGTGGGGCTGGGGGTCACGCAGCCGGTGGCTGGATCCCCAGCGTCTTTGTGGTCTTCGCCCCTGGGTAGGATTATGCGGGTAGGTCGAACAGGCCCAGTCTTGTGTGCAGCCCCTTGGTCTCAGGCACATCAAAGGTGAGTGGTGACATCTCAGTATTACATCCTTTTCTCCTAACTTTTGCTGTCAGCTTTGTCTGTTATTCACTCAGTCGTGTCCAACTGTTTGCGACCCCGTGGACTGTAGCCTGCCAGGCTCCTCTGTCCATGGAATTCTCCAGGCCAGAATACTGAAGTGGCTTGCCATTCCTTTCTCCAGGGGATCTTCCTTACCCAGGGATCGAACCTGGGTCTCCTGTATTACAGGCAGATTCTTTACTGTCACCAGGGAAGTCACTAAAGCTTTAATAACTAAAGCTGTCAGCTTTAGTTTGTTTATTTTCCCATTAAAAAATTATACAACACAAGATGATATGGAGGTTTTTCCATTCTCTATTTTATGTTGGATGTGGGTAAGCCTCATTCAAAATGAGATTTGTTCTGTCTCGTTGTGTCATTTGTAATTCAGTTCTGGAACAAAGAAATGACAACTTAATACTGAAAAATGGAAGCATCTAAGTCAGTTTTAATGTTAATGCTTGCATCTCTTTAAAACAATAAACAACAAGTTTGAGAGGGAAGTTTAGCAGTTAGAGGTTAGAAATTAATTTTGGTGATTTGATGAGTGAAAAAATTCACCAAAGGTATTATTGTATGAAATGGTGTGCTAGTTAACACAAATACAAGGTAGGAAGGTAGGAAGACATCAAATTACACAGTGTTCATTTAAGACTACATAGCTGTGTATCATCATGTTTTAACCTGAAGTTTTATTTATCTCAGTGTCTATTATTTCAGATCACTAGCTTTGGAGAAGGCAATGACAACCCATTCCAGTACTCTTGACTGGAGCCTGGCAGGCTGCAGTCCATGGGGTCGCTAAGAGTCAGATGTGACTGAGCGACTTCACTTTCACTTTTCACTTTCATGCATTGGAGAAGGAAATGGCAACCCACTCCAGTATTCTTGCCTGGAGAATCCCAGGGACGGGGGAGCCTGGTGGGCTGCCGTCTATGGGGTCGCACAGAGTCGGACATGACTGAAGTGACTTAGCAGTAGCAGCAGTAGCAGCAGCTTTACTTAGATTTTTTTTTGATGTCCATATATGCATAGGTAGATAAGCCTATTAAAAATTTTGGATCCACAGATAACTAGGGCTAACTAGTTTTTTCAAATGCATTTAAAGTATATGAATTCCCAAGTTTACCGTGGGGAAGCATGTATGAGAGAGGACCTGGTCTGTAAAAAGAGCCATTGTTTCTAAGACCAGTTCTGTTTCTTATTTCTGGTGGCAGGGGTGGGGGTTGTTTTTTGTTTTTGAGTAGTTAGTACATTCATTTGATTCAGAATTTTAAAGATATAATGGCATATGCTTTGCAAATTCTTTCTCCTAGCTATTTACTTCTCCTCCCAGGGGTGCAACCAATGTTTTCATCTCTAATCTGTTCTGCTTTTGATAAACTTAACTAAATTTTGACATATTGTGATAAATGGGTGCCTAATGTTTTATGTTCTGTTTATGTCACAGCATGATTTTATTACCTAATATAGACTGAATAAGAGCATAGAATTATTTGTGCTTAAATATTTACTTATTGGTCATTTTAATTTTTTTGTTTAATTTTGTTGCTTTTAAAAATAGCAAATGTCAGCCTACTTGTAAAAATACAGATACATTTTTAATTGAAAAAGTACTTAATTGAAAAGTTACTATATTTTTTTTCACACTTTAACACATCTGAAATTCTGTATATTTAGTGATTATATTTTGGAGAAGGCCATGGCACCCCACTCCAGTACTCTTGCCTGGAAAATCCCATGGATGGAGAAGCCTGGTGGGCTACAGTCCATGGGGTTGCTAAGAGTCGGAGACGACTGAGCGACTTCACTTTGACTTTTCACTTTCATGCATTGGAGAAGGAAATGGCAACCCACTCCAGTATTCTTGCTTGGAAAATCCCAGGGACGGCGGAGCCTGGTGGGCTGCCATCTATGGGGTTGCACAGAGTTGGACACGACTGAAGCAACTTAGTAGTAGTAGTGATTATATTTACTGTAAGCAGTATTTTTTTTTCCCTGTGAATATCTGTTATTAAATTCATGATATCAAAATCAGTAGAGTCTTAAAATAGAGGAAAAATGATATTTTCCTGATGTGTTTGTTTCTCAGAGGGCAACAGTTAAGGATGTGATAACATCATAATCTTTTTCTTTGTCACCAGACTTTCTTATCAGAGTAATTGAATTAGTTGCAGATTTTATGCCCCCTTCTCCCTGTTCCCAGTTTAATATGTATGAGAGTGGTTAACCTCAGAGCTTAAAAAAGGACAGTGCATATTTGCCTTGTGTGTTTTCCTTTAAGTGTTATAACATACCCAAAGTTTTAGACAAATCAGATAGCCCCACAGGGTCTTGTTCTGTTTCATCTGGATATTGTCTATATATTCCTAGGTCTGTCATAAAGTTCTTAAAAATGATCATTTTTAAAGAGTATATAGATCATGAAATTGGTAGAAATTTTCTCCTTCAGTCATAGTGGAGTACATATATAGGTGTGAAACAAACCTATGTATGTAGGTGTGTGCCTTGCTTATAGTGTCATTTCATTGTTTACACATTCACTTGTTATATTTCATGTATTTTATGTATATATGAATATAAATATATATATGTTTTGTGATTGTGTCCAGTGTGTTGGTGGGACTTAGTATATGTTGTTATTGTTGTTCAGTTGCTCAGTCGTGTCTAACTTTGTGATGCCACGGAGTGCGGTATGCCAGGCTACCCCATCGTTCACTATCTCCCTGTGTTTGTTCAAACTCATGTTCTTTGAGTCGGTGATGCCATCCGACCATCTCATCCTCTGTTGCCCCCTTCTCCCCCTGCCTTCAGTTTTTTCCAGCATCAGGGTCTTTTCCAGTGAGTCATGTCTTCGCATCAGGCGGCCAAAGTATTGGAGCTTCAGCTTCAGCATCAGTCCTTCCAATGAATATTCAGGGTTGGTTTCCTTTAGGATTGACTGATTTGATCTCCTTGCTGTCCAAGGGACTCTCAAATCTTCTCCAGCACCACAGTTTGAAATTATCAATTCTTTCTAACTGATGAAAGCAAGCTGAAAGAAAAGCCTTTTTTATGGTCCGACTCTCACATCTGTACAAGACTACTGGAAAAACTGTAGCTTTGACTATATGGCCCTTTTTGTATATATAGTACAGGTGCTGGGTAACAGATCTTAAAGGCGTGTAATGGTTAATGTGTTTGTGTTTTCCTTCTTTTAGTTGTACTGTTTTAATTGAAAGCCTGTTACATGTACGTGTAGGAAGAAATTTGGAGAGTTGTTAAATACAAACTTCGCTAAACTGACAGTTATTTCCAGAAGGGTCTCTGAGAGACGGAGGAGGAAGCTGTGTCTGTGTGGTTGGGGGCACAGTGCTATTTGAAGTATTCCTACTCTGCAGGATTTTATAGTTTTACTAATGATTAAAAACATGAAAGAACTTTGTATTTATTTAAACATAATGTCCATATTTAATGAGTAGAACCCAGGGGTTGACATCATCTGGTGGTGGTGAATTTGGGGGATTATAATAAAAATTTATGCTTTTTTTTTTTTAATCTGCTTTAGTTTAGAACATAAAGCGCATTTTCCCAGAGATAGTCTTTGCAACCATTATTTAAACAAGAGATTTCAAGGAAGTAGTAAACTTTTATAATTGGTTTGGTCCTTAATACTAGCTACAGGAGCAATTACTTGGATTATCATTTTAACATAATTTTTCACCCAGCAATCCTTTTCAAAGTATTGTCTCCTTGGATTGAAACATTGAAATACTTCTGCCTGCAGTGCAACAGATTAAGAGGCAGAAGCAGGGGCAAATCAACATGTAAAATTGGATCAGTCGTCATTCAGGAACCTTTGTACCAGTGGTCTGGATTGTATAGATTTGGGAGTTGCAGGAAATCCAGAGAGAGACAGCAAATTGCTGCACCCTCAGTACTCGGTGGACAAAAAGAGGATTAGGGCCCTGAGGAATCCAGGGCAATCAACTTCCCACCAAGAGGAAAGGAATCTTGTGTCAGTGTTGGCAGTTGTGGATGTTGATAGGAATGGGGGATCAGGGTGAGAACGGGAGTGTTTTGTTGGTTTATAGCCCCTGGTCAGTTAAGAGAATGGTCTGGGACTTTTTGCTGCCCCTTGGAAAGGGGGTGTGGAGGGCTGTGGGCTTTAGAAAAATGAACAGGAATGTGGGTGAAGGTAGAGTATTGAAGTGGCATTGAATGTGGCTTGTGGGTTTTATGGGTGTCGTTTACAGTCCTTCTGTACCTGTGGAATTTCAGGGCCCAATGAGGCTCCTGTTTCACATGTGACATGCTATTAACAGTGAAGTTATGATTATGTAATGTAATTATGATTATGCGAGTGTGGTTCTGATTATGTAACGTAAATAGCTACACTTAAGATGACAATGTGCAAATGAGATTTTTTTCACTTCATGAATGGAAATGTATGTATATTTATGTTTTAAATTTTTTATTTATTTTTATGTATCCCTATGTGTACACATACACATGTTTGTTTGTTTGTTTTCCTTAGGGAAACCAAAAAAGGAGTTGGTAGCAGTTTTGTTAAACATTCTCTCTCCTCCCCGCAACAGATTTCCAGTGCACATACACGTTCATTATCTAAGTTTAAATGTCTCTGTGGTCGCTCACCATGGGCGAGTGTGGAGTGCGGCTTTGGTTTGCCCTCTCTGGTGCTTGTGATAACGAGATGCTCCGTTTCCCATCTCTGTCTTGAACAGTGTGTCTAGTTTGGTCTTGGAATGATACTGCAATTGTCCCTCCAAATTATCTTCTTTTGTGTGGATGTAGTTGCAGAGTTTTGTTCAGGATAATACATTTTAGAATTTGAACCAGAGGAGACTTTCCACCTTTGACTAGCGTGGGGCAAAAACACCTCTGTGTTAATTGCTCTACCCTCCAGGAAAGTGGCAGCAAGTGGTTGAGCTGAGGAGACTGCTTGCTTTTAAGAAAAGGAAAGAAGCTGTGTAGATCCGACTCTTCGCTCCAGCTTGGTAGAAGATCCCAGTCAATCTCCTACCATCGCTCCCTTTCATTGGAGCACCAGCTGCCACATCTGGCTTCACTTTTGTTTTCCAAATGAGTTTATTAGTTTTGCCATTTTGGATATGGCTGGGTTGACCCAGGAAAGACTGGTCTGGGAAACACTCCTGACATTTCAAATAGAAGCAAAACTAGACATAAGTTGATTTGAGACAGAGTTTGGGGCCATCCCTGTGAGCCCTTCCAGCATCAGCCAAAGCATCGGACTCTCATTCCCCTCCCTGCCAAGGGGGAGGGGTAAAGAGGTACAGTGTGGAGGTCCCCAGATTTCTTTTGGCTGTACTCCGGGTCAGGCGGGCTCTGATAATGGAAATCTGCTCTGTCTCTCCTCTCTTGCCTGCAGGCTGGCGGCTCTCAGGTCATCTTTACTAATCCTCTGGAGATAGTAAAGATTCGCCTACAGGTAGCTGGAGAGATCACCACAGGACCCAGAGTCAGCGCCTTGAATGTGCTCCGGGACCTGGGACTCTTTGGTCTGTATAAGGTAGGTAGGTTCCCTTGGGTTATCTTGATAGAGAGGTTGTCGTGTACTCCATAGAAATGTGAAAAAAAATGTCAAAACCAGACTTCTTCCCCATAAATGGGAAAGCAATCTTGTCCAGCAGGGTAGTTCCTATAGTAGAAAATCAAAACAAAAAGGAAAAATCAGGACACTTCTATTAGAGGCAGTGGGATGCACAACCACGCCATCCTGTTGGCATCTTCAGGCTTTTATGAAGCTGCCAGCAGGGAGGCCAGCACCACAGACCCGCTGGCTGCAGGCTCACAGCCTTTTATTTACAGGTGGATATGGGAAAAGTTTCTTTGGTGTTCTTTTGCGGCTGCTTTAGGACTGACTTCAAAATAGTCTTATGTTTATTTTGAGTCTGAGCTATCTCTGTTGTTATCTTCACAGTAGGAGCTTGTCTTTGTCTTAATAATTTGACCACAGTGAAACAGTAGTAGAGTTTGGTAGGATTCAGGTCTTTAAGAAGTTAAGTGGTGGGATTTGTCAATAATGAATTGCATTTTAAAAAAGCAAAACAAAAGCAAACCAGAGTGTACTGTACTTTAGCAAAATGCCAGTCAACAGATTCCTTCCCTGCAGGTATGCTTACTCCCATCATTACAGATCAGATGTAATGGAGCAGAAGCTATTATTTTTCTTAAACAAGGAAGAGTATTTCTTTCTCTTCTTTCGCCTGGTGTAAGGGGAGGGATACGAAAATTTAGCTTTTATAGACAACTGTGTTTCCACAGCGTCTGATTTATTTATAGACCCATCACTGTAGAAATGTGTAAATTGGCTTCTGTAGCTGCAAATTGGAAATTAGAAATTCTCTCGATTAGAATCACACAGCTACAGACTACAAACTGGTCTCGTAGGACCAATGATGCCTGTCCTGAGAGTTTTGTACATACTCTCCTTTCTACCCCCAACTGCCATCCTTTTTAGAATTCCCTTTGAAAACTGACTTTATTAAAATTATTTCACTCTGTAGCATCTCTGAGAGAGTCCCAGGAATTTTTTTTTTCTTTAATGTTTGAGTTTGTCTTTTAAAAACAGAGCCATCCAGAAAACAAGTACCAAAGATGGAGTGTTTCCCTGGCCGGCTAAAGCCTGAGCGTAGGCTCGTGTGGGCTGAGGAAGGGGCAGTGTCAGTCACCAAGACAAGCTGTCTGACTGTTTCTACTCTCAAGGAAACTTCCTGTTAAAATATTCTGTCTGGGTTTCCCTGTCCTCTGCCATTTAGGACATAGGAAGTAAGGAGGGAAGTTTGGTGGTTTCTTTCTCCCCGTCCTTAGAATGTGTTAGTTGTTCACTTGTGTCTGACTCCTTGGGACCCCATGGACTGTAGCCCACCAGGCTCCTCTGTCCGTGGGATTCTCCAGGCAAGAATACTGGAGTGGGTAGCCATGCCCTTCTCCAGGGCATCTTCCCAGCCCAGGGATCAAACCCAAGTTTCCTGCACTGGGGGCAGATCCTTTACCACCTGAGCCACCGAGGAAGCTTCCCTTCCTTTTCCATGGCTCCTACCCATAGCTTCTTAGCTGGTACTTCAGGGGCTCTAAGCTGAGGTGGATTGAGTTGGTAATTTGTTAGTTTGAGGAGCTGCCTTTGTTGGTTGCTTTGAAATCAAGCTGTCAATACTGGGTTTCTAAGTCTGTTCCCAACCACACCCCATTCCCTGGCACTCACCAAGGTAAACCAGAACAAGCAGCCTAGAGGTCTGAACATTGAATTTTGTATTAACCTTAAAATCTGAATCCATACTGGAAATGTCAGAAAATTGTTAGTTGTCAGAATACCATCGTTAACTAACTCTAGGACTCCCAGATCCACCAGCCTTTCTCAAACTTGGAGCCATGTCTCGATTTCCCTGCGCCTGACTTGTAATCCTGTTTCTCTTCCACGTCAGTCTCAGTGCTGTCTGAGGGACAGCTCAGGCTTGTCACCCTGGATCCCTCGTGGTCATTCACACCTTGTTTATACAACTGTTTTGCACTATTTCCTCACTCTGTGACAGGGTGCCAAAGCGTGTTTCCTCCGAGACATTCCCTTCTCTGCAATTTATTTTCCTGTTTATGCTCACTGCAAACTACTTCTGGCTGATGAAAACGGACACGTGGGAGGTATAAATCTCCTTGCAGCTGGAGCCATGGCAGGTAACTTTTTTTTTTTTAAGCCAAAAGAGTCCCTACCGACCCCACCCCCATTCTCTAAGTACAGAATCTCTGTGCTCCTCTTCTTTATTTCTGGAAAGGTTATTGTTTGTATCTGACTTAGCTTAAATACGATCGCTTTTTCTCCTTTGTGGGGTATGCTATAATTCTGATGAGCGTTAATTACATTTGCATAATGTGGGTAAACAGCTTAATGCAGCTTAGGAACTCGCAGCCAAATTAGCTCTGCCCATCTCAATTGGGCTTTCATCAGTACTGTGTGTCTTAGCCTCCTCTGCCCCTGAAACCTTGGGTGCAGTCAAGCTGAGCATTAACGTAGAAAAGTTCTTCATCCCATCAGTTGCTCTGTTGCACCTCATCCTGATGCACAGGTCCAGCATCCCCTCACTTTCTTATTCTGTATAGTGCAATCAACATGATTTGGCTCCACCTTGAGTTTGAAACTGTCCATATTCCTTCTGCCATCATCCTCATCAGACCAAACAAAGCCATACTTCCTCAGCAGCACCACCCCGTGGGGGCATCTCTTCTTGGCTCTTAACATGCTCTTTTATTAATGGTTGTTTACATAAATTCTGCCCTCTCTCCTGTGCCCGAAGCCCCTTGAAGGCAAGGGTTTCAAATGTAGGAAGGTGCTGAGAAGCTTCCTCTCAATCCCATGCTCCAGCCTTTGTCTTGTGTTGAGAGGGAGCTGATTCCAGATAGAAGGGCAGGACCAGGTTGTCCTTCACTGCAGCAATCCTCAGACGTGGCAGAAGAAGGAAAGGGCATGTGTTTACTTGCCATCACCGCTGCTTAGGGAGAGAGACGGGCGAGGTGAATGAACGCAAGCCCTGCTCACGTGGCTCTGACCACCCGGGCTCCTGCACGGCGTGCCTTCTCCTCTGGTCTGCGGGCTCAGCAAAGCAGCACAGCCTGGGCACCCCTGGGGGTGTGGTATGTAGCAGGAACCCTGGGTTCCAGGGGCGCTGGTTGGACGTTATTCTCATCCATGATGACAGGGAATGACTCGTGATGAGTAAGAAACTCTCCGAGGGAGCCTTGAGCCCTTATTTGGGGCAGTCACTTGCAGTTATAATTCAAAAGCCAGTAAAGCTACCTGCTCAGTCTTGGCACTGAGTGTTCATCCAGCTCCTTTCAGGTATACACCAAAGCCTCCCCAGTTGAAGTGAGGGCCAGCACATCTTTCCTCATCTTTGCTCTCCGCTATCCAGACAGCAGCAAAGAACACTTTAATCATGGACAGGCATTTTGCCAGTGGCTGATGGAACCAAGTAAACATCTTCATGGAGCTGTCAGCCCCAGCTTCTTGCCCACAGACATTTGATGTCAGTTTTCAGAATTAGAAATGAATTTTTCTAATTTTTATCTGTAAAGCTTTGCTGGCAGGCACTAAGAACATTCAGGATTCAGAACATTCCAAAGGCAGCAATTTACCTAGTTTCATGTGAATAAGGTGTAGGGCTCGGCGGGAGGATATTTGCATGTCTCTAACAGAGCGCTCCCCGCTGCCCGCCCCAACTACCTACCCCGAGTGGCCAGCTCCATCTGCCTGGTGATGATTCAGTGAAATTCAGGCCAAATTGAATTTCTTCCCCCTGAGGAAGATCATCTTGCTCCTTTGTTCCCTGTTTTGTTGTATAAGTGAAAGGTGTGGTTGTGGAATCCTTCTTGAGTGTCCTGCCGCTGATGAGTCTCAGCGTGGCCCCAGGGAGCTGGGGCACAGGGAATGGCTGACGAGGCCTTTTGATGATCAGTTACCCCCTGTTCCCTAACTGGTTGCCTGGCCTCCTCTGCTTTAGTTGTAATGACTGTTGTCATGTAAGCATGTCTGAAAGGAGTCACAGTCAACTCTCAAGTTAACCCCTCAGAGGGTGAGTGGATATGAGTATTGATAGTCACCTCATACAGTAAGGTGACAGGAATCAGCAAAAAAAAAAACACACTACAGTTTGCTATCAGATAAATTTAGCAGCTCATTAAATTGACATTATCCTCATTCTTTATTATACATGAAAATACTATCTTATTTAAGAAAAGGAAAGAGGTAATAAAATAATTGAAACCCAGAAGGGAACACTGGGAATTGTCCTAGTAATACTGCTTCACTTATTCCTCTCACTGTTCTTTGGGATCACGCAACATAGACTGATTTTCCTAATTCAGAATGAACGAGAAGAGTTTTGCCATGACTCCACTGAAGCGGCTAGTGGGATTCTATGTCCTTTTTCCGTTAGTGCCCAAGGTGTCTATGTAAGAAGCATCGAGTTAGAGCAGGTGATGCTGCTAGTTGTCTTGTTAGTGGTTAGCAGCCTGCCTACCCTTTGTACGGTGTCAGGGTGCATTAACCGTGCCTTTCTCCTGGAAGGCGTGCCTGCTGCTTCCCTGGTGACCCCTGCTGATGTCATCAAAACAAGATTGCAGGTGGCTGCCCGCGCTGGCCAGACGACATACAGTGGTGTCATCGACTGTTTCAGGAAGATACTCCGGGAAGAAGGGCCCTCAGCATTTTGGAAAGGAACTGCAGGTGGGGGCTGGCGCCGCACGGAAAGGCTGCTCGGCGCTGGGGTCTGGCTCGCGTCACCCACCTGTGGGCCTCGCTGTAGCCATCCTGCTGCTAACCGTCCCCCGCCCTTTCTTCCTCTGTAGCTCGAGTGTTTCGATCCTCTCCCCAGTTCGGCGTTACTCTGGTCACCTATGAACTTCTCCAGCGGTGGTTTTACATTGATTTTGGAGGCCTGTAAGTGCAACTTTTCAAACTCTCTTATAAAGAAAGCACCAAAACCCCAGACAGGTGTTTGTTCAGCCTACAAAGGCATTTTTGGGATAGCAACTGACAGGACAGAGGACCCTGCAGGAGCAATACGTTTAAAACAAACCCTGGGCCTAAGACTCTTCACTGTTAGAGGAGTAAGACTTGGACAGGGTGACCCCATACACAGCATTAAGCAACTGCTTGGGGAAAGTTTAGGGAGGAAGCAAATTAAAATGTAATATCAATAGTTGTCTTTTTAGTGTAAGCAGATACTGAGCTTCATGGATTTAGGTCCTTATTTGGCCTTTTTACTGGAAGTAATATAAATTTGTGTTAGTTACACTTTTGTAAACTTTTGAAAACTCAGTCAAGCCCTTTCACACCCTCATGATTTCATTATTCACAATAATTTATTATTAGAAAGGTTTAGAAGTTCTTAGAACTAATGCTCTGCAAAAAAAAAAAACAACAAATGTTCAAAGAAAGGTTATGCCCATGGACATGATCACTGTGAGATTTAGGCCACAAATTGGGCCTTTTGACGGTTAGTACTTGAAACTCTCACCGTGGACAAGACGAATCACTTGAATTTGCTGGGAGGGGAAGGTTGTACCCAAAGCAAGCAATTACCAGCTTTTCAGCAGAAGATCAAATTCTGTATCTGAGTCTTTACTCCGTAAACCTATGAATTCTTTTCCTGCTCAGAAGCCAGGTAGGGAGTTAGCTGTTGAACCAAGAAGTTGAAGGACTTATACAAAGAAAGTAAGGACAGTCTCAAAGTTTTAGGCTTTTCAATTTGCATTCTGGAAAAAGAATTATATTTACTTCTCTTTAAATAATTTTAGTAATAACCTTCATGAGCTTATTACTTTAAAAGTTAGCTTTTAAAATTATGTCAAAATAAAAGAAAATTAAATTTTCTGCAGTTAATTTATGCTTAGTTTAAGAAATTGGGAAAATAGAAAAATCATTCATAGTCTTACTTCCCAGAGTGGTAATATATGAGTGGATTTCTTTCCGGTCTCTCTCTCTGTGAATCTATTTATGTGTACGAAATGGAGGCCCTTTCTCTTCTAAATCAGATATGTGAATGTGTTGCTTTCATTGCAGCTATAAATCATGACTAGTGCAGCATAATTGACAAGGAAATCATTGGACACTCTTCTTGGTGACACATGGGTCAGACTGAAAGTGTTCAGTGGTGTGTCATCTTCATTTTTTTGTTTGTTTGTTTTTTTTGGAGTATAGTTGCTCCACAGTGCCGTGTGTCTGCTGTTCATCAATGTTGAACATACTGACCATTGACTTTTCCTATCCACAGCAAACCCTCTGGCTCAGAACCAACACCTAAGTCACGCATCGCAGACCTCCCTCCTGCCAATCCTGATCACATCGGTGGATACAGACTCGCCACCGCCACTTTTGCTGGCATTGAGAACAAGTTTGGCCTTTATCTCCCCAAATTTAAACCTCCTAGTGTTGCTGTGGTTCAGCCAAAGGTGGCGGCGGCAGCTCAGTGATAAGACAACCGTTCAGTGTGGCAAAATGCACCCTAGAAAGAGAAGCCTAGGAGAGCAGCCTTGTAATGTATCCAGTCAGCTGCATGGTGCTGACTGAAATGAAGAATCAGATTATTCTTTCTCTATGACATATACATATATTTGTTTATAAACTAATCATTTGCCCAGGAAAAAAAAAATTACAATGCAGTTTGAAGCTTTAGTTTTATGTGTTGAAATGTTTTCTAAGCCTTGGCATGAATTAGTGTTCTAGACTGCTTTGCACAGCTTGCACTTACAGCGACTGTACATATTGTACATCTTTGTACAGAGACATCTTGGCACCTCATCCCAACAAATCTCATTTATAGAATGTAATGCAGTTCTGAGTGGCTTGAAATGTACAGAATGTTTTGAAAGTGTTTTATTAAGAATCACACGAAAATAAATGTATTAAAATTAAATTCATTCTTTTATTGGTGACTTATGGAAATAATGCATCAATATTGGATGTAATTAATTCAGTGCTTGTTTTCCATTCTGGAGTAGAAAGGTATTTGCTGATAAGAGGCGTAACGAGACCAAGTGCTGACACCACTGAATAAGAGGCCCTTTGGAACAGATGCATGCCAGCGGATGCCAGAGGACCAGGCCAACGAATTGCGTGTGCTGATGTGTTTCCATGTGTATTTCATGTGTGTATAGATTCTCCTCTGTTCATCAACCAAAAGGCATTTCCTAGGCAGCGCCTCTCCTGTCAGTGTGCATATAGCAGGGATGTCTCCAGCATTACCAGCTTAGTTTTTGCCTTCCTCTGACACAGCAAGGCAAGGGCCTAGCTTTCAAAAGAGTAAAGAATACTTTGGCAGTTTTCATTCGTATGGATATGATTCCAATCAAAAATAAAATGCACACCAAAATGTATGCATGGAGTTGGATTTTCCTTCATAAATGTACTGATAGTGCTTTTCATTTTGATTCACAGCCAGTTGCCAGTGACTAGTGATCAGGCTTCCCTCTTTCCCACTTTTATTTATTTATTTTTCTTTCCCACTTTTATAGGAAATCATTTGACTTGGAAAGAGCTATGGTGGAATAAGTGGAGAAGAAGATTTAGTGGGCTTTAGCTTCTTCCTTATGAATCTAAATACAAACTGCTTATTCCAAAAGTCACTCACCAAGGGTGTGATTGCTCATTTAGATCTAAACATACATCTTGACAGCCACATCTACACTTTGCTCTTTGTGATTTGACGTGTAGCATCAGAATTTATTTACTTTAGCAAAGTGCTTTGGGAAAACATTATTGTTGTTGCCAATGAGCTGGGATAGGAGGATGTATGCAAATATTTTCAAAGGGTGAGCCTGGAGATGAACCAAGTCACTTAATATCCTACACGTGGTTCATCAGTTGATGGCTGACAGCCCTGTTACACACGATAGGCTCTCTTGAGGCCTTCCAGGAACAAAAGAATTAGCTTTGAAAGCAAGTTATTTCCAAATGTATTTAGTTATTCTCATTGGAATGGAATAAATAGCAACACAGTTGTTTTGCTATTACCACCTGTTAAAAATGAACAAGTAGTCTGTGGATGTGTTCTTAAACAAAAATTCAGAAATATAGTGTAAAATGTAAAAGTACCCTCTTACCCTACTTCTCCCTTCCCCTCCCTGCCCCAAAGGTAATCACTGCTCACAACTTAGAGTATAAAATTTTAGTCTGTTTTCATACATATATATATATAAATTCATACACATTTTTATATTTTTAAAATAGAATTATGCTGTGTATATGTTCTGTGACTTGCTTTTGTTCACTTGTTCACTTTTGAGATCTTTGCATGTCAGTTCATAAAGATTTATCTTAATTTTTAATAGCTGCCTAGTATTCCAGTATACGGGTTACGATACTTTTCATAAATATTCCCTTATTGACACTTACTTATTTTTTTAACTATTGCAAGCAAAGCTGTAGTGAACAGTAAACACCTTTCTATACATGTTTTGTACATGTGCTAGTATTTCCTTAGGATGGATATTTAAAATTGAAATTGGTACTTCGTGAGATGTATGGGTTTTACATTTTTATATATATTGTCACATTGCTTCAAAAAGGCTTTACGAATTTACTTTCCTTCTAACAGCATAAAGAGAACTCTTATTTCTTTGCAGCTTCAGCAAAAATGGATATTGTCAATCTTACATTTTAGGCAAATCGTGATATGTAATCAATGCTGTTTTAGTTTTCATTTTACTAATTACTAGTGAGGTCAAATGTCTTTTTGCATTTACTGACCATTTGTGTATCTTGTTGTTATTGTAGCGTATGCAGAAAGTCTATGAAAACATCTTTATGTGTATGTATACACAGATATATACACACAGATATTTTTTTAAGGAGATGGTCATAAACACCTATGTAACTACCCAGGTCAAGAAAGAATATTTCTGACACCTCAGAAGTTCCCTCAGAGGATCCTTCCATCACAACTCCTGTTGTCCTCTTTAGCACCATCCTGGCTCTTCATTTCTTTGCATTTCTTTATAGTTTTACCACCCACATATACATTCTTAAACACACTTTTTAGTTCCTATTTTTGAAATTTTTGTGAATCAAATTACACTGTACACTTTCAAGACTTGTTCCTTTTTCTAAACATTATAAGATTCATCCCTGTAGTTTGCTGTATAAGCTGTAGTTCGCTTATTCCATTGTTTGAATATAATAATTTATTTTGCTGTTTTACTCTGAACATCTGCATCTGGGTCGTTTATAATTCGGGGATATTACAAATGGTGCTGCTCTGGATATTTTGTATGTATGTTTCGGAGTTTTTATTTTTTTTCAAATTTGGAGTATGCATTTTGAAAGGTTTCCCAGCTGGCTCAGTGGTAAAGAATCAGCCCGCCAGGCGGGAGACCTAGGTTGGATCTCTGGGTCGAGAAGATCCCCTGGAGAAGGAAATGGCAACCCACTACAGTATTCTTGCCTGGGAAATCCCATGGATGAGGAGCTTGGTGGGATATAGTCCATGGGGTTGCACAAAGTCAGATATGACTTAATGACTAAAAAGCAACTTCTGCATGTGTTTTTAAAAGGAAATATACCTAAGAGCAGAGCCCCAGGGGTACAGGGTTTATTACAGTCAACTTAGCTAGATCATGCCAAACTATTTCCCAGAGATGTTTGTACTAATTTTCATTTCATCAAGAATGTAGCAACACTTTCATTTTTACTAATCTGTTGAGTGTATAATGTTATCTTGTGGTTTTAATTAGCATTTTCCTTACATCAGATGAGGCTGAACACCTTTCATCTGTTCATATATATTACCACATTGTTCTTCAGAAAAGACTTTACTAATTTACTTTCTGACTGATAGCATGGGAAAATGCCTCTAAGTTTATTGACTATTTGGATTTCATCTTTGGTGAGTGAAATATGTGTTCAAGTTTTTTGTCCATTTTTCTTAAGCGTTTACAGGGGGTTCTTTATATATTCTGGATACTACTCCTTTATGAGTGGTATTGCAGAATCTTTTCTCAATTTGTAGCTTGTCTTTTTATACTATTTTGATTAACATTTTCATATGTTCATATATATTAATTTTTGCTTACGGGTAGCATGTTTTATGTTTCACTTAAAAACTTTTTCTCTCCCCAGGTTATGAATATGCCTGATATTTTCTTAAATGGTTTATAGTTTTGCCTCTCTCATTGAGGTTTCATCCTACTTGGAACTGTCTTTGACATGCGGTTTTTTTTTTTTGTATCTTTATGTGGCTAATCTGTTGTCCTAGTACCATTTGTTGAAAAAATTTTCCTTTTTCCTACTGCTTTAAAGTGCCTTTTCAGTTATATATTAAGGGTTGATATATGCAAAGATTTATGTCTGGACTTTTGTTTTATTGATTTCTCCTGTGTTGTATACACTCTCTTCAATACTCTTTATAAAAAATTTTAATATATGGTATAGCAAGTCCTTTCACCTTGCTGCTGTTCTTCAAGAGCTTGTGGCTCTTCTTGGTTTGTTGTTCTTCCATGTCCATTTTAGAAACAGCTTGTCAATTTCCTCCCCAAAACTAAAAAAAACAAAAACAAAAAAACAGGGTGGGCCTGATTTGATCATGATTCTGTGGGCCATTTGGAGAGAATTCGTGTCATTATATTGGGCCTTCTAATCCATGAACATGTTATTATGTCTTATATAAGTCCTCTAAATGTCTTAATAAAATTTTATAATCACCAAAGAGATCTTGAACATTGTATGTATAAATATATATATTCATTCCTATGTAAGTCACATATATATATTTCTTAATGTCATTCCAAGTATGCTTGAATGAGGTTTCCCCACTTTTTATTTAAAAAAAATTTTAAACCTACAGAAAAGTTTGAAGAGGTAAAATGAACTTTTTTAATGCCTTTCAACCAGGTTCACTTCCCTATTTGCTTTATCTTTACAAATACACATTTATTTTTGCTTTTAAAGTATGTTGCAGACATGGTACTTCATCCCTAAATATCATCCCTAAATAGTTCAGCATCTGTATACTATGAAAGAAGACATACTGCCACTGAACAATACCATTATCATGCATGAAAATTGACCAATAATTTCATAACATCATCTAATAGTCAAAATTCAGACTTTCCCAACAACTCCAAAAATGTATTTTGTTCTTCCAGTGCAGAATCTGATCAAGATTTATGCATTACTCTAGGTTGCTGTGTACCTTTAGTCTTTAATTCTGCAGTAATCCCCTGCTTGTTTGTCCTTACCATTGTAAATTGTTTCTTATAGAATGTCCCACATTTTATACCTGATTTTTTCCTCATGGTATTGTCTAACTTGTTCCAGTGTGTAAACAGGAAGTTAGTTTAGTGGTGAAATTTTCTTTTAATAGCTCTACTAAGGTATTCTTTACAGAGCTGTGTAACCATCACCACAATCCAATTTTAACGTGTTTCCATCACCTCCCCCAGGGAAAATAACATACCTACTTTACAGATTCTCAGCAACAATTTATTACTGTCTAATAATTATTCTTTGGGTGTGAAGTGATCCTGCATTTTGGTTTTCATTTGCATTTCCCCAAGGACTGAAGATGTTGGGCATCTTTTCATGTGCTTGTAGATATTTGTATTTAAGTCTTAAATCTATTTTTAAGATGGGATTTGCCCTTCTATTATTGAGTTGTAAGAGTTCTTTATACATATTTATAGGATATGAGTCCTATATAAGATTTGCAGTTATTTTCTCTCAGTCTGTTTTCTTAATGGTCTTTTGAAACACACAAGTTTTACATTTTAGGTCCAATTTATTAATTTTAAAATTTTATGGATCATGTTTTTGGTATCATCTAAAAACTGCCTAAATCAAGACCATCAAGATTTTCTCTTGGTGTTTTTGTTTTTGACTCTATCTTTTGTTGTTGTTCAGTTGCCAAGTCATGTCCAACTCTGCAACCCCACAGACTGCAGCATTCCAGGCCTCCCTGTCTTTCCCTATCTCCTGGAGTTTGTCCACATTCATGTCCACTGAATCAGTGCTGCCATCCAACCATCTCATCCTCTTGTCGCCTTCTTATGCCTTCAATCTCCCCAGCATCAGGGTCTTTACCAGCGAGTCGGCTGTTTGCATCAGGTAGCCAAAGTATTGGAGCTTCAGCTTCAGCATCAGTCCTTCCAATGAGCATTTAGTTCTTACATTTAGATCTGTGATATATTTTGAGCTAATTTTTATGTATGGTGTGAAGGGTCTAAATTTTATCTTTTTGCATTTGGCTAATTTTCTCAGCATCATTTGTTGGAGAGACTGTCCTTTCCCCAATGAATTGCTTTGGGTGCGTTTGTCAAAAATGAATTGACTGTGCATATAAGGGTTCATTTCTAGATTCTCTGGTATCTTTTTGCCTTCTTCCACCTAGTGGAAAGCTGTTCCTCTTCCATCCTAATGAGGAAGCTTCATGTTTCTCACCATTTAGTATGATGTTAGTGTACGTTTTTGTAGATTTTTTTTTCTATCATGGTGAGGAAATCCCCCTCTTTTCCTAGTTTACTGAGAGTTTTTATCATGAATGTTTGATTTTTTTAATGCTTTTTCTTTATCAATGTGATCACGTGATTTTTCTTTTTTAGCTTATGGATGTGGATTACATTGATTTTCAAATGTAATGTTGAACCAGTATTGCCTTGGATAAATCCCAGTCTGTTGTGTTATATCATTCTTTTTATACATCGTTAAATTTGATTTCCTAACATTTTATTGAGGATTTTTGCATCTGTACTTAAAAGAGAGATACTGGTCTATAGTTTTCTTGTAGTGCTTTGTCTGGCCTAGTAGTAGGTTATGCTTTCCTCATAGAATGAGTTAGGAAATATTCCTTCTTCTTGTATCCTCTGAAAGAGATAGTAGAGAATTAGTAAAATTTCTTCCTTAAATGTTTGTTGGAATTCGCCAGTGAACCCTTCTGGGTGTGCTGCTTTCTTTTTTTGAGGGTTAATTATTATTTTTTCAATTTCTTTGGTATAATCCTATTCAGATGATCTGTTTCTTCTTTTGTGAGTTTTGGCAAATTGTGTCTTTTGGAAATTAGTCTGTTTCATCTAGGTGTTACCATTAAGTATATGGGCAGAATTTTTCACAGTTTTGCTTATTGTCCTTTTAATGTCCTTGAAATCTATACTGATATTCCTTCTTTCTTCTCTGTTATTAGTAATTAATAATTAATCTCTTCCTTTCATAGCCTGGCTAGAAACTTGTCAATTTTATTGACATTTTTAAAGAAACAGTTAAAGTTTTTTTAAAATTTTTTCTATTAATGTCCCACTTAATTTAATTAATTCTGTTCTAGCTTTTATAATTTCTTTTCTGATGCTTCAGTTCAGTTCAGTCACTCAGTCGTGTCTGACACTTTGTGACCCCATGAACTGCAGCACACCAGGCCTCCCTGTCTATCACCAACTCCCAGAGTTCACTCAGACTCACATCCATCGAGTCGGTGATGCCATCCAGCCATCTCATCCTCTGTCGTCCCCTTCTCCTCTTGCCCTCAACCTTTCCCAGCATCAGGGTCTTTTCAAATGAGTCATCTCTTCACATCAGGTGGCCAAAGTATTGGAGTTTCAGCTTCAACATCAGTCCTTCCAAAGAACACCCAGGACTGATCTCCTTTAGGATGGACTGGTTGGATCTCCTTGCAGTCCAAGGGACTCTCAAGAGTCTTCTCCAACACCCCAGTTCAAAAGCGTCAATTGTTTGGTGCTCAGCTTTCTTTATAGTCCAACTCTCACATCCGTACATGACCACTGGAAAAAACATAGCCTTGACTAGATGGACCTTTGTTGGCAAAGTAATGTGTCTGCTTTTGAATATGCTGTCTAGGTTGGTCATAACTTTTTTTCCAAGGAGTAAGTGTCTTTTAATTTCATGGCTGCAATCACCATCCGTAGTGATTCTGGAGCCCAGAAATATAAAGTCAGCCACTGTTTCCACTGTTTCCCTATCTATTTGCCATGAAGTGATGGGACCGGATGCCATGATCTTAGTTTTCTGAATGTTGAACTTGTAAACCAACTTTTTCACTCTCCTCTTTGACTTTCAAGAGGCTCTTTAGTTCTTCACTTTCTGCCTTAAAGGTGGTGTCATCTGCATATCTGAGGTGATGGATATTTCTCCCGCAATCTTGATTCCAGCTTGTGCTTCCTTCATCCCAGCATTTCTCATGGTGTACTCTGCATATAAGTTAAATAAGCAGGGTGACAATATACAGCCTTGACACACTCCTTTTCCTGTTTGGAACCAGTCTGTTGTTCCATGTCCAGTTCTAACTGTTGCTTCCTGACCTTCATATAAGTTTCTCGAGAGGCAGGTCAGGTGGTTTGGTATTCCCATCTCTTTCAGAATTTTCCACAGCTTATTGCGATCCACACAGTCAAAGGCTGATGCTTGCTTCAGATTTAATTTGCTCTCTTTCTAGTGTTCTAAGATAGAAACGTAAATGATTGTGTTTAGATCTTTTTCCTTTCTAATATGTTCACTCAATGCTATAAATTGCCCTCTGAATCGTGCTTTGTTGCATCCCACAAATTTTGATAAGTTAATTCAAAATATTTTAAAAATTTCTCTTGATACTTCCTCCTTGGCCTGTATGTTACTTCAACTATGTTAATTTCCACATGTGGGTTTTTCCAGTTGCCTTTCTGTTACTCATTTCTAGGTTGATCACATCATGGTCTTGGCGGCGGCGTTGTCCAGTTGCCCGGTCGTGGTCCCACCCTTTGGAACCCTATGGTTGCAGCGCACCTGGCGGCTCTGGCCTCCAGTGCCTCCTGGAGTTTGCTCAGATTCCTGTCTGTTGAGTCAGTGTTGCTGTCCAACCATCTGCCGCCCCCTCTCCTTTTGCCTTCAGTCTTTCCCAGCATCAGGGTCTTTTCCAATGAGTCGGCTTTCGTATCAGGTGGCCAGGGTATTGGAGCATCAGCTTTAGTCCTTCCAATGAATATTCAGGGTTTATTTCCTTTAGGATTGACTGGTTTGATCTCCTTGCTGTCCAAGGGACTCTCAAGAGTCTTCTCTAGCACCACTACATGATTTCTGTTGGTTAAAATTTATTTATACATCATAGCCCAGAATGTGGCCTACCCTGGTGAATGCTCGGTGTGAGCTTGAGAAGAATGTGTATTCTGTTGCCGTTGGATGAAGGAGTCTATGGGCTTCCCTGCTGCCGCAGTGGTAAAGACTTTGCCTGCTAATGCAGGAGACACAGGAGACATGGATGGGTTTGGTCCCTGGATCGGGAAGATCTCCTGGACCAGGAAATGGCAACCTGCTCCAGTATTCTTGCTTGGAAAATTCCATGGACAGACGAACCTGGTGCACTACCGTCCATGGGGTCACAAAGTGTCAGACACAACTGAGTGATCATGCATGTGGAATTTTGTCAAAAGCTTTTTATATACATCTGTTGAGATGACCGTATCTATTTATGCATCTGTTAGAGATGATCTTATCTACTTATGCATCTGTTGAGATGATTGTTCTTGTGATGTATCATATTGACTGATTTGCAGATTCTGAACTGTCCCTGCATCTCTGGGATAAATCCCACTTGATCATGGGTTCGGATCCTTTTAAAGTATTGTTGGATTCAGTTTACTATTTTGTTGCAGATTTTTGCATCTATGTACATAAGTGATATTGGCCTGTAATTTTCCTTTTTTTGTGTGTGTGTGGTATTTTTGTCTGGTTTTGGTATTAGGGGGATGCTGGATTCAGAATGAGTTCATAAGTGTTCTTCCTCAGCAGTTTTTTGAGCAGAGTTTGAGAAGGATAGGTGTTAACTCTTCTCTAAATGTTTGGTATTATTTACCTGTGAAGCAAATCTGGTCCGTGACTTTTTAAAAATATTAGTTATTTGGCTGCACCAAGTCTTAGTTGCAACATGAGGGATCTTTAGTTGTGGCATGTGGACTATAGTTCCCTGACCAGAAATCAAACCAGCGTCCCCCACACTGTGAGCGCAGTCTCAGCCACTAGACCACCAGGGAAGCCCCTGGTCCTCAACTTCTGTTTGTTGGAGTTTTTGTTGTTGTTGTTTAATTACTGATTCAAATTCATTACTAGTAATTGGTCTCTTCATATTTTCTTCTTGCTTCATTCTTGGGAAATTGTACATTTCTAGGTTGTCCATTTTACTGGCTTTTAACTGTTCATAGTAATTTCTTATCTTTTGTATTATATGGTGTTAGTTGTAACATCTCCTTTTTTATATCTTATTTTTTTGGTTTTGCCCCTGTCTCTTTTTTCTTGAGGAGTCTGGCTTAAAGGTTTATCAGTTTTATCTTTGCAAAGAAACCAGCTCTACTTTCATTAATCTTTATTTTTTAAATCTCGTTTCTTTAATATCTGCCCTGATCTTTATGATTTCCTTCCATTAATTTTGGGTTTTGTTCTTTTTTTAGTTCCTGTAAGTGTAAGGTTAGGTTATTTATTTAAGATAAGCTTATATTGCTATAAACTTTCCTCTTAGAACTGTATTTGTTGTGTCCCTTAAGTTTTGGATCATTGTGTTTTCTTTTTCATTTGTCTTCAAGTATTTTTTTAAATTTTTTGTTTGATTTCCTTAGTGATCCAATGGTTGGTTAGTTACATATTGTTTAGCTTCCAGATGTTTGTGTTTTGTTCTCATAGTTTTCTAGTCTCATAGCATTGTGGTTGGAAAAGATGCTTAATAGGATTTCAATTTTTTTAAGTTTACTGAGGCTTGTTTTATGTCCTAGCATGGAATCAGTCTATCCTGGAGAACATTCCATGAGCGCTTTAACATGTAGTTTGTTGCTTTGGGATGGAATGTTCCCTCTTCCGACGTATATATAATCTATGAAGTCCATCTAGTCTAATATGTCATTTAAGGCCAGTGTTTCTGTTACTGATTTTCTGTCTGGATTACCTGTCCATTGATGTAAGTGGAGTGTTAAATTCCCTACTATTATTCTATTACTATCAGTTTCTCCCTTTATGTCTGGTAAAGTGTAAAGTGAAGTCACTCAGTCGTCTGCGACTCTTTGTGACCCCATGGACTGTAGCCTACCAGGCTCCTCCGTCCTTGTCCATGGGATTCTCCAGGCAAGAATACTGGAGTGGGTTACCGTTTCCTTCTCCAGGAGATCTTCCCGACCCAGGGATCGTATTGCAGGCAGACGCGTTACCCTCTGGGCCACCAGGGAATGTTGCCTTTATGTATTCAGGTGATCCTATTTTGGTTGCATATACATTTACAGTTGTTATGTATTCTTCTTGGATTGATCCCTTGATCTGTGTCCCCAGGGTAAGCTCCAGTTGCCACCTTCCTCTTCAAGACTCTCCAAGATCAACAGGTAGGTCTGAACCAGGCTCCTTTCATATGACTGCTTCTGCCCTGTATTTTGATGTGTGTGAGATTATGCGTGTGTCCTTTTAAGAATGGAGTTTCTATTTCCACAGCCTTATGGTTCTCCTGAAAGTAAAGCCCCTCTAGCCTTCAAAACCAAATGTTCTGGGCTTTTGTCCTCCTGGGCTGGGGGATTTCATGTGGGGCTCAGATCCTTGCTAAGGGAGAATTCTGTAATTGTAATTATTCTCCTGTTTCTGGGTCAGCCACCTGGGAGTCTGTGTCCTGAGTATACCACAACTCTACCCTTCCTGTCTTGTAGTTCCTTCTTTTTAGTTGTAGATCTTTTCTTGTAGGTTCTGGCCTTTTTCACTGATAGTTGTTCTATAAATAGTTGCAATTTTGGTGTGAACCATGAAAGGAGGTGAGCTCAGAGTCTATTTCAACCTTTTGAAACTCCTTCTCCCTTCACTTTTGAAGGATAATTTCACAGGCAATAGAATTCTAGGTTGGTGGGTTCTTTTTTCTGTCAACACTTTAAATATTTCATTCATCTCTCCTCTTGCTTTCATGGTTTCTGAGGATAAATTGAATTTTATTTCCTCTAGCTTCTTTCAGGATTTTTTAATCTTTGATCTGTAGTTTCAATACTGTGTACCTAAGTGTAGGGTTTTTTTGTGTGTTTCTTTAGCATTTATCTCTAAGCTTACTAGATATGTGGTTTTGGTGTCTGACATAAATTGGGGGGAAATTCTCATTGTTTCAAATATTTGTTTTGTCCCTTTCCTCTCCTTCCAGTATTTGTTACACATATGTTACACCTTCTGCAGTTGTCCTACAGTTTTTAGATATTTTGGGGGTTTTGTTTGTTTACAGTACTTTTTCTCTGTTTTTCAGTTTGAGAGATTTCTAATGAGATACCCTCAAGGTCAGAGATTCTTTTCTCAGCCATGTCCAGCCTACTCATAAGTCCATCAAAGGCATTATTCATTTGTTGCAGTGTTTTTATCTCTAGAATTTTTTTTGATTCTTAGAATTCCTGTCTCTGCTAAGTTGCCCACTTGTTCTTCCATGCTGCCTCAATAATTGAGTCCTTAACATGTCATAGTTTTATCTCAGCCTGATAATTCCAACATCCCTCCACATCTGCCGTATGACACATGTGCCATATTACATAATTTTGATATTTGCTGTCTCTTCCAACTGTGTGTCTTAAGTTTCAGTATGCCTGTAATTTTTTCCTGACAAATGAGCATGATGAACCAAGTAAAAGGAATTAATGTAAAGAGGCCTTTGGTGATGTGATGAGGTGTGGGGGGGAGACGTGTATATGCCTGTGATTAGAGCTCAGCCTTTCAGTGAGCCTGTGCCTCTGAATGGGCTTCCCTGGTAACTCAGATGGTAAAGAATCCGCCTGCAATGCAGGAGACCTGGGTCCAATCCCTGGGTTAGGAAGATCCCCTAGTGTTGAAGACTCTTGAGAGTCCCTTGGACAGCAAGGAGATCAAACCAGTCCATCCTAAAGGAGATCAGTCCTGAATATTCATTGGAAGGACTGATGCTGAAGCTGAAGCTCCAATACTCTGGCCACCTGATGTGAAGAACTGACTCATTGGAAAACACCCTGATGCCGGGAGAGATTAAAGGCAGGAGAAGGGGACGACAAAGGATGAGATGGTTGGATGGCATCCCCGACTCGATGGACATGAGTTTGAGCCAAGCTCCAGGAGTTGGTAATGGACAGGGAAGCCTGGCGTGCTGCAGTCCATGGGGTCGCAAACAGTCTGACTGCTGCCTCTGGACTGTGAATTAGATGTTTCTCAGTCCCCCAGTCCAGCACACTCAGGTGGGACAGGATGGCTAGAGTGGGAGTTGGGTACTTCTGTCCTCCCAGGTCAGTTTGGCTTTGTTTAAATAGTTTCTCCGAGGGTGGACTTTACTAAGTAAAGCAAAATGCTCTCATGTATTTCAGAATAGTTCCTTTCCTCTTCCCAGAAACACACTGGAATTATTCCCATACATTCACTGTGAGAAACTGGTAGACACTGAAGAGGTAAAACACAAGTGTCCCCATCCTACCCGCTGCATGATTGGGTTCCCCTGGCGTTTTAACTTAGAGTTGTCCACACTGAACCTCCAATGATTTGTCTATTACGGTTCCGGTTTCCTTACTCTGGCATTCGTTTCTAAAGAGTTTACTGCTATAATATGTTGCGGTCTTCTGTATCTGCCTGTCAGTCTAATTCTGGAGACAGTGCTTTGCCCTGTGACCTTACTTCCCTTATAGATCTAGGAGGAGTTATTTTCAGTTAGCTTTTTACCTCCTTTTATGATCAACTAGCGGGCAATGGCACCCCACTCCAGTCCTCTTGCCTGGAAAATCCCATGGACAGAGGAGCCTGGTGGGCTGCAGTCCATGGGGTCACGAAGAGTCAGACACGACTGAGCGACTTCACTTTCACTTTTCACTTTCATGCACTGGAGAAGGAAATGGCAACCCACTCCAGTGTTCTTGCCTGGAGAGTCCCAGGGACAGGGGAGCCTGGTGGGCTGCCATCTATGGGGTCGCACAGAGTCGGACATGACTGAAGTGACTTAGCAGCAGCAACAGTGTATAAGCTGCTTACATGTAGGACTGGAAACTGGAAGTCTAGGATTCTTGGTTCAAAGTAAGTTCCTTTCTCATACATTATTGTCAGAGAAGCCCTATGACAATAGTATTAGCTTGTATATAACCTGTTTTTTGGCAGCTAGCAGCTTTTAGGACATGTTAATCATGGTTATTTTGAAAATTTGCCTGTTAAAAATTCATCTGGTTCTGTGCTGTGTAGGGATGAACCCTTTTATCCTAAGACTTCAGACCACCCCCCATGCCTGAATCTACTCTCTCTACATACTTTTATCTCCTGTCTAGTTATATATTGGAATATTTGAACCTGTATCTTTTAGCTTTCCTTGATATTTTCTCCATCTATACTTCTAGGTTGAGTAATGAGAGTCTTTATGGTCATCCTGCTCACAGCTTTGCTCTTAAGCTGTACCCCTCTGGTATTTAGTCTTTATTTAATGCCTATGATATCTTCTCTGCCCTTGGGATATGGAATCACTTATCTTCTTTCTTCTGTGGATTTTTTTTTCAAGTTTTTCTTCAGGCTTTTCTTGAAGTATTTTGGTGATTCATAGTTGTAATTTGCTTAGTTGCTCATTTAGTTGCTGATTAGAGACTCTTTTTGTCGATGTTGTTCTGTTTATCAGGGCCAGTGATGGGATACATAGGTTGTGCTTCCAGGCAAAGATATATCAGTAGTTGAATTCTGGATATAGGCTTTTATTCCTCTTGAGGGTAAGCAAGTACCTATGAGGCACTGCCCTGCTTCTCTAGTTCCAATGGCTTCACCCACTGTTAGGGTATAGGCTGGGTGTAAACACCCCATCAATACCCAACTTGGCCCATGGTTGGGGGATGGGACTGGTCTAGCTATTCTCAGTCAGCTCCCTAATGAGCCACCCTGCCAAGTATTCATGGGCGCACTCCTTTTTGTATCTATTGATTCTGGGCTCCAGCCCATTCCTCTATCTGTTTAGTGTTGTGATTTTCTCTCATTTTATTTGCCTATAGCCTTAATCCCATCTGCACTCTATCTTTTTGGCATTCCTCACAATTTCAGTTCCATTGCTAGCCCTCTCATTTTCAGTGCTATAGCATATTTCTTATTTTTCTTCTACTCTAGCACCTTACGGAATTTAGGGTTGAGAGAGTAGACGCTTCTGTTCCACCTGCC
The DNA here is from genome assembly GCF_014754425.2 of Oryx dammah. Lineage (NCBI taxonomy): Eukaryota > Metazoa > Chordata > Mammalia > Artiodactyla > Bovidae > Oryx > Oryx dammah. The sequence goes on along the minus strand of NW_024070211.1, from coordinate 111,135,107 downwards.
ACCTTCATCCAGGCTCACTGCTGCTGCTAAGTCGCTTCAGTCGTGTCCAACTCTGTGTGACCCCATAGACGGCAGCCCACCAGGCTCCCTCATCCCTGGGATTCTCCAGGCAAGAACACTGGAGTGGGTTGCCATTTCCTTCTCCAATGCATGAAAGTAAAAAGCGAAAATGAAGTCGCTCAGTCATGTCCAACTCTTAGCAACCCCATGGACCGCAGCCTACCAGGCTCCTCCATCCATATTTTCCAGGCAAGAGTACTGGAGTGGGGTGCCATTGATCCAGGCTCACTACTACCATGTTAATTTATGTAACAACTAATTTTTGTACTGTTCCTTTTGCTCCAGTTAATTTTCTTGAAAAGAACTAGTATTGCTGTGGCTCCTGAGCTGGTCCTATAGTTACAAAATGTGCTGTACTATTAGCCGTTCACAGAAAGTATTATTTACAAGGAATTATTGAAATACCAGCTCTTTTCTCTGCTTCCTAGTATGCACAACTTTGTGATGAACCTACAGATACTCAAAAGCAAATCCTACTAGTGAATACTCTTAGGGGTCACAAAATAGTATTCAGTAATAACCTATTTTATTTGCACTGAAAGATTAGAGACAGATCTTAAAAACTATTAGAGACAGATCTTAAAAACTACTCAGTTGGTCAGCCTCATGGTAGGGTAAGACATTCCTTTTTGTCCCTCCCTTTTTAGCAATGAATGCTAAACTGTCTCCTCTACTCTGTGGCCAGGTCCTTATGCACTTTTGGGGTGCAGCTGCGAGAATAAGGCAAGTGAACATTCAGAAAAATACACCAGGATTGGTGGGCATGAGAGCAACCACAAACTGGAGCTATAGCGCCATCTTCTGGAAAACAAGAGATTTCCTGCAGCCAGTCAGCCAAGTGGTAAGAACCAGAGAAGACATAAAAGCTTAAAGAATTCTGCCACAAGAGGGAGCAAAAAGAGTGCAGTGGGTATTCCTATACAAAGGCAAAGAAACCTCCATATGTAACAGCCTCAAAGAACAGTATAACCCCATCTGAAGCCAACCAATAAAGATTTAATTCATGTACTTCAGATGTGAGAGCAGCAATGCCAGACTATAAAGAACATGGAAAATCAAATAAACACGTCATCACCAAAAGAATAATTTTTCAATAACTGAGCTCATATGTATGGTGTTCTGTGATCTAGCTGATTCTTCAACTATTTTGAAGAAATTCAATGAATTACAAAAAAACCACAATTTTATCAGGGAAAAACATACATGAACAAGATGAGATGTTTACCCAAGGAAGAGACATTATAAAAAATAATTCTGGAGCTGAAGAAATTCAATGAAAGAAATGAAAAATGTGATAGAGAGCATCTATAGCACTGTGAAGCAAATGGAAGACAAGATACATGACCTGGAAGACAGGAATTTTGAAATAAGAGTAGAAAAAGAAAATTGAGTGAAGAAGAGTAAAGAAAGTCAATGTTACCTATGAGACTGCATCTAAAGAACAAATGTATGAATAATCAGTGTTCCAGAAAAAGCAGAGAGGGAGAAGGGGGCAGAAAATTTATTCAAAGAAATAACGGCTGAACAGAAACCTGAGGAGAGATTTGGATATCCAAATTCATGAAGATAACAGGTCAACCTACAATCTCAATGCAAAAAGACCTCCTTTAAGACACATTATAATAAAACTGTCAAAAAATCAGAGAATTCTGAAAGCAGTCAGGAAAAAAAAGATTATATAACTTACAAAGTCACCACCATTAGGCTATAAGCAAATTTCTCAGCAAAAACCCTACAGGTCAGAAGAGAGTGGAATAAGATATTCAAAGTGTTCATTGAAAGAAAAAACTGCCAGCCAGGAATACTTTATCTGACAAACTTACCCCTGAGATATGATGGAGAAATACTTTCCCAGAAAAACAAAAGCTGAGGGAGTCCACTAGACTTGCTTTGCAAGAAACACTGAAAGGAGTTCTTTGAAGCTGGAATGAAAAGATGCTAGTCAGCAACATGAAAATGGGAAAGCATACAACACACTGGTAAAAGGTATGAATATAAAAGCAATATACAGAATCAGTTGCATGCATGCATGCATGCTCAGTCATGTCTGACTCTCTGACCCCATGGATTGTAGCCTGCCAGGCTCCTCTGTCCACAGAATTTTCAGGTAAGAATACTGGAGTGGGTTGCCATTTCCTTCTCCAGGGTATCTTCTCAACCCAGGAATCAAACCTGCATCTCCTGCACTGGCAGGCAGATTCTTTACCACTGAGCCACCTGGGAAGCCCCACAGTTATACAATACCAATAACAAAATATCTAAAAAAGAAAAAAAATTACCCCACTTACAATGGCATCAAAACAATAAAACATTTAGAAATAAATTTAACCAAGGAAGTGAAAGATCTGAACAGTGAAAACTATGAGACTTTGATGAAAGAAACTGAAGAAGTCACAAACAAATGGAAAGATATCCTGTGTTCACAAACTGGAAGAATTAATATTGCTAAAATGTCCATATTACCTAGTCATCTATAGAGTCAATGTAATCCCTGTCAAAATTCCCATGGCATCTTTCACAGGAATAGAAAAAATAATCCTAACATTCATATGAGATTTAAAACAAAAGACCCCAAATATCGAAAACAACCCCAAGAAAGAAAAAAGCCACTGGGATTACACTTCTTTGTTTCAAACTATACTACAAAGCTTTAGTAATTAAAATAGTATGTTACTAGCATAACACACACACATAGATCAATAGAACAGAACAGAGAGCCCAGAAATAACCCGCTGCATAAACAATCAACTAATATTTGATAAGGGAGCCAACAACACTCAACAGGGAAAGGACAGTCTCATCAATAAATGGTGCTGGGAAAACTGGATAACCACATGCAGAAAAATGACACCTCTATCTTACATCACTCACAAAAATTAACTTGAAATGGATTAAAGACTTATACATAAGACTTGATCCCATAAAGCTCCTAGAAGAAAACAAAAAGGAGCTCCTTGATACTGATCAGTGTAGTGATATTTTAGATATGACACCAAGAGTACAAGCAACAAAAGAAAAATCAACGAGTAGGGCTACAAAGTAAAAACCTTCTGCACAGCAAAAAAAAAAAAAAAAAAAAGGCAACATATGGAATGGGAGACAGTATTTGCAAAGCACATATCAAGCAATTAATAGCCAAAATATAGAAACCAAACAACTTAAACAATCTGATTAAAAGATGGGTATAGAATCAAACATTTTTCCAAAGACAACATCCAGATATATGATGAGGTGCTTAACGTCACTAATCATCAGGGAAATGTAAATCAAAACCTCATATGTTAGAACGGGTGTCATCAAGAAGACAAAAGTTGTGAGCATGGAAGGATAAGGGAACCCTTCCTTGTACCCTGTTGGTGGGAATGTAAATTGGTACAGCCACTATGGAAAACAGTACAATTCCTCAAGAAATAAAAAACAAAACTACCTGAGGACCCAGCGATTCCACATCTGGGTATATATGCAGAGAAATGAAAATAGGATATTAAAGAGATATATACACCATGTTTACTGCAGCGTTATTCACAATAGCCAATATATGGAAATGACCTAAGTGTCCATCAACAGACGAATGGATAGCACAGTTATACAGACGTACATACAATGGAGTATTAGCCGTAAGAAATGAGTTCCTGCCATTTGTGACAACATGTAGCTAATGCTAAACCTCTATCACACTATACCTACTTATCTAAAGCAATATATAAACATATCAAATCAATGCATTGAACCCTGGCCTCCTGCACTGCATGTGGATTCTTTCCTGTCTGAGCCACAGGGAAGCCTTTGTACACCTTAAACTTACACAATGTTGCATAGTTTACTATATAAGTCGGTAAAAACTTTAAAAATTGTACTCTATTGACTTTAGGAAAAAGCCTAGCACTACCCTTAGCTGCCTCATTTGAGGGGACCTCTTAATTCTATGCCTAGGCTCTTATGTAGCTGTATCCCCATCTGCAGGGCCAATAGGATATGACCACCTGCAGCCCATTTCATTTCAATCTAGGTCATGTTTAAGGTACCTGGGACTCAAACTTCCTGCCTAAACAGCTCAGCTTCCAGGCTCATTTTCCCAAAAATGTAGCCTTATACTTAAGGGTGGTCAAGAGGTGGCTCTTTGCAGGGGGACAAAACTTAGGCATGTAGGCTGAAGAACCCACAGATGTTTCTTAGTGCCTATTAAGAGATTGAATGGTGGAAGAGGAGGCGAGGAATGGCCTGGGGGCTGGCTCTCCCCTGGCTACCACCTCTGGAATTCTGAGAAATCAGAAAATTCTAAAATTCAAGCTGCATGTGCATGTTGTGTGAACATAATAGCTTGTTAGCTTGATTTTATAACATCAAAATATTTGACCTGTCTCCTCAAGCCCTGCAGATATTAGGGGGAGGAGTTAGGAAAGAGAGAGGCAGTGATTGCTAAACAGATTTCAGGCAGAGTCCTTCTTACCAGAGATGTCATAAGGGAGTCCTGATCAGTTGTAGGTAAGTTGACTACTTAAGAGCTACCACCATCTTCAACCAGTGAACATTTACATTCCCATATCTAATCTGTTTCTTCCTGAAGTTTGAGTCAACCAGAAGGACAATAGAAAGTTATAAAATATCTTTATAGGTTCCTCAAAGCCAGAACACTAACCCTAATTCCTCTGTTACAAAGTTATTTCATGGTCCTTTTATGCCTGTGCCACTGTACGCAAGCTTATCTGAATAAAAAACTGGTTTGTTGGTAGACTAAGATCATAAAGGCAGTGTGGTATAGTGGTTAAGCACAAAACTCTATAATAAGAATGCTTGGGTTTAGTTCCTAGATTGTGAGTAGTTAATGTCCCCAAGCACAGTGACAACATGCTGGACGTGGCCTGCAGCAGCTCAGGGAGAGCCCATTACATGTTTATTTTCCCAACTCCATGTTCAGTGACGTCACTGGTAGTTTGCTATTGGCCACAGTGGAAGTATTTACTCCACAAATTGTTCAAATTAGTTTGTTTTTTAAGTTAGTAATAACAGTAGTTCCCACATTATAGGGGAGCTTAGATAAATGAGAATGTGTGTATGTGAGAGAATCATGTAGCAAATGCTGAATAAATGCTACCAGTTAATACGTGGTCAGAATATACTAAGGCCAGAGTTTACAAAGCAGAGGAAACAAACTTTGGAAACAGAGACATATACTTCCACTAAATATAAAGTGTTAGTACAAGATCTTTATACTACTGATCTTCCCAATTCTATTTCTTTGGAATTTATTTCATACAGGTTTTGTGGTCTTTCTCAGTAGAGAAAGCAGGGGGAAGGGAGCTAAGATAAGATTAGACAGTAATCCTAGCTGGTCAAGCCAGAAAGCCCTTTGTGGTTAAAGCAGAGATCTCTGAATTTCTAAAAGCTTGTTTTTAACCTCTCACAGCCAAGAGATAGAACCTACAAACTTGTGGGAGCTATTGAAGAGCAGGTAGTAAAACTGTTGGAAGTTATCATCACCTCCCATTATAACGTGCCTCTTATTTGTACAGTGCTTCATTTTTACACAGCCCTGTGAAGTGGGAGATGAGGAAATACACTTAGATGAAGACATCTGCTCGAATGTATGGTTAACTGAGTTTCAACACAAGTTGACACTAAGTCTAAGACACTGAACTAGAAACAAAAATCTCAGGACCCTCATTTTTGAAGGGGTTTACCAACCAAACATTAGGATTTAGTTAGTTTCCTCTCAGTTGATATAATTCAAACTAAAGAACAGTATCTTTCATAATTAGCCTTTTAGGGCTTCTGATCTATGTGGATGTATTATTTTAGTTATTCTCATATAACACTGATATTACAGCAACAACCGTTTTGCAACAGAGGATGATGGTCTAGAGAAATGAAAGACTCCCAAAATAAAGAGCAGGAAAACCCAAGGATAGTCTTCAATAAAGAATCACACTGTACTCTATCTGATTTTTCAGCACAAAATATACAAGTCCTTTTAAATTCTACCTAAACTCCTGAGTTTCAGAAGGGCTAAGGCCATTTCTTCTGCTTTTGGAAGATGAAGCATCCTCCAAACCCATCTAATGACCCTTAGTGTACTGACAAATTCATTGACTGTATCAAACATTATTGGAAGTAGGGACAGTCAAGAGGGCATAGTTATTTTACCAAGTATTTGTTATCAAGTCAGGTTTTGACTTATTTCTGGAAATCATAACTTGGATATAATGCAACAGCACAGATCTGCTAATGAATTAGACAAAGGCTATTCCTGCAAGACTAATTTTAGGGCTTCCTCTAAGCCTGGCAACTACACACAGGTTCTTTAAGACTGAAGCTCCTCTTTCTAGTGACCATCTTTCTACAGTAAGCCCATGTTATTTCCAAGGGGACTGACCCTAGGGAGGGATGGGTACTTCCTAAGTTGTAACAGTTGAGTAACAACTGTTCCCCAGTCTTTTGTGGGTGTGACTGACTCTAGGAGGTAGCTGGATCACCTTTGTCTTCTCATTGATTTGAAAAAGGCATTCCACCTCTTCTAAGGCTCCAGATATTGTAATCCACATCTGAAACTAACGTAAGAGCAAAGGCTACATATCAACTAGAAATTGAATGGGTCTTTTTTTCCTACTGGCATAATTTGTAATTTTACCACAGAATGCAGTAAGAGAAAGTACTCCTAGGAAAAGTATCATTAAGGACAACAAATATTTCTCCCTCAGTTCACTGATACTCTTAAACACCTGAGGATTCAAATTGTGATGTGATTTCTTAAATTAAAAACTTTTTCTCGATACCAAGCCACTTAATCCTTAGATTAGCTTTTGTTACATTACCCAGATGGCTACATTAAGTGCTCTCTCTCCATTCTTATATTCTTTAAAAAACAATCCATTATTTGTATGGTACTTCATAATTTACAAGTCTTCACATACATCTCACGTAACCATCACACAAAGCAAAAATTTTCATCACTTCACAGATGAGAATACTGATACTTTACCCAGGTGATATTACTGGAAATGGGGAGTATCAGGAAGAGAATTTGGGACTTTGAGACCAGTATTCTTTTTTTTCTTATACCAAGCTACCCTTAGGTATAAAAGACTCTGTTCCAAAGCATTTCTATTTGTTCATAAAAAGTTTTTAAAAATCTAGTACAAAAATTCACAAAGATAAAATGACTTGCCATCAAAGCCTTACTGGTGGCACACTGATTTCCAGAGTCACAGAGTCACATCTCGGCATGTTCAGCACCACGTAGGTGTGTTCTCCACCCTACACAATCACTGCCCTACAGCTTTCTGATCAAATCAAGTACATTACAAGAGAGGCAGGATAATACATTACCACGGACCTGAATAAATGACCTCACAAAGTGAAACAGACCTTTCTGAAAGCTTACCTGAGTGCAAGCTGTTCCATCCTCTGACTGGGAACTGTTAATGGAATATTAAGAAGCTGAAACTGAGATTCCTGCTATGAAACTAACACCACAAAATACTGTAATTTTAGAAAAGTTTGTAAAAGATTGCTGATTGGCTATGTTTAAACTCTCAGTGGCCAGAAGCTACATTCTGAAAACTTAATACCAGAAATCCATTTTAACTTTTAAGAAGTTCAGGGATTGTGAACATGGCAGGCAGAGAATCTGTACATCTAAATTCCAACAGAAGGTCTGAGAGCACTGGCCTATTGAAAAAGGATTACAATATGATGACTATTCAAAGCCTTCCAGTTGGCATTCTGACTAGGACATAGGATCTTTTTCTAAAATGTGTTTCTTATATGTGAAAAGGATTCAAAAATTTTACCATATATTAAGTGCAAGCAAATTATTACCTTCTTAGAGCATTAAAATTGGTTAAAAGAACGTTAATTGTAATCCTTTTCTTCAAAAGAAATCATAAACATGCTGCTCCCTTCTTGCCTTTGGGGCAAATTTCCTCTTCCTTGGTAGCACTAGAGACCCCCAGTCTGTAAACCAGATCTCTAAGTAAATAATTTCCTGCTTCTCCTAAGTTACTTCAGTCGTGTCTGAACTCTTTGCGACCCCATGGGCTGTAGCCCGCCAGGCTCCTCTGTCCATGGGATTCTCCAGGCAAGAATACCAGAGTGGATTGTCATGCCCTTCTCCAGGGGATCTTTCTGACCCAGGGATCAAACCTGCATCTCTCATGTCTCTTGCATTTGTAGGCAGCTTCTTTTCCACTGGTGCCACCTGGGAAGCACTAAGTAATTTCTTCAGCATGTTTTTTAAATGAAGAAAAAATAAGATTCCCAGGTATTTTTCTCAAACCTGTAAGGTCCCTAGTTGCCTAGCAATTAGCAAGATAATAGCAGGAAAGCAAGAACTCCTTTCTTGCCTCTGGCTTGGCAGAGGGGCTGGACCTCAATGGGAATCACCATCCCATAACTAAATCATCAAACAAGGCAAAGCTATAGCTTTTTAGCTATTAAGCCCAAGATTCAGGCATAATACTGTCACGTTGGGTACTATGTTACATTTGAAGTAACTTGGTTCTCACAGCCACTGAGCAGCTGGAGTTGTAACTGAAGCTCTGTTCTCTGCAATGTACTTAATTCTACAGTTTTTTCTAATTATAAAATATCACAATGCCAATGCTGAAATACCAGGATTGTGGGAAAGACATTTAAAAAGGATTGCCTGAGGACTTCCCTGGTGGGTCTGTGGTTAAGAATCTGCCTGCCAATGCAGGGGACACAGGTTTGATCCCTGCTCTTGGGAAGACTCCACATGCTGTGGGGCAGCTAAGCCTGTGCACCACAACTACCAAGCCCACACGTGTCAGAGCCCATGCTCTGCAACGAGAAGCCCACACACTGCAGCTAGAGTAGCCCCTGCTTCCACAACTAGAGAAAGCTCGTGATGAAGACCTAGTGCAGCCCCAAATACATATTTTTAAAACTATAAAAACATAAAAGCAAATGCCTGACAGAATGGAAAGATGAAAAATTATATTCTTCACACCAGATTTTTATTCACTCATTCAAACACCTTTTCCATATGGTTCGAGTGGTAGAGGTTACAATCTATTACTACGAGTACAAAACAGAATGAATCAACATTCTTACAATACTGAAAGACTACGATCATTCCTAAAGCTACTTTGCTTTACTTCTTACTCCTAAATTTTAAGTCATCCATTCCTTCAATATGCAATATCTCAGCATTATTAAAACAATGTTTTATATCTAGAGACTTTCTAAACTTTGTAGGGAACTAGATCTATAAACAAAGATTTTTTTTGGTTATTAATATAAAAAAACAATTATTTCTGAGGTTTACAAGCTGTCGGCTGCAAAACTGAGTATTCTTCCTCTATTCAAAGGTAACCAACTTAATTTCTCATCAGAAAAGAAAATAACCAAACAACAAACACAAAATAAGAAATTAGCCAGAAAGCTGTAAGCATTAGCCAGAAAGCCTGTTTCCCACTCAGGAAAAAAGTATAACTGGTAACAAGTAAGGTACAGTTTCCATAAGTAGATTTTTTTTAAACTTGTAAGGTTTCCATTTCTAAAACAGAAGAGTTGAGACACTTTTCTAAGCAGCTTAACCTGTCAGAAGATTTCGTATCAATATTTACACCCTCAGCACTTTGTATTTTGCTTTTACACAGTTAACTTTTTTTTTCAGTTGACTTTAAAAGGCAATTCCTCCCATTAAATTCATGTGTTACTAAAAATGTAGGCTAAAGTTAAATGGGCAAAGATAAAGGCCTACATTGTATTTTGGGGGAGGGGAAAGAAAGTTATTTCCCAAAAGCAAGAACTCTTTGGTGAGAAGTATTTTTTACTAACACTTACCAATTTTATTCTTTCACAATTGGATGCATCAACTTGAGTCCAATGAGCATCTGGGTTTGCCACATCTCGTGATTTCCAACCCTAATCATAATTGTGTCTTCTCTTTTTGTACTCATTTATACAAATGGAGGACAAGAATACAGTAACTATTTTAGTGATTACATGAGTTCTATACTAAGACAGTGTGACCCTGCTAAGATTGAATTTTTGGCTCACAGACATTACTACCATGAGGTAACTTATTTGCTGCTGATATAAAAACTCTGGTATATAATAGGAAATTATGGGGTGTGAAGGCAATGGCACCCCCCTCCAGTACTCTTGCCTGGAAAATCCCATGGACGGAGGACCCTGGTGGGCTGCAGTCCGTGGGGTCGCCAAGAGTCGGACATGACTGGGCGACTTCACTTTCACTTTTCACTTTCATGCATTGGAGAAGGAAATGGCAACCCACTCCAGTGTTCTTGCCTGGAGAATCCCAGGGACAGAGGAGCCTGGTGGGAGGCCGTCTATGGGGCCACACAGAGTCGGACACGACTGAAGCGACTCAGCAGCAGCAGCAGCAAACCTATGAAAACTGAATATATAAAAATAGAGAGTTGCCTGAAGTAATTACAATCAATAATTTTAGAGCTGGAAGGAAATTTAGAAATCATCTAATCTTAACTCCTAGATAAAAAGTCAGATATAAAACTTGGTTGGCAAAAACCACACTTCTCATGAGTGCCAAAGCTAGAATTTGGGGTTAATATTCCAGGTGAATTATTCCTCACAGTATACAATACTCATGGTTAAGAATAAATTACTTGGAAATTTATTTCCCAACAGATCTTTGTTAGATTAAGAAAATCAATCCAAACAAAAATGTTCAAAATCTGCTATCTATTCTTCCTTCTTAGGTCATGTTGCTGAATAAATGACAGTTAAACTTTAGAAGGACAAAAGGTCAAGGAACTAGACAACTTAAAGTGAATAAATTCAACATCTGAGCATAATCCTTTTCTCTAGTCCTGAAACAGGTTGATTTCAACACAAATTCTTAGATATTTGCCACTTAACTTTCAGGCTTATAGACAAAGTTGTAACAGATCTCAAGATGTGGAATTGACTCAATGACAAAAACTTAATTTGAGCACTTTGCTTCATGGCTACTACAACCACAAAATCAATTTCTCTCAAAGGAGATTTCAGTCTCAGAGGGCTCACGTATAATCTCAATTAGCGAAAACAATAGGCAGCTTTCTGTTTATTCTTTACACCATGTATATCTTAGATGGGAAGAAAAAGGGAGTAAAACAAAAATTAACCTAGAAGAAATTTTTTCACTTAGATAGATCACCTAGACATCAGCTCATAATGAACTGGGAGATCTACAGTATACTGTATGGTAATTTAAGGCACAAAGCTTTACAGGACTTGAGGTAGCTGCTTACAGCAGGAGCTTAAAGCAAGATGAAGATAGGAAACCTTATAAGAGAGACAGAATTTAATAAAATTTTAATTGCAAGGAGTAAATCAAAATGAAAATTTGAAAAGTTAAAGCATATTTGTTTTTATTTATAGACACTTATCACAAGAATTGTAAAGAAAAAGAGAATATCAGAATGGAACTGGATAGTTTTCATGCTATAGCTAATAAACAATGTTCCTATATATTATGTTTAGTGAGCACATTATCAGTATAACACTGAATGGTGGTTATTTAAAAATATGTAGACCATAATCTGTGCTTTAGAAATAACCTTATATAGTGTTATAAGCTGAAAAGATGTCAAAAGAATACCAAATATACACCTGTGTATAAGAATTCAGAAAAGGTTGCATTCTGTAAAGTCAATCAGCTGTATTAAAAATGACACAATTCAAAACAAGATGCATGTTATATAAAAAAGGATTTTGTAAGACTTGCTTGCTGCATTAAATCCATAGTTTAATCCACGAAATTTCCTTTTAATTATCATTTAGACAGAAGCATGCAAATAGTTCTAGGATCTACTTTGAGTCTTCCCCAAATCCACTAAGGCTACATGTTCTCTCTTCAGGAGCTAAGCAGGTATTCGGGTAGCTGCTTCCTCCTCTGCATCCGCTCGGTTTGCATTAATTTCTGCAAGTGTTCGGCCAAACCGTGCCCATTCATCATTTCGGGGGACAGCAATCTGCTGTTAAAAGAAATACAATGCTTTATGTACAGTGAAATAAAAGATCATCTTACCCACTATTTTTCAGTGTTTTCAAATAATTTCTCCATTAAAATAATAACTGACTTGAATGTCCCTTCCATAATTACAGCTACTCTACCAATAATTTATAACATTTCTAAACAAAAGACAGTGTTTGAGAAGTGTGTTGTGACAGCCTCAGAAAAGATTCTGCTATTATCAGCATCTGTGCAATGGCGAATGACAAAGATGCTCTGTAAATATAACTCCTATGCACTATCTCATGGATGTTCTGGTGAGCAGGAATTCCTGAAGAATTTTTACTTCTTGCACATGAGTATGAAGTAACTTTTGAAACATGGTTCCTAAGACGCTGGTTTCTTGTTTAAGTATTTTTGTTTGGAGTATAAGATAATCTTTCTTGATGTATCTTTAAACCTTTTGTCAAAAGGTATGCTGCTACTTACCAATTCAGTGACACACCAAGAGTAAAAGGGGAAGGACGCTTGTGATATATTTCCCTCACTGAAGCAGTTCAATAACCAAAAATTTTTGATAGCTGTCATTATAATATTGGAGGAATCTAATATGCCATATTAGAGCACAGAGCATTCAGTGTGGCAAATGGATGTGCCTGCTTCTAAATCTACCGTACGACTTTAGACTAGATGGGACAGTGATACCCAGTATTGTAGCTCCCAGACAAATGTGACTATTTACATTTAAATTACTTAAAATGAAATAAAATTGAAAATTCAGTTATTCAATTGTTCTAGCCACATTTTAAGTGTTCAGTAGCTAAATCTGGCTAATGGCTACCATGTTGGATGGTGCAGATACAAATTATTCCATCTATGCAGACAATTCAACTGGCTGCTCTAAATGATCCAATTTACCTCTCTCCAGGTGCAGTTGCTGGAAGCTGTGGGATTTCCAGAGAGGATGGAGAATCGTAAGGCACAGCAAAAGAAAGGAGTGACTAAGGCACTAGCCAGGGCTAAAACATGAGGAAACCACCCCTGAGCATTGTGCACAGTCAACCCAAACAGTAAAGATGAGAGGGCTGCAACTCATCCTGTTGGGTTCACTCATAATGGCTTTGCAACAAGGCTCAAGGAGTCAAGAATGACATTTCACATAGTCATTAGATAGCTCTTAAAAGATACTACTTTTTATTTGAGCTACCTGGTCCAAACAAATCTACGAATACAGAAAATAAAATCTTATCTCGATGTCAATTCTGTAAAGCCCCCAAGTCCAACTATAACTAAATTTCTTCTGCTCGAAGAATTTCTAATTTCCAGCAATGCATGCTGGAAAGTACTTTCGACGTATGATACTACCCTCAAATTTTGTTGCATAGGGACACAGGACATTCAGTTTAGAAAGGAAACTAATCTCAAGAGTTGCTTCTGTAATGAAAAGTAAGTTTTATCTTTACAAACACATGGGTTATTCAATTCATGAACCTCAAAGACTAGATTTAACCACAAAGATACTGTCACTATAGTTCCATGAAAGCTAAATAGATGTGTCAAAATTATAGGCAGTGAGCCCCATACCTCTCCCACATCATATATAACAATCTGTCCTTCAGAATCACCCACGGCAATCTCTCTTCCAGAATGGGTCCATCTTACACGATTAAGAGCAGGATTACCTTCCACAGAAATGCTTGCAGTTGGCACCTAAAGTCATTTAAAATACAGTTCAGTGTTAAAAGTTTCATCAGGATTTCTATAAACATGTAAAATAGTAATTCCTTTTTCTTCCAATCTGGCTAGGTTTTTGAAAACAAAGATGAAAATAGATAAAGAATTTCCCCAACTTTCTTCCTGTTCAGTGATACATTCTGAATGACATTACAGTCAATCCTTGAAAATGGTTTGGGAAAATAACTTAAGTCCTTTCGTAAGAAATCTTCACATGACCGGACACATCATTTTGAGAAATCTTCTCTTTAATAAAGGATTGTTTGTTGTTTTGACTTTTTTAAGAAGTCAAGCCGTTTGAAAACAGATGGCCAAAACCTCATTTAAAGAAACATCTCAGAAGCCCACATAAACAGATTATGGTTCAATTCTAGAGGACAGGAGTTACTTTTGTAGCTTGTGTCTCTGTTAGCTAAAACCTGTGATTTGATCCACAGATTCTACAGTTGATACCAAAGATGTGTATGGATCAGTCCAAAGCCCTTGTCCCATGAACCATCTGGAGCAAGGCAAGAGGACAGCACCAACACCGTGGCACCACCCCTTGGATATGGCTGTGCCCTCTGCTATGCAGAGGGAAAAGAAATTATCTGCCACTCACAGAGCAAACCTTCAATGTCTGACTCAGAACAGAATCACAATAGTTTTAAATTTTTGAAACCTGATTAAAAATAATCCTTCTATTTGACACAAGTCATCCCCAAATGACTAATTTAACCTTCTAGAATGCCAAAATAGTTGTAAGAAAAAAATTATAACTTAGCTTTATTGTGAGTTAAATTATAGAACAGATCCAAATTTAATTGTAACCACAATGCCTAACATGAAAATCCAAATTAAGAAAATTGGTACTACTCTAGGCAACTAGAAATGTATAATTAAGTCCATTCATGTATCCAGGACTCAATATCTTTCCCTAGCAGTATCTGAATGTTGCTCTTCAAACTACTAGAGCAGAAGTTAGCATGATGTTAAAATACTTGTATTTCCAATATATAAATTCCTTGTCCTGTAAAATCAACTAATTTACTTAGAGGATTATGATAACATATATTTAGCCACTAGAAATAAGAAGAGATGTGAGAAAAGGCTGTGGGAGAAGGCACCAAGAGACTTTCTCCTCAACAACTTTTATTGATAGAACTGCTAATGTTACTTCTTAACCACCACATTGCAACACAGAACTCTAAGAACACTCTAAGCCTCTGCCTACATTAGTAAAAACAAACAGTTAAATAATAGCTGCAGTTAAATTTCATTCCAAATAAGTCATTTTAGTATAATAATTAGGAAATTTGATTATTTCTATATTAATTTTATAGTAAGAGTAACACTGTTTTTAATCTTTCACAGAGCAAGTCATAAAAATACATTTTGTGTCACTCAAGTCAGCCTAAGACTAGTATTTATTGATAATATACAATTCTACCAAGGCTAAGAGATGATTCAGAAATTCAGAATTAAGGTTAACGTATGTCAACAGCCTGAAACTATCTGCTTTCTAGCCTATGAATAAAAAATATCCCAGTTGCCTTATGAATGAGACTTTGCCAGGACATGAAGAGACGTGACAATGCTTTCAGAAGTAAAAGGAATGCCCCAGTGCTCCTGGCAACAATATTTCTCCCTTCAGTTCCGCACAGCAGGCTGTTTATTATTTAGGGTACAAAGCTTATTTGCTTTCTTTGTGATGAAGCTACAATCACAGAGTCCTTTCACATTCCTTGGGATAAAAGGAATTTCACAAATTATTCAATAAATCTCCAATTTTCTATTTTTCAGTGCAATTTTTGTTATTTTCCTGCTCACCTCTGTGTCATTATTGAGATTCCACAAATCCAGCCTACCCATGCCATCCACACAGGCAAACAGGGCTGGGTGAGTGGGTGACCACATAACATCATAAACATAGTCTGAATTATCTTCAAATGAGTACAAAGGCTTGTTATTCTGAAAGGGAAAAGTTGATTTTTAGCACAGTCAAAATATGACATACATTCAATAAGTATGATAACATTTTATGATACTTAACTCAGCCTAGAAAAAGTTCCTATAATCTGTTTCACTATAGAATTACCTGGAGTTACGAAGTAAGACTCAACAACTGGATTGCATTTTCTATTTAACTTGTACACACCATAGTGTTTTTAAAAAGGAATAGGATGTGCTTTAAACAGTTCAATGATAAGAGCAATGGCAGTATACTTTCTGAATCTCCTCTAAATCTCCCCATAAACCCAGACAAAGCACTGAGGATAGCAAAAAGATTCATAAACAACATCTACAACAAAATCAGGAGACAAAACTTCAAATCTCAACAGGTGGAAATCTTGGCCAACTATGAGATCTGTATGGCACATCTGTGTGAGAAGTACAGGAAGGCACGAGGGCTTCTCACAGCTGGAGAATAGAACAGAAAAGCCTCACAGTACACAGTGGGTGATCACTGGACAGCATGGGGGTCAGTCTGAGAACAGCAGTAGAAACTGGGAGGGAGTCAACACAATTCCATTTACACACTGAAGGCAGACTCCATTGTGATAGAAATAAGGTCTAATGATGCAGTCTGAAAAACTCGCAAAATTAACAAATCAAAGCTCCCTTTCCAAGACCAAGTCTCACCAAAAAGAAACTGAAGGCAATGGAATCCAAGCTGTGGAATACAGCACAATAGGGACAAGGGAAAGAGAACGTTCAGATAAAGGTGGTGGAGAGGAACGGAAAAGATACATTTTAGAAAGTACAAGACACAGAGAGATATATATCCACTTTGCAAAAAACCCAGGAGAGCTTTAACCTAGACTACAAAACTAGAAAGGACTTCCCAGGTAGCTCAGTGGTAAAGAATCCACCTGCCAAAGCAGGAGACACAGGTTCTATCCCTGATTCAGGAAGATCCCCTGGAGAAGGAAATGGCAACCCACTCCAGTATTCTTGCCTGGAAAATCCCATGGACAGAAGGGTCTGGCGGGTTATAGTCCATGGGATCGCAAAGAGCAGGACACAACTGAGCGACTAAACAACAACATGAAACTAGAAAAGTTATCTATGCCCGTTCCCTCCTACTTAAACACAGAGAAAAACTCATTTCACTACTAGATAATAAGGAACAAAAAAAGGATCTCAGTCAAACCTCACACAACGTTATTGTGACAGATCTTTAATGAGTGTAAGGATGTCATGACAATTAAATGTGAAAAGAACAGTCTTTTCAACAAGTGATGCTGGGACAACTGTATATACACATGCAGAACAATGAAGTTGAACCCCTCCTTCCCCACATTAAACCCAGAAATTAACTCAAAAGTATCTTAGATCTGAATATAAGAGGTAAAATAGTACGTCTAAATACAAGAGGTAAAAACAGTAAAACTTAGGAGAAAGCACAGGAGTAAGTCATTGTGACTTTGGACTTGTCAATGATTTCTTAGATGAGATAAAAGCACAAATGACAACAAAAAAGTATATATATTGGGGTAAATCAAAATTTAAAACCCTTGTGCTTCAAATAATACCCTCAAGAAAGTGAAAAGAGAGCCTATACAATGGGCAAAAATATTTGGAAATAATATATCTATAAGTAACTTGTATCTACAACTCTTAACAAAACTTTAATAAAAAGGCAAACAACCCAATTAAAACTTGGGCAAAGTTTTAACAGGCATTTCTCCAGAGAAGATCTACAAATACAAATAAGCACTTGAAACGATGTCCAATATCATTATCCATTATGGGAATGCAAATCAAAACCACAATGAAATATCATTTCATACCACTAGGACGGCTTAAATAAAATCCCCAAACCACTGAATTGTACACTGTAAAATGATGAATCTTATGGTATCTGAATTGTATCTCAATAACACCATTATTTTTTAAGAAAAGAAAAGATAAATTGAATGTTTTTGAAAGAGATAGACAAATGAGATTAACAAAGATATACCTGTAACGGCAGGCCCTCGAAAAGAAAATCGAAGCAATACTATAGCATACAAAAATAATAATTTTAGAGAACTCTCCTAAAATAAAAGACAGCCTGAAATTCATATTAGAGTATCTTGTGTATCTACACAATCAACCCTTAAAAAAAAAAAAGAAAAAAAATTTTGATCATTCAGATTTTTAAAGACTGAGGTAATGAAAAAAAATAGGATTGTCATCAGACTTTTTGACAATGCTTTTGCCAGAAAACAAGAATAACATATTTAAGGTAATCAAACAATGTAAACTGTAGATTTTATATACAGCCAAACTGGTTTCCCCGGCGGTTCAGTGGTAAAGAACCACCTGCAGTGCAGGAGAAACAGGACACGTGGGTTTGATCCCTGGGTCAGGAAGAGCCCCTGGAGGAGGCCATGGCAACACACCACAGTATTTTCGCCTGAAGAATCCCATGGACAGAGGAGCCTGGCGGGCTACAGTGCCTGGGGTCACGAGAACTGGACATGACGGAAGTGACTTAGCAGACAGCACAAACTGACCTTCATAAACAGACTCTTGTGAATACAGGAATAAGGCACCCATGAGCACCTCCTGAGGAATCTATTGCAGAAGAAGCTCCAGATGACCAAAAAGAACAAAGAGACGTCAACATACCGACTGGGGGACACCAAGCTTCTCCTTACAGAATTATAAACAATCTGCAACTACACACAACAGTATGAACAGTACCACAGAATGCAAAATCCAGACTGTGAGAAACTAACAGGACAACCAAACTGGTTTCTTCAACAGCAGTAGCAGCAAGACAACAAGACAGAGAAGGAAACCCTGTTTTTAAGAGAAGGGCTCAAAGGACGGGTCAATCACAAATAAATGAACCTCATCTGGATTCGGCTTCAAACAAATAAAAGGTAAAAGGAAAAAAAAATTGTTTTAATTGAGCACCGATCACCTATTTGATGAAATTAAGGAATCACTATTCATTTGCGGGGAGGGTGCAACAATGATATGGTAGTATTACAGGGTTTTTTTGTTTTGTAGATATAATACTGCATACTATAAGTCATTGTTTAAAATAATCCAGTGGTAGGGAGGGACTGTATGTAGGAATAGATCAAACACGGTTGGTCATGTGTTGATAATTTTAGGAGCTAGGTAATGAGCACAACAGTTTAATTATACTCCTCTTTCGGCTTTTGTATCTATTTGGAATTTTCTATAACAAAAAGCTTAAAATTATAAATCTAAAATTTTCCAGGTATCAAAGTAAATGTCAACTGCACAATTATCTTAAAAGCCAAAAAAAATCTGTTTGTAATTAAGAAAATAAAAATTTTAACCGAACTTAAAAGCAAGCTAAAAACAGAAAGTAAGAGTTTTTTTTCCTTCTTAAGACCATTATTTTCCTATAACTCCCCTTGGCAACACTGAGTATCACAATCATTTGCAGAGCTTTTAAGAAATCCAGATGCAGGGTCCCACCTTCAATGTGCATCATGAGTCTCTGGCATTGCTGCACTAAAGGTTCTGATGCACATCAACGACTAACAAACACCCTGCTTAGAAATAGCAAGGAGAGATAAAAAAAAGCTTTCCTAAATGAACAATGCAAAGAAATAGAGCAGAATGGCAAAGACTAGAGATCTCTTCAGCAAAACTGGAGATACCAAAGGAACATTACAAGAAAAGATGGGCACAATAAGGAGAGAAGTGGCAAGGACCTAACAGAAGCAGAAGAGATTAAGAAGAGTGGCAAGAATACACAGAAGAACTACACGATAATGTCTTAATGACCCGGATAACCACAATGGTGTGGTCATTCAGCTGGAGCCAGACATCCAGGAGTGTGAAATCAAGTGGATCTTAAGCATTACTATGAACAAAGCTAGTGGAGGTGATGGAATTCCAGATGAGCTATTTAAAATCCTAAAAGATGATGCTGTTAACATGCTGCACTCAACATGCCAACAGATTTGGCAAACTCAGCAGTGGCCACAGGACTGGAAAAGGTCAGTTTTCATTCCAATCCCAAAGCAAGGCAATGCCAAATAATGCTCAAACTACCATACAATTGTGCTCATTTCACATGCTAGCAAGGTAACACTCAAAATCTTTCAAGCTAGGCTTCAATTGTACTTGCACTGAGAACTTCCAGATGTATAAGCTGGATGTAGGAAAGGCAGAAAAACCAGAGATCAAACTGCCAACATCCGATGGATCATAGAAAAAGCAAGGGAATAGAAAAAGCATCTACTTTTGCGTCATTTTCTACACTAAAGTTGTTGACTATGTGGATGACAACAAACTGAAAATTCTTAAGAGATGGAAATACCAGACCACCTTACTGCCTCCTGAGAAACCTGTATGCAGGTCAAGCACCAGTTAGAACTGGACATGGAACAATGGACTGGTTCAAAATTGGGAAAGGAATATGTCAAGGCTTATTTAACTTATATGCAGAATACATCATGTGAAATGCCGGGCTGGATGAATCACAAGCTGGAATCAGACACGCAGATGATGGCAGAAAGTGAAGAGGAATTAAAGAGCCTCTTAATGAGGGTGAAAAAGGAGAGTGAAAAAGCTGGCTTAAAACTCAACATTCAAAAGCTAAGAGTGGTGAAAACGTGGAAAACAGTGAATGATTTTCCTGGGCTCCAAAATCACTGCAGTGACCGCAGCAATGAAACTAAAAGACGCTTGCTCCTTGGAAGAAAAGCTACGACAAACCTAGACAGTGTTTTGCAAAGCAGAGACATCACTTTGCCGACAAAGGTCCATATATACTCAAAGCTATGGTTTTTCCAATAGTCATGTACGGATGTGAGGGTTGGAACATACAGAAAACTGAGTACCAAACAATTTGATGCTTTTGAATTGTGATGCTGGAGAAGACTCTTGAGAGTCTCTTGGACAGCAAGGAGATCAAACCAGTCCATCCTAAAGGATAGCAATCCTGAATATTCACTGGAAAGACTGATGAAGCTGAAGCTCCAATACTTGGGGCACCTGATATGAACGCATTGGAAAAGACCCTGATGCTGGGAAAGACTGAAGGCAGGAGAAGGGGGCGACAGAGGATGAGAAGATTGGATGGCATCACCAACTTAATGGACATGAGTTTGCGCAAACTCCAGGAGACAGTAAAGGACAGGGAAGCCTGGCATGCTGCACTCCATGGGGTTGTAAAGAGCTGGACACGACTTAGCGACTGAACAACAAGGTCTATAAATCCTGAGGTGATTGTATACTTCAAGAAAATCCTGTTTTTAGGCAACTTTCTGGTCTCCCATCAAAGATTTAAAACAGCTGTTCACAGTCATATGCACATATATGTTCAACTCTGTGGCCAAGTATCTCCCTCCTAAGTATATGCCCAACAGAAACAAGTGCTTATGTTCACCACAAGACACCTACAACTATGCTCACAGCAACATTATCATAACCCAACCCCAAACTACAATTAACCCACATACCATCAGGAGCAGAATGGATAAATTATAGTATATTTACATAAGGGAATACTATATATCTGAGGCAATGAACATCTAACAATCTACAACTACATTCAATAAAATGGAATGACTCTCACAAACATAATGAACAAAAAAACCAAACACAAATAAGTACATATCATGATTCCATTTTTTATAAAATATGAAAAATTTAATATACTAATTTGATTAAAACACATAAAAATTATATATAAAGTGAAAAAGAAGATTGTGGAATATCTCAGGAAATTATTAATAAAATTCTTCATCTAATTCAGTGGACTATGATGCAGCCAGAGGAAAAGACCAGGATGCATTAAAACTGTGTAAAAGATTATATTAAAAACAAAAATACAATAAATGGCAACATGTTTCCAAATTTATAAAATGTAATTAGAAACCTCTGGTAATTTTTTCAAGTTTAATTCAGAAAACACAGTCATCCAAGGATTAACAATTTTCCCCCTCAAAGAGCAAGAAAGAATACACACTATACGAAAATTGTTCATTAATATATTAATCTTATATATGACACTTCAAATTAAAATCCCAAATGGATCATTTGAAATACTTTTTAATAGTAATATCTTTTCTTAATTTGATGAGAACTTCTGCCTAAATAGAAGAGAGGCAGCAGGAAAGAGCTGAAGAGGGACACAGGACCTAGACTCTTATTTCAGGGCTTTAAGGCTTTGGAGAAGTCACCTCATCACTGCAGGCCCCTACTTCCTCATTTGCAGAACAAAAGTTTTGTATCACTGGTTCTGAACTTTGACTATACATTGTAATTCCCCTAATCCTGGAGGGATTTTCAAAATTGTGCTGTTGCCAAGTCTCCTTAGATATTATGATTTAATCAGTCTCAGGTGCCAGGTGAGCACCAAAAGATTTAAAAATTGCCAAGGTGATTCTAACATGACCAAAACTGAGAGCTACTGAACTAGATGATGTCTAAAGGTCACTGCCACTCTAAAATTCTTATAAACAAAAGTTTTGCAATTACATTTGCCAAAAAGAATGAATCAAAAGAATGTATTGTTTCTTGGACAACAGATAGTATTTGAATAACCAAAGGCAGCTCATTGTAGTACATGGTGAAAATAAACACTGAACGGTCAAGAGACAAACCATATATATATATATTTTTTAGTTCTTTACAGTTATGTATTGGGTTAAATAGTGTCCTGCCCACCCCAGCCCCCCAACTCCCTGCCAAATTCAAGTCTGTTTGGAACTTGTAAATGTGACATTATTGGAAAAAGGCTCTTTTGCAGACTTAATTAAACTGGGGTTATACTGCTTAAAGTAGGCCCTGAATCTAGCATGACTGTTGTCTTAAAAGAAGAGAAAAATCTGGACAGACATGTAGGGAGAGTGCCATGTGATGACAGAGGCAGAAACTGGAGTGATGCACCTGGAAGCCAAAAAGCACAAGATTGTTGCTGCTGCTAAGTCGCCTCAGTCGTGTCCGACTCTGTGCGACCCCATAGATGGCAGCCCACCAGGCTCCCCCGTTCCTGGGATTCTCCAGGCAAGAACACTGGAGTGGGTTGCCATTTCCTTCTCCAATGCATGAAAGTGAAAAGTGAAAGTGAAAGCGCTCAGTCGTGTCCGACTCTGTGCAACCCCGTCCATGGGATTTTCCAGGCAAGAGTACTAGAGTGGGGTGCCATTGCCTTCTCCGACAAGACTGTTAGCAACCCTGAAAACTAGAAAAGAGACAGGGAAAGAGGGATAGATTCTTCCTCAGAGCCTCCAAAAGTAACCAACCTTGCCAACACCTTGATTTCAGACTTCTAGCCTCCTGTGAGAGAATAAATTTCTGTTGTTTTAAGTTCCCCAGTTTGTGACAATCTGATATGGCAGCCCCAGGAAATGAATACAGTAATTCTATATTTTTCTGGGGGCATCTGGGGAGTTCTAGATTAATAACCAAAGAGTCCCTATAGTAAATCCATGAACATAACAGTGAGGTACTCTCCAGAGAAGTGGGAAATAAGTACATCCTCACTTGAATCAAGATGGAAATAAACAGATTCTCATGAAAAAGAAACAATTCCAAGGGCAGAAATACCTTTCTATATAACCTAAAAGAAGATACTAACTTTTTGAGAAGGAATGTATGTATCCATTAAAAGAAATGGAAATATAAAGAAGCAATCTTGTAAGAAAACTGAAGAAACACCTAATTCAAGCACTGTCTTGGAGACAGTGTCTCTGTCAACGGATTCTGAGGGTTACCACCTATGGCAGGGTTATCTCTATGTGAAGATGAATGAATCAGGCTATCTTTCCTTGATGCCATTAAGCATTCAAATTAGAAAACATTTTTTGCTCCAATTCCTTGCTCACCAAGCAACCTTCTAATTATAATCTGGCTTCCCATGTGGGTTGTCCAATACAGGGAAACGATGAACTGGTCAGGCAAGTAAGAGTATCTGGGCCTTCTGGCAGTTGTTTCTCATTGTAAATTAATAAATTGACCTTCTCCCACATATCAGTGTCTTAGACACCTGTGAGTTCTAATTAGCATTCCCTAGCTAATCAACTCTGCTGCTGCTGCTGCTACTAAGTGGCTTCAGTCATGTCCAACTCTGTGCAACCCCATAGATGGCAGCCCACCAGGCTCCCCCGTCCCTGGGATTCTCCAGGCAAGAACACTGGAGTAGGCTGCCATTTCCTTCTCCAATGCATGAAAGTGAAAAGTGAAAGTGAAGTCGCTCAGTCGTGTCTGACTCTTAGCGACCCCATGGACTGCAGCCTACCAGGCTCCTCCATCCATGGGATTTTCCAGGCAAAAGTGGGGTGCCATTGCCTTCTCTGAATCAACTCTAGCAGACTGATAAAACTGAGTTTCTGAATATGCAAAGGACAGGCTGGACACTGGCCAACAGCAAGTTATTACAGTAAATGTTGCCCTGGAGGCCTGGGTCCTGATGGTCAGTCAGCATTTTCCAAGAAACATCCCAACTTCAGAGCATTTCATTTTAATTTGTCTAATAGGTACATAGTTGCTATTAGAAGCATTAGTAAAATCTCTTTAACCCTGTTTTAACGCAGATATTTTCCAAGAGTTAAATAGGTTAAAGCTTTTCAAATAAGGAGGGAATTTAAGACATCAGAAACTGTGAAACAATTTTAAGGTGTATATGGACTATAAAAGTTCAAGAACTACCTATTCTGAGAAATATATTAATGATTTTAACTTTGTTACTTTATGGTAAATATGCTCCCGAAAGGCATCAGTTCTGAGATTAGAATATACTGTGCATATATTAATACATTTTGTCCTCCAAATAAATAATTCCTATATTTTAAGAGTAATCTGTAGTAAGCACAGTTAAATGTGGTTGGAATATTAAGCTCATTTATCAGGTCTACCCCTAATCAAGTGCTCATGGAATCCTCAAGTTATCTTCAAGACAACTATTCTATTCTTCCTACCATCTTTCAGGACTGCCAAAGTACTTCTGTTGTGAATTTTCAAATTTGGTATTTTAAAAAGTAAACAGTGTCCTTTAACTATTTTAGAAGCAATATCTTGGTTGGTTTAAATTAAACTTCACCAAAATGCAGAAAACTATCTATCTTTATCTTCTTTATTAAAAATAACTGAGTTCAAAAAAGAAAACAATTTGATGATCCAGAATCCTGTCACTGCATTAAAATCCCTGACTCTGCAAAAACTAGAAGATGACAGAAGATAGATTACTTGAAACTAAATTTGAGGCAGTACCAAACTGAGATTTCAAGTGATAGAAGACTTATAGAAAGGGAGAAAAAGAAAGAATCTTGTTTTGCTACTGGGGCAGAGTCAGATCTTAAAGGATACAAAGATACAGCAATATCTAATGATTCATTCTCCCAGTTTATGGGGACCCAATTCCTAGAGTCAGAAAACACTTAAAAAGTAGAGGCAAAAAGAAAAACATTTAAAGTCTGTTAAATTTATGAATTTGAAGATACTGGTTTAAAAACCTTAAAGCTTTTTAAGCTGGAACAATGTTTTTAAGAAGAGATTATCTTAAAATTTTGTCTATTATTCATTATCATTGTATTGGAGAGCAGAGAGGCTCTACCAAGTTTTTAGAGAAGAAATGAAGACCAGTAACACAATTAACCATGAAGTGTAAATCCAAGATCAAAGCAATAATGACTTTGGGGGTCATAATATGGCCAAATAAAAAAATACTTAGCAGATTGTTGCTCTTTCTTCCTTCCTAGACTAGAACTATTTGTGTGATGCAAAGTCAGAATAAAAAGGTAATTCTTCTGATATAGTTTTGAGGGTACATGATTTATCTTCTGTAAAATCACCCTGTTCTGTGTTGTCCTGTTCTTTGGTCACTAACATTGGAGTGGCCGAAGAATAGGGTGGTGGGGGGAAGGGAGAGCCATGTATTACAGCTGAATGAATAAATGAGTCTTCTATATGAAGCTTCAGAAGGAAGCAGTGCCTAGCTCCATTAGCAAAGAAAGAGATATGGCTGGCTGTGATTCTTATTCAGTAGGCAGTTTTACGTTGAAATACAGGAAAATACAAAAACAAAAAATATCAACCACCAATCAATCAGTGTGTAGTACACAAAAGCAAGCACCAGTCAGTCCACTACCACAGATCTAAGTACTGTTCTTATTTAGGCAAGATGAAGTCTTCATTTTCTAGTCCTATTTGGTGATATATTTAAGAATCGAAGCCTCAAATTTAAAGATAAAAAGGATGGCAAACTGAAGCCCTGAGATACTAAAGATAACAAATCTACAAATAGATAAAAGATTCTTTTCAAATACTGGAAAAGGGTACTGGCCAACAATCTAAGATGTAAGGTATCCAGATATCCAGAAATCTAGCCACTTAGGTGGCCACCTACAGCGCAGAGAGAAACAATTGGCTTCATCTCTCCAATTCTGCATCTTGCTTTGTTTTTGCTAGCTGGATTATACATTTCTTTGCTTAAAGACATGAGAATCTTCTACCTCTACCTTTCTCCACTGTATAAATCTCATTCAAAAGCAAAAATTCAAGAGCAATCCAGGAAAGAAAACAGATGATAAACTAAACGCATTAACACTCTGCCTGATCTCCATGGAGGAGAAAAGGAGGAACTGAATGAACACTGTGAAGTCTCTATCATGCTAGACAGACACTGTGTTAAACAGTTTTTAATCCATTTTCCTTCATTAGACTTAAATGCTGTTTTTAATGCCTGCTAATTAATCCCAGAGACATTACTTTGCCAACTAAGGTCCGTCTAGTCAAGGCTATGGTTTTTCCTGTGGTCATGTATGGATGTGACAGTTGGGACTGTGATGAAAGCTGAGCCCCGAAGAACTGATGCTTTTGAACTGTGGTGTTGGAGAAGACTCCTGAGAGTCCTTTGGACTGCAAGGAGATCCAACTAGTCCATTCTAAAGGAGATCAGTACTGGGTGTTCATTGGAAGGACTGATGCTGAAGCTGAAACTCCAATACTTTGGCCACCTCATGCGAAGAGCTAACTCACTGGAAAAGACTCTGATGCTGGGAGGGATTGGGGGCAGGAGGAGAAAGGGACAACAGAGGATGAGATGGCTGGATGGCATCACTGACTCGATGGACGTGAGTCTGAATGAGCTCCAGGAGTTGGTGCTGGACAGGGAGGCCTGGCGTGCTGCAATTCATGGGGTCACGAAGAGTCAGACATGACTGAGAGACTGAACTGAACTGAACTGAATTAATCCCAAACGTGCTTAGTCGCTTACTCATGTCCAACTCCTCAGGCTCCTCTATCCAGAGGGATTCTTCAGGCAAGAATACTGGAGTGGGTTGCCATGCCCTCCTCCAAGGGATCTTCCCAAACTAGGGATAGAACCCAGGTCTCCCGCATTGTAGGCAGATTCTTTACCATCTGAGCCACCGGGGAAGTCCAAGAAAACTGGAGGTGGGGAGCCTATCCCTTTCTCCAGGGGAACTTTCCCACCCAGGAATCAAACCAAGGTCTCCACATTGCAGGCAGATTCTTTACCAGAAAAGCCAATCCCAAACATGAAAACACTGAATTTTAAGAGACAATTTGCTACCTCACTTCCTACTACCCTGAAAGAAAGCATCAGGAAAGGACAAGAGTGAGTAGTGAGTTCATCCCTGATTTCCAAGGTCAACATTTGATAAATAAATGATTCCACTGTAATAGTGAAGAAAATCTCTTAAAAGCACCAGGTTTTCTCAAAGAAACTGAAGAATCAAAGTTAAGATAAGGCAGATGAAAACATGAAAAAACACAGCTTAAAATTTAACTTAAATAGAATATGATATTCTAAGAATGGAACTTTGTCAGCAACAATGTAATACTGCAGAAAAGCTAGACAGCAAAGTAAAGGCACTTTGGATTTGCCTTGAGACTTTCAATAATTCAGGGCAAAGTCACGTGTTTCTCGAATTGCTGGAGGATCAGGAAGCACTGCTTAACATAAAAGGTTTTCCAAGGCTTATTTAAACACAAACAACTTGTATTATGTATTGTGGTCAACAAAAATATATATGCATCCATAAGTATAAGTATTTACTTATGTATAAGTATTTATTTATAATAAATTTACTTATTTAATATAAAATATTTACTTATACTATAATAATTTATAAGTATTTACACAATACTTTCCTAATGACTCAAGTTTATGACAGTCTTATTGTACAACAGTTTGTATCTATCTTTTCTCCAGTTTCCATCAGCTCTGTGAGTCAGTGCAGTTCTGAACATCTTCTAAAAGCTCTTCAAAGAGCAAATGCACAGCTTTTGTGCTGGGCTATAGGGGAGCTATATGAGAGTCATGTGAGATCTTCACAGGCTTTTCCCCCAGCTCAGTTCAGAACAACAATTTCTATGCTTGAAATGCCAGAAGTGGTGGGACAACTGGTCTTGGTTATGAGTGGAGTTATCATACCTGTGAGCATATTTTTTAAAAACTTCAACATCTAGTTTTCACTCATGTTCTGTGTAACTTTCTAGGTTTGATTTATCAGTAAATCATTCCAAGCTATTAGGAGGCTTTTCATCTTTTCCATGTAGTATTAGAGCACCACCTTGTGTCAGAAACCTGAGCACCTGACCAGACATCTGTTTTTAGATACCTTCGTTGTCCAAAGTTTTACTGTCCAGTCAAATGATGAAGTGACAAAAAGATGTGAGAAGTCCACTGCTCCAACAGCTGAATGACAATGAATGCCAGTAATTGGTCCTTGATGTCCCTCGAACATCTCACTGATTCCAGCTTTGCTGTTTCATAAGAGTGAAAACAGGGAAATCTCTTGTAAGTAGACCACTTACAAATATATGTTATCATAGGTTTATCTATTATTATACTTTGACACAATTTCAACAAACTTAACTCTGTGCTCATAACACATCAAAATAATTATGTTTGAGTGTTACTCTATCCATATTTGATACCACCACTAAAGCAGTAGTACATTTTGGAACCATAATCATGATGCTATTGATGACAGAACTCAAAAGTCCAATGTCCAAGGTTCTGAGGTGGTGGAACAGAGACAAAGAGATGCTACATGTAAGAAAGAGAACCTAGGTTACTTTTAAAACAAAAGCTTTCAAGTGAAGGCGATCTGTATTTGCGATGAAATCTGAACACTCAATTTTTTTTTTTTACAGGAAGCAATTGATAAGGTACAGCTAGACAATTTCAAAACAGATTGAACAGCAGGAGAAATACTAGTCAATTTAAAATGTGTACGTGACATTACTGTACAATTATCAGGAGAAGTGAACTTTGAGCCAAGAAGGCTCAATGTCCAAATAAATCGAAACAGAAAAACAGTTGAAAATCTTATTTACAACTTTAAAGGCCAGTATGTGGTATATGAGTTTTTGTATTTGTAACTGCGGAATGTTACTTCCTACCACTAACTTTTGTGAGCATGTCCACGTATACGAAAATCACAACATACCACACCCCTCAAAATCTATTGCTAGAACACATTATGATCTAAAATGACCTTTTAGTTTTAAAAAGTATTTAATTTTACATACCTGAACTTAAATAACTTTAAGTAGCTCTAGGAGAGATTCCTACTTGAATTAACAGGCAAATTGTTTTAATGAGATTATTCAAGGGAGAATTTTAAATAATTGCAAATTCCAGTTTTGATTTACCTGCCATGGCGACATGCTGTGTACACAGAACCTTCCTCACTTCCAACAACGAAGTTGTTGACATCTCCAACAGGGAAGGACATAGATGTCACAGCAACTGCCTTTGACTGTTTATGAACCAATTCCATGCTATCCTACACAGAAAAAATTGAGATTATTTTGTAAACTTACAATTTAAAAAATTTTAAGAACATTTTCTAGTCTTAGTTTGTAAACCTTCTTTTACTACACTGCTTACATAAATTTAATTGATTAAAAGAAGCAGGTTTGAAAATGAAGTATATCTATCACAGATCATATTTAATACATGCTTAGATTTATAAACTGTTACTATAATACTATTATAAAACATTTATGAAAAATATATGGGTTTATATAACTCAAAAAAATACCAATACTTGCCTCAAAACTTCAGAGTTTTCCTAGTTTAACCTACCTGTGGATGGGAAAGCATGTCCAGACTCCATGAACAAATTTTTCCATCAGTAGAGATACTAATCAGATTGTGAGCATTCTGTGTTCCAACAACATTTACACAATATACAGGATGCTAAAGAAAGAAATATTAAAGAAATTATTATCTGGAATTATTTTCACCAAAAAGATGAAATAATTTTTACTGTATCATCACAGATATTCTGTTTCATATCCAAACAGTCTCACATCATAAGGGCATTTTTAATGTGAAGTTTGATCCTATTCTGTGGATTAACAATAGATTATTTTAGAAGAGGGAAGTTTCTAATAAAATAGATTTCCAAAAATAAAAAAAAAGCCCTCATTCTTAGTTGCTAAATGATGAGGAATTCATACATCAAAGGAAACATATTTTGAAACTATTTTGACAGATGCGACTAAGTATTTAATGATGAAGGAAATCTAATGGAAATAACCTCTTTACTTACTGTGTGTGCTGCAGCTGACAGTGGAGTTCTTTGCACTGGAGTTCTTTTATTGCTACGGTTATCCCACAGCACAATTTGGCCTGAATATGTACCACCCACAACCAGATTTGGATGAAATTTTGCAAACGTAGCAGACATAACGGCTGACTGCAAATAAGTAAGATTTTTATATTTAAGGGTCAAATGAAAGAAATGTGACAAGTTATAAGAATAAATCTATAACCAAAAACATTTTCCCTTTTATTGTAAGCTATCAGAGATTAAAACCACCAGTAAATAAATACACTTAAAAATGTCATTTTGTTTAAGAACATAAAGATACAGGTCTAGAATAGTTTTGCTTAAAAATCGAATGTAATGACTGTTTACAGAAATATTTAAGCAATTTATCCAACAAAGCAAAAACTATTTTATTACAGCATTAAATCAAAAGATAACTGGCTCTACTTTAGCCTTTGACAGAAATCTGACAACAGAGTATAATGCTAGTTTTGATTCAATTAAGTTTTTTGCAGAATTATTAAAAGATTATAACTTATGCAACCAGAAAGGCTTGCAAATTCTAACCTCCCACTAAATCCACTTTAAAAATCTGCATCTGTTTCCTACTTCAAACATATGTTTCTACTTAAAACTATCTAGTTCCAACTCCTCAGGCCATGTATAAGTAATTCAGTGGGCCAACCATCTAATTGTATATTCAGCAAGTAAGTTCCTGAGAAACTCCCTGCAGAAAAGACATTTTATAAAAGATTCCTTTTATACAATCAATCACAATAACAGAAAATCACAACAGCAAAGGACTTTAGGTGTGATTAAACATAAGAGACATCAAAAAAGCTAGAAAACACAGATCATGTTGAATAGAGAAGTCTTCAGTTTTTTGTTAACATCTGTTTGCAAATATGGGGTGGTTTAGTAAATGCCAATCCAATGAAATCATTATGTTGACAAGAAAAGAAAAAAGGCACTGTCTAAATTCATTAGTGAATTCTTCAACTGGGAGAAGACTGCTAAAAGACTATCTCACCTGGCAGTGAAACACATACTCTGGAGTCGTCTTTTTGTATTTCATATTCCATACAAGGGCCACACCATCAGGCTCATGAGGAGCATCTTCGTTGTTGTTATAGGAAGCCACCAGTAATTCTGGATACTGCTCGCAAGAATCAAGTGGGGAAAAAATGCTATACATAACTGTTTTACATTCCTAGTTACTCAACTGTTTTTATTAAATTATTCTGAAAATGCAAATTCCTAACACTTCATCAAGAAATACATCTCAGAGTTATGCTCTCTGCAACATTAGTAAAACTTTGAATTAATAAGGTTATTTTAAAGGTTTTAATGTTAAAACATTTTATTAAAATGTGTTGCAATTCGATCCAAAGGACAGAATTAAAATAGGTAAGCAATTAAAATAAGTAAAACTAAGCTGGGGCATAAATAAAACCTTGAGTTTTAAATAGTGTTCCCAATCCTTTCTTCCTAAGTACATAAGGCAACTATAACTTTAGAGCCATCATCCATTGTTATAATATACATTGATTTAATTATACAAAGTTTCCATAATTAAAATACAACTACCTGCTTATTGTAATTCAAAAATGGGTAAATATAAACCAATTTTGTTATTGTAATTTACCTGAGATGACCAATCCAAACAACTAACAACCCGATGCTTTGACCAACGTTCGTCAAAAAACTGTCGATTTAATGACAGTTTAGCACCTGCTTGAATCTCTCTACAGAAAAAAAAAACAAAAATAAAAAACCAACAACTGTGTTATAACTTCCCACTCTTAAAGTAATTAAACATTGCTGACACCATAATTTTAGCAACTATTCTTACCCTTCTTTGTCTTCCAAATCTCTTCCACTGTAGTCAAAGAAGATGTTAATCTGCTCTGAAAGAGCTCTTTCTACAATTCTTGTGGAATGGTCAAAGAAACTTAAAAATTCCTCAGAGTGCAAGATTTGCTGCTTTTCCTCTTCAGTCAGCTCATGAGGAGGAGCTGTAAAACAAATGTTTTTCTAAAGTCTGATATATGCCACTCAAATCATGTCACCTCACTATCACATTCTGGATCAATGAATGCGACTCATTTTTCAAGCAGATTCACCTCTTTGATTTAGAGCATTTTATTCTACTTTAGTGTATAAATAATAAAAAACAATCTTAACAGGAATCAATAAAATTTTTTAAATTCTTTTTTTTAAAGTTAAATTCTTTAAGATACCTTTACTATCACTTTCTTCATCTTTCTTTAAAGTTTTCTCTTCCTCAGGTTCAATAGGTGGTTTAGGAGTCACCACGTCATCATCTTCTTCTTCATCTGAATAAAAACAAAACAGTAACACAAAAAATTATTTTTCTGAGAATAACTGAAAGCTCTTGAGGTAATTACTTCAGAAAGTATCACAACTTTTTAGGTAAAAGCACAAGTGAACCACTCATAAGATAGAATGAGTAGAAATAATGTAAATTTTATCAATACGATTTTTAAAAAAGAATTAACTGGAACTTCTTTATACATACCTAACATGGTAAGTCAGCAACAGCCATATCAAATTCTGTAGCTACATAAACTGAAATAAGATATATAAGCAACTAGGATGAGTTCCTCATGTAAATCTCTAAAAGCTTGCAAGCATTTATCATTCCAGACAGAACAACATGCAACTCCTACATAGTTTTATGTAGCATGCTGACACATTAATGCTGTAAAATGAAGAAAATCAAATGTCTAAAACAGCCTACAGAGTTGGCTGCTTACTTGTGATCTGAAACCATCAGTGTCTAATGGATCTTCATATGGCATAAAGACGGCTTACATTAACTCTCAGGTTGCTATTTGAGAGGCAGATTTTAAAGATAATAGCTACGAGACCACATTTTCTATTCTGTCATTTTAAATGCAAGTCTCATTATCTACTGTTATATGATGTGGCAATAAGCACTTAAAATAATGTTTTCTTAACTTGAATAAAAATACACATTGAGACAACAGACAATGTTTATAAGACTTTTAAAAATGACTAACTCTCCTCTTATACAACCAAACCAGGAAATAACTTTAAATTACTTATTTTAAAATGTTATAGAACATACAACTCTGCATACCTTCTCTTTCACTACATACAGAGATGGATTTTTATGAAGAAAATGCTTATTTTTATTGCCTAAACAGATGCATCATTTATCTATGAGGGAATGGCAGCAGGCATCTGTAGCAGAGTCCATCTCAAGTAATGAGAGCCTATTCAATAAGGGGACTTTACTTGTTATAGTCATTTCCCCGACCCATGTTCAAAATTATCTAAAACACACTAACATACGACATACACAAAAGAATGGTAGTATGGGAACCAGCTGCCAAGTCATGGTCCCAGCAGCCAGGCCAGCTGACTAGATAGCAACAACCAGATGGCACTGCTGGGATTGTGTCTTTCTGCTACAAGGTGGCAATGGGATGGCATAACATTCTTCCGCTTGACTGCTTCCAATCCTGTCTCTCCCCAATGGCGAGCCTGTGCAATTACCCACACTCCAGGAGGCCTACAGATAAGCCTTTACCCTGCAAACAAAATGCAGCTTGTAGGCCACACCAGCTGCCAAACCACACACATAGTGTTAGGTTTGGAAAGCTATGAAAATCTTTCTAACTCTATAGTATAAGCAATAAAAATATAACTGTACCTTTAGGAAAGAAAGCTTTAAATGATACTGTATAATGCACACAATGATACAACCTCCAACTTAATCAAAATGATAATGACGTATGCCAATCCTACATTACTTGAAATTGAGCGATTTTTACGTTCTGACAAGTTTACAGAACTAGGATAAATGGCACGAATGATTTCAATATATGCTCATACTTTTGAACCAAATGGTGAAGGTTAAAATTTTTCCTTTCAAGGGCCTCAATCAGCCACAAAGGAAAACAGTAATCACTGTCTTTTCAGCCAGCCCAACCGCATTTGTCAGCCCTTTCTCCGTCAATGCAGCCAGAGCAATCAACCTGCCAAACATTCAGAATGGAAAAACAATCTGAAAATACAGGGTATAATGCACCTGCCAGTGAAAATGGCCATTTCAAGAAAAGCTAGTGATCTCAGTGACCCCACTGAGGAGGCGGTGGTGCAAAGGGGAAAGAACACGCAAAAGAATTCTTAGTGATCGCCACTCTCTTGCACATTGACACTTCCTTACAAAGCATGCCAATTACAGCTTTTGTGCTACTTAAAAAAATGAAAGCTTTTTTGGGGGCAAAATAATCACACAGAGAAACAGAAAGACAGTACTCCCTTTTAGATGAATTCTCATATACAATGGATTATTAATCTGAGAACAGTGTATCTGGTAACAATTCTATACTGCACTGCTCAAACATTATGATGAAATTCTACCATCAAGTCACCTACCAGTATATGTAATGAAAATAATTTAATTACACTTAAGCTGACTTTTAGGATAACAAGATATTTACCTCAATTAAAAATTAAGTCTGAAAATACATATTTTTCCATTTTCTTCTAATACCATCAGTTATCAATTTTGTTGACTAGTAAGTTCACTGTATGTAAATCCTAAAATCAAAGACAGGGAATCTGAGTCACCCTGGACAGGTCATCCTGAAGCATTGTGAATTATAAATTACAGCCTCCTATCCACATCATATCTTCCTCCCTCAACTTTGTTGCATTATACGGCTTCTAAGTACCATTTCCAATGACAGGTGTCAAATTCCTGTCATAATGCATATGGTCAGTACTTTAGTGCTAAGTGACCTCATAATCTACACATTTAACAGAAAAGATCATGCTTACAGACACTCTTTTCCTTTTAAAATTTAAAATGTAGATGAAGTATGGTAGACAGGGATCTAACTCTGCCTACTTCATGGCATTTGTGACGCTTATTTGCCCATATAGTTTAGCTGTAGCTGAATGATGACTATAATCTATTTAATACTTGTTTTCAGGATTTTGTTTTAGAATGAAGGTACTAACTCTATTAAAAACTGATTCAAATTAAAATTAAAAACCGATTCAAAAACTCAGATACTTAAGAATCAAGCTTCATTAAATGGCTAACACTAAGAAAAATTCCAAGGACATTACAAAAATGATCTGCTTTAAAAATATTTTTATTATTAAGCTGATTATCTACACATACCAAATATATGGCAAAACAATGCCTAACATCAGAATCATTAGAGACTGTTCCTCTGAAACAAATACTCTTATTAAAAATGAATACAACTAGCTACTAAAAAAGTATTAACATGACCAAAAATATAATGTTACAATTCTAAAGATTCTCTAAGCTAGTCCCTATTATATGATAAACCGCAATATATATTTAAAACTGAAAAACACTACAACAGAGCAGGAAGACTGAAAAATGTGACTGCCATGTCACATCAATTTATTGATGAATATTCATTGCAATATGCTAAGTAGTTAACTCCATGCTTTCTCTGACAGGGAATCTAAGATTATAAACTGAGCAATAAAGAATGCATAAAAGTAGCAGTTACTTTTAAAATGACAAACCTCTTGTCAATGAATGCTAAGATTAGGTTTAATGAACCATTGAATTTTTACTGAGTTAACATCAAAATTGTGATGTATTTTGGTGAGATGGAAAGAAAAGCGGTCTATAAATTAAGCTGCACCTAGAAATAACATGAAAGAATGAAATTCCAGTTGTTGGAATAATCTGTTACAATGGAGTAGGTTAATCAAAGTTAAATCATCTGTGAAATGGGTGGCTTTTGTTAAGCTGAAGGAAGGACTCTCCAGAACAAGTTTTCTCATCTGTATGTCACACTGCGTTAAAGAGATATCTATGAATAAGCCACAAAGCACACTTTGAATTATTTAAAAATATTGTAACACATAACAAGGAATATGCAAGACCTAGAAAATACTCACTAAAAACTGATACTCTTTAATCTATCACTTATCACAATTAATTCTTAGCATGAGGTCAAAATCTATATCATTTGTGCATTAATGCTATTTAGGAAACAGTTGTCTATAATTTATTAACTAGTTTCATCATACTGATGTAGTCTATTTCAAGACAGTTTAATATCCTAATGAAGAATTCCTAATTTACAAACTAGCATAATTACTCACTACAAAGGAAATTGCCAATGAATTCCAAAAATCAGGAAAAATGTGTTGCACATAAAGACATTATTTAATTTATAAAAATTCTACTTATAAGTAACTTCACAAACAAAATGAGACTATTAGAGGGAAATACTTCAATCATAAGTTTAAAATTACATGTTAGACATGAATGATTTTCCTTTAATATTTTCAAAATAATCCTTTATTTTCTGGTTCAATATCCTTTTGAATCACTTCATTTTGATCCATTTGTCCATAATTTCATATCCTTTACTCTTTAAAAATCAATATTAAGAAAATATTAGGACAAAACTTTAGGAATGTATCAATGGAATTCATTCCTTTTATTTTTTTAAACATCTAGAATCAAATGCAAGGTCACTTGTTTCTTAACAACTTAGATATTTAACAAGGGAAAATTTTAGTCAGGAAATATTTTGAATACAGATCTAGTGCTAATTTGCGAGATAAATAGAGTAATACTTTAATTATACCATTTATTTTAACACAGAATTTGTCTCTCTACATTGTCTCATTTTATGTAAAATTCAAATTTTTATTTAGGCAGTATTGGCATCATTAATACAGATCCTGTTATCTGTGATCTCATAAATATTACATTTTTCTGAGGCCACAATTTTAAATATGCTGATTAAAGTCTTTCAATCGTGGTTAAGAACAAATGCTTCAATTTTCAATTATTTTTATATTCTCACAGATTCTTTGAGGGTTAAAACTTATTACATATGTTATTTATTCCAAAAAAAATTTTTTTAATCCATTTTAGACAAGAATAATATTAACCAGAAGGCCTAACAATTTAGTCTACTTGGGAAGTGTGGATTCCAGATGTTAAGATCATGTAATAAAAAATTAAGAGCTATTTACATATAACATTTTTCTACACATTATATATTCTAATCAACATGTACTTGAGGAAAAATATGATTACTAAGTCAATACCAAAAACCATTATTAAACTCCACACAGATAAGAAAGTAGAATGATATGAGAAACATCGCACTCCAATGGAAATCAAGAACCAGGTTCTGACTGTAGCCTGATATTCTTTTATATTGTGACCATAGGGTCATCAATGAACATTCTTGGGTCTCAGTTTCCTCAGGTGTAAACAAGCTGATTAAACTCTGGAATTTCCTCTTTAAAAATCTGTGTCTAAAAATTGCAACAACAACAAAAAATCCATGCTGATGATTTTTGGTGAATAAGAAAAGACAATGCCATTTTCAAGAGAGTTAAAAACTTCTAAAAGATAAGGGAAGAAAGTAACTTTTCCAGGCGTGTATCTGTGGGTATTACACTCCTGCCATGAGAAGTTTTTTTTTACCTGCCGGGAGCGAAATTGACTAAGGTCACATGTTCCTAGTCAATTTCATTCACAGTAGGTGCTTTAAGACAGCAAAGCAGATCAGTTCAGAAATGGTACTATCAACTTTCAGAGTAAACTTGAAAGCAAGAACATGTACTTTTCAAAAGAATAAATTCAACCATTTTTTAAAAAATGAAAAAGAGAGGTAAGTCTAAGGCCAATTTTTATCTTCAATTTGATAACATTATTTCTGTACTAATTACACTGCCTACCCAAGTTCAATTTACTGTCTTTTACACTCAAACTGTGAATTTCGCAATTTTGTCTCATAGTGAGTTTGGGAATTTATTACATATTCTTAAATGCGAGCCAAGGAGGCTAAGTTTGAGAAGCTCTGTATTAAACCAATGGAAAAGCAGAGGGAGAATTAAGCACAAAGTGTTCTCATTATAAAGCTTTTAAGTGTAGGGGTTTTTTACCCCTCTTTCTATAACTTCCATAAATTGGGAAATGGAACAATGTAAGAGCCCTGGACATGAAAATAATTGTAATGATACAGACAGGAAATCTCATTTTTATAAATAGTTCTAAAGGCTAAGGACAGCCCCATGGTATTACAGTATGTTTCTCATTCTCCTTCACTTATACACCTCAGCAGTAGTGGAGCGTTAGTCGCTTAATGACGTCTGACCCTTTGCAACCCCACTGACAGTAGCCTGCCTGGCTCTTCTGTCCATGGGATTCTCCAGGCAAGAATACCAGAGTGGGTTGCCATTTTCTTTTCCAGAGAATCTTCCCAACCCAGGGATCAAACCTGGGTCTCCTGCTTGGCAGGCAGATTCTTTTTCATCTGAGCTACAGGAGGCCTATATACCTCAACCTTTAACTAAAAAAAAATAATCAAGTAGATAGCATACACTCAATACACTAATAGAATCACTGAATTCTTGTTAGGTTGCAAATGAATAAACATGGATCTTTATAAAATGAGTATCTAAGTCTAGTCCACAGAGGAAAATTTTAAAGAGAGTGGTACATAGGTGTACCCATTAGAAACTGGGCTCAGTTTATGTATCTTGCCACTTTTACCCTCTATTAGTGAAGATAAGAAAAATTCTATTTAAAAACATGAAAGATTAAAGCTGTTTATTCATTACTCTGAGCTAATCACTATAAAATATTATCTGATGCAAATTTACCAATAAATAAGTAAGCCATGCTATCTTTTAATGAAATGTTCTTCAAACTACAGGTCAAAGCCAACAATTTAGTTATGACAATGAAAAAAATGAAATACAGTAAGAGCAGAGAAGGTATTATTTCAAAAAACTTTGTATCAGTTACAAGACTCCCCCCCTCTATCCAAAAGTAGAGCAGTCCTTGAAAACGGTCTTAAGCTGAAATGGTGTAAACTGAAGAAGCGATTACTTTAGGACACAGCTTGTTAACATGTGCACAGACTAAACACAGCAGATGCTCAGAGACAGTTTAAAGCTATGGCAGCTTTCTGCTGAGATGCTGAGTGTAGTTTCCAGGGAAGGAGCTTGGGTTTGTCATACTCCTCAAGTGGCATAAGTGAACTTTTAAAATTCGAGGGATGTCTGTACACATCTGTATCTACATTTGTACTAGACTGTAATTAATATAAATTGAATTTCTTACCACAGGTAACTATCATAAAACAATGAAAGGGCTGCTTCAGTGACTGCGTAAGAGAGAAAGGATACGTTGGAATCAGCCAAACTTGGTTTAGGATCTTACCCTTAATAAGCTCTCTTTTAGCTTCAGCTTCTTCATATGTAAACAAAATTGGTATTTAACTCTCAAGGTTTTGGTAAGAGGATTAGAGATAGTGTAAGTGCCTTACACTATACCTGATACGTAGTAAGCACTCCGCTGTTACAATTTTCAGTCACCAATTTAAACATGAGGTTTGAAGAACTGTAACAAACAAGTAGCTAAGATAATAATATTTGAGAGATGCTAATAGGTCCAATTTGCTCACAGCATTCACAGGGATACACAGAACACAGAGTAACAGCATATGTTTGTATCTAGGTCATCATGGAATCAGAGAAGGCTATAAGGGAGGATGTATGTTTCATTTATGGATCTAAGAGCAAATAATGATTACAACATGATACAGTCATATTAAAATCAAGAACCGAGACTATACTTTCTCACCCAATTTCATCAATATTGTTACTGTAGTATTAACACTGGAAAACAATATTTTCCCAGCAGTTTCCCAAGAAAAGGCATGGGGGAAAAAAAAATCTCAAGTAAGTAAATCATTCTCCTAAGTAGGCAAAAGCAATTAATTCCTTCACCAAATATTTACTGAGTTTGTACTCACTACACATCATGCACTCTCCAAACCAGGCATTACAGCAATGAAGAAGAAAGCAGTCCCTATCGTGTTCTGGAAAATTTGGCAAAAAAACTCAAGTACGATGGTTGCTAAAAGCCTTGCCCTAAATAGAAGAACCTGTATGCAATGCAGGAGCCATAAGAAACACAGGTTCAATCCCTGGGTGAGGAAGATCCCCTGGAGGAAGGCATGGCAACCCACTCCAGTATGCTTGCCTGGAGAATTCCATGAACAGCAGAACCTGGCGGGCTACAGTCCATGGAGTTGCAAAGAGTTGGACACAACCAAAGTGACTTAGCACTCACGCAACTAATTTTCAAGTGAAAAAATACAGTTTATCTTGAACTTCTGGGTAATTAGCCTACTTTACAAATCACAATCTTTTAAATTTTCCCATTAATTTCAAAATAAAAATGGAGAAAAAGTGTTTTTTACAAAACTGCCAGTCATATACTATGTAGCTATACATTCAAATTAGCTCAAAGACATTATTACATGTTCACTTTAAAATTTATATGCATGTCAAGAATAAGCAACTAAAAATGAAAATTTCAGGTAGGATATAAAACCATATGTGTGCTTGTATATGTATACATATATAATTTTTGAAAAAATGTATCGTAGAAAACAGACTGGAAACAAAATATTAACAATGGGTACTACACAGTGGTATCACAGGCATATTTCCTATTCTTTCTGTCTTCTCTAAATTCTCTATACTACAGTAATTAGAAAAATTAGAAAAATTTTTTTTAAAAATGGAATTTTTCATTTAAATGATATATATAATTATAGGTGTGTTACAACTGGCATTACCTAAAATTGCTTCAGAATTGCTTTATATTCTAAAACAATCTAAAATGTATTTCATAAATAAAAGTAAATCTTCATATTATTATGATAAAATTTATTTTTTAAATGAGATACTGTACCCTCATTTTGGCTATTTTGCTTACTTTCTATTTAACATATCTAGCTTTTCTCATTTAACATATCTAATAATATAGCTCCCAAAAGACAGACATTTCAGTACTTTGAACATATTAGTTAGTAAAATAATATTTTCTGGAAATTATAGAATCCTACAGTATCAGTTTTCTCCATTCTGGTAGTTCAGCACTTTATCTTTCCTCTTTTTTTAAAATGGCTTATGCCTCAAACAAATCTATCATCAAGGAGTTTTTTTCTGGTAAGATGAGGGATTTTGCACATATGAAAGCTATTTTACCAATTGATGGAGCAGCAGGAATGAAAAACATGTATCCATAGAAATGAATATTCACATGGTCAAATTATAAAAAAAAACTATTGGACAAAAACTTATTCCAGTTTCCTCAAAATTTTTCAGTTTAATTGTACACACGATAATGTCAAATCCTTTTGGGAATAAGAAGAAAATCAAAGGAAAAGTTTATGATATTTATTTCATGTCCATCCTTTGGGGGCAAGGAAAGGAGAGTTGTTAAAAGTACATGTGATGATCTACTATTAAGTTTAAAAAGTCTACAAAGAGTTATAATGGCTCATTTTCTTTTCAAGTATATATAAGTATGAAAATTTAAAGATTTTCATTGGTAATAAGCTAGGAATTTCAAGGATTCCCCCCACCCCCACTCTTGCTTACTTGTATCTCAGGGTTTTCTGCAATGAATATTACTTTTACTTCTCCTTAATGGAGAAATGTGGAAATTTAATTGAAATTTTAGAGATAAATTAACTTAAACATTTGATAAAGTGCTTATGCTTGATATTCTATAATTAAACAATAATAAAGTTTTCTGGCTGAGGAGAAAAAAAATGTTCTTTATGTACAGACTGCTAAAAGGATTACAATAGGCCCACAATTCCAAAATATCATCAACTCTAAAATCCATTAATTCTTTTGGTGGTAAACCCTAACATGACCAAAAGTAAAGGTATCTATAATCATTATTTATCTCACTCAGTTTGAATATTCATATCTTTTCTGTTGAATATTTATGCCCAAGATGCTGCTGGAGTGTTTACATATGGTACATACAGTACTTAACTACTTCTTTGAAATGTAAAAAATTCTGAATCCCTATATATATATACAACTCCATAGGTTTCAGATAAGAAATTGTGAAACTGTATTAGGGATCTTAAGTAAGCTTCTTTTATATCAAACATAAATTTATTAGCTTCCCTTGGAAAAACAAGAACTATCATATTAAGTTTATGCTTAAATCATTAGCTATTCAATTAGATTTTTAAAATTAGTCCCCACTGTAAAAATGGTCAGCTCCTTTTGATTTAAGACACAAAAGACTCCACATTCAATATAATGTCTATGTATATTCCTTCTGTTTCACAGAGATTAGAGGCTGCTATATAATCAACATAGTAGACCCCTTAGATCATAAAATAGGAAGTTTATGAATTAGGTCTAGATTTGTTCATTAATACAGATAACTGGCAGTATATCAGAATATAGTATGCACCAAAGAAAATAATTTACATTATTTCATTTACTATTGGATATACTCTCATTTTGGGAAGAATTACGTTCATGACACAGAAACGGAACATTCTTAAGTTTTTTGCTTCTAAAGCAGCACATAGCAACAACAAAATGAGAATGGAAATATTTGTATTTATGCCAACATAATTAAAAACATACATATAGCTTATACTTCTATTAAATTCTACAAGAAAAAATTTTCAAACTCTAAAGAGCAAATACATAAAAATAGAAACCCAAAGTATTATTTTTATAATGTTCCTCTAAGAAAATATGCCAAACAACAAAGGGAAAAAAAAAAGAATCCCCTTATTTAACATGGGTATTAATGACAATCATATTTAAGGACAGATACTCACCTTCTTTGGGTTGAGCCATAACTGGAGTCTGAGTTTCCTTTGTGTATGTGACAATTTCACGAGGAGGAAAGTCAACTTGTGTAATTTTAGCCATTCCAAGTTTAATAGGTCCTCGTCTGAATAAAGTGAACACAAACACTTTCAAACACTACAAATGATACACTTTTAACTACATCAAACCATGTTTTTTGGGAAAAGTAAGAATTAAATATCGTATATCCAACAGTGTAATTTAAACCCCTGTTTTATTCAAGAATATTTAAATAAACAATTAATTGGCTTTATTTTAACAAAAGAATTAGAAGGTAGCAAGAACAAATGAGATTTCTGAATCATTCAAGGTGTTTATTTTTCACTTTAAAAAGGCAAATAATTTAGTTTCTTAGAACAAAT
Source organism: Oryx dammah (assembly GCF_014754425.2). Classification (NCBI taxonomy): domain Eukaryota; kingdom Metazoa; phylum Chordata; class Mammalia; order Artiodactyla; family Bovidae; genus Oryx; species Oryx dammah. The sequence goes on along the minus strand of NW_024070211.1, from coordinate 111,091,797 downwards.
GTGTGGGTAATAACAGAGGAAGAGGATGGGAATTTCAGAGTAGACTGCTGAATATGGTTGGTTATGAGAAATGTTTTTAGCAGGGATATGATTCTGGAATTTTTTGTTAAGAGTTAAATATATGGATCTCATTCATACCACGTTTAGTCTCCCTTCACCATTAGAAGACATCAGCTTTAAGAGTGAGAAGTAACTTTCTGTTGAAAACAACTTTTTCTACTTGTATTTTGCAGAAATTGAGAAGCATATAGTCAATCTAGATTATAAAATATTTAAACTTTAAGTCTCTAATCTCTGTGTGATCAATACTGTCCTTGATTCACACATGGACAAACTATTGTGTAGATTATTTTAGATTTAAACTAAAGCTACATATCTTCTGAATATCATGAAATTACTCAAGTCACTCCTATCTTAAATAAGTGAAATACATTATTTTTTGACAAACAGAAGAAGAAAGTTGTGGATAATGAATATGTACCAAAAGAAAAATATATTTTATTCTGTAACTGGGGGAATTTATTATAGTAGATGTCTAAATTCTAAACCAAATATAGCATGCTTCCAAACTCCCAAAATTCTCAATAATGAATCTGTCTTACAAGAATATAAAGCTGGACATTTGAAATATATATATATGTATATATATATATATTTGGTAATATAACTTTGTTCTTATATAAACATCCTTTTCAAAATCCTGTACAAAAAAGTTTAATAAAATTAGTACATTTAAAGATTAATTTTCTCTAAGGTCCCAAATGTGGGCCACAAGAGATTTTTCATGTGTTTTCTACCTTGGAAATATCTTAGAGAAAAAATAGCATAATCAAAGAATTAAATGGAAAAATTTAGTAAGATTTGAAGTAACTTAGCAATCTAAGAACAAAATTTGAAATAAATTTTATATTCTAATTTTCAAGATGTAAACCATATGAAAAATAACTCATATCTGAAATATAATTTCATATATTTTTCATATCTGAAAAAAGGGCTTGAGTCAACAACATTAAGAACAAGTTACTAACCTAAGTACATATAGGGTTTAATAGATAAAAATCACAATACTACAACAAACAAAATAAGATTTAGGGATAGATTTGAGGAGATAATACCTTACTTATCCAAAGCCACTTTTACTGAGAACAAGCAAGCAGTTGAGGGTGGAGGAGCCTCAGGGGCAGCCAACAGAGAGGACTTCCAGCTAACTACAAGAAGAAGCCCATATACTTTTCTTACATGGCCTAATTCAAGGTTTATTTAAGGGCTTCCCAGGTAGCACTAGTGGTAAAGAAGCCAACTGCCAATGCAAGATACGTAAGAGATGTGAGTTTGAGCCCCGAGACATAAGAGATATGGGTTCAATCCCTGGGGTCGGGAAGATCCCCTTGGAGGAGGGCATGGCAACCCATTCCAGTACTGCCTAGAGAATCCCATAGATAGGGGATCCTTGCAGGCTACAGTACAAAGAGTCGCAAAGAACTGGACACAACTGAAGCAATTTAGCATGCACGTAAGGCTTATTTACTCTTAGACATGATTTCTAAAGGTATAGTGACATATGTTTTAGAAGCTTCAAACTATCAAGGGAAAAGAGCTATCTGAGTCAGGCACAGTGGCAGAAGTAAACATTTATAGTTTGCACTGTAGACTAGAATAAATAAGTAAATGAATAAATGAATAAATCAATGGCAATCTGGAGCCACAGTGTAGAAACCGACAGCTCTGTTCCTCTCAAAACCTTAAATATCATCAGGAAATTTTAATATAGGAAAAAAAATTTTCATGTTGAGTAACCTAGAAAAGATTGCATGTAAAGTATGTATTTTTAAAAGTTTAGGAAGTTTGTAATACATTGTGGAAAAACTTACATAAAAAATATAGCAATAATAAAAGTAATTTAGACATTTAAAAGTAATTTCGATATTTTATAGGTACTTTACTTAGGGGTACCTATAAAATCAGATACATATTTTTTTCATTAATGATAGAGGATAAATGAGGTGTCACAGTGAAAAATCAGATACATATTTTTTTCACTAATGATAGAGGATAAATGAGGTGTCACAGTGAAATATCACTCTTCGTATTATCTGCATGTTAGAAATTTAAGAAAAATAAAATTAGGACAATTTCACAAAGAATCAAATTAATTATAAAAGAGGGAAGGTAATAAATCTATTCAATACCCCAAATCGGAATCTGAGTGAAGCTGAAGAACTGATGGATCTGTATCCCAATGCAGCGTCCTAAATGGTTGTAGGACAACCATGAAGCATTAGCAAAAAAGGCCATAAGTTAGTCAAGCAAATACATTCTATGAATAGCTAAAGTACTGTTCACAATTAAAAACCACATGTTCCGGTTAGTACAAAAAAACACGAGATATCACTCAAACGCTCTAGTTCATGCAATGCAAACATACAACCTAGAATAGTTTAAAAAAGACAGTATTTTCAGATTATAGGAAACTAATCTTGCAAAATAAGGAATAAGAACAGACAAAACATCCAACATCCCAAATAACACATTATTTTTGGATGATAACAAGCTAGGCTATATATAGTTGAAATTTGAAGTTTCCTAATGAAAAAAGCTTTAGTAAAAACATCTTAGTTAACATATCATAATCTTGCCCAAAGCATTAAATGTGTGCAGGAAATTGTCATATTGGTAAAGGAAATGAGTCAACACATAAGCCTTTTGGTAAGAAAACCAAAGACTATTCCAGTGGGATACAAAATAGCTTAAGTTTCCAAAATGTGACCCTTATGTAATTTATGGGTTAAGCACTGCCTTGGGCTTACATGTCATCTGCTTTGGAAAGCAACTAAAGATTTCTGTCTCTAGGAAAAAGCAGACTTTTTTTTTGCCAGGAAAAATATTTGATGTTCCAAGAATTTATCTAAACTAACTAAGCTTTTGGAGAATATCAATCCTAAATAAATATTTGGTTGTGTTTAGCCTTGCCTATTGGGTAAACAATTTCCACGGGATCTTTTCCAAAAGATTTAAGGAAAATTTGGTCATTACTAGAATAAAAGGTCCTTTCCACACTGGTACTCCTGTAGATTAGCAATATGTAAGATAATTATGTATAGTACCATACGATGCTAGAATCCCTATTAAAAAGTTAAGCACAATACATTCAGTGCTACCATCCTTGTCAAATATATTTGTTTCTCATTTATGCAACAAATTACAACATAAAACTAAAACTACTATTAATATTTAAATATAAGAAATGAAATCTTTACTTGCCTATACAACTTAACAGTAAAAGCAATCAAATGAACTAGAGAAACGCTTCATTTTAAAAATATAAAGAAAGATTTTGGGATTTAAATGGTAATGTGTGTACACAAAGAAAGAAGAGGCCACAGTGAAGATTTACTTTATACTAAGCAATGAATAGCAACAAACTCAGGCTTTGTTAAACCAGAAGAGGTTCTATGAGATGCTCTCCAAGGAATGTTCTGTACATACCCTTTACATTCTCTAAGAGTCTGAGCTGTTACCAATGACATAGAGCTCCTTGTTAAGGACGTCATTTTGGTCTAAAATAAGAGTAAAACTCTACCTCAGAACAGAGCCAGTACTGAAAACATACTGCACAAAGTATGGGATTATATTAAAGGCATCTCCAGACATATAAATTAAAATTTTAATATAATCCTGACACATATAATCAAAAGCCCAAGAGATAAACTGATCAAGAATGTAAAAAAGGAATAAGGAGCATGGATTATTCATTGAATAACTGTTATCTAAATCTCAGAGTTAACAGAAGTGATTGAGAAAGTGAACTGGAATCTTAATGATATGCAACCTGCCAATCAGCAAAGTTACAGAAATATCATTTTTCATGGCCTCCTATGTACTTATTCATAAATTACTACCAGGCCGAATAGAAACTTTTGGCATTGAGAAACTGTGATTCAGATGTTTTGATATCATACTTGGTAATGTCTAATATGTTTTTTTCCTACTCCCCAAGTGCAGAAATCGTCGACTGTCTTAGCCAGCTAAAGGAGTTGAGTGTATAGGTTTATACATCTCACACATCTTCATGCATTTTGCTGTTTATTTTTTCATTATCATCATGCCAGCTCAATTTATATCCATTCTTTTTCTTTCTCAGACTCTAGCATTCTTTTAAAAAGTCACATATTTTAAAATGCGAGTACTTCACTGCCAATATCATCAATTAATCAACAATATTAATTATTTCTCTATTATGGAATCTAGAGATGATTTAAAGGAATTCATAGTTTTCTCGCTGTGTGTACATATATATTAAAAAGTGAAATATTTAGTCCTCTTGAAAATTAACAATTAAAAGTTAGTTTGGGTTTTCAAAGGAGATGACATATATTAAGACTAAAAAGATATCAAGTCATCTCATTAAAAATGAATTTATTTTTCTCTCCCATTAATCTTATACTCATTCTCTAATAAAAAAACAAATATCCTTTTTAAAAAGTATCTTTGATATTAATTTCTCATTTTGAATTAATTTCTCAAATGCTTTTTTCTCTGCAACCACCCTGTGTGATCTTTCAGTCTTTTAACTTTACTGAGGCTTTCAATAGCTAAGTCAAAGATCTCTCTTGGTAACTGTCACATTGCATTTGAAAATATGTGGATTGTTATATCTTTTGATCATGATTTCTAACATAATTTCACAGTGATAACAGACTTGAGAGCACAGGTATGATTTCAATACCTTTAGATCATGAAATTTTTGCATCTTGTTTTATGTCCCTGGATATGTTCCAGTGTCTCCAGGTCTATAGTCTATAGGAACTTGAATAGAATTTGTATCCTGCTGTTGTATGAAAATTGTATAGATTTTAATTATGTTGAATTGGTTCATAGTGCTTTTCAGGTCTAGTATATCCTTCTACTTTCTGTCTGTTCATTCTACTAATTTTTGAGAGTTTGACATTGCAACTCCAACTAAAAATACTTACGTATTTTTAAAAATTGTAATATAGTGGAATTATATGTAACTTTGTTCTGTATTTTCCAAGTCTCCTGTAAATGTTATATTTTCATAATTTAAAAAATAAAAATAAAAACACATATCCCTAAAGATACTCAAATACTCGTTTTCTTGTTTTACATCTACAAATCTACACTTTAAACACAATTTAGCACATTATTCTTAGGATTTTTCAATACTGCTGCTGCTGCTGCTGCTTAGTCGCTTCAGTCGTGTCCGACTCTGTGCGACCCCATAGATGGCAGCCCACCAGGCTCCGCTGTCCCTGGGATTCTCCAGGCAAGAACACTGGAGTGGGTTGCCATTTCCTTCTCCAATGCATGAAAGAGAAAAGTGAAAGTGAAGTCGCTCAGTCGTGTCCAACTCCTAGCGACCCCATGGACTGCAGCCCATCAGTCTCCTCCGTCCATGGATTTTCCGGGCAACAGTACTAGAGTGGGGTGCCATTGCCTTCTCCATTTTTCAATACAGTGAATACTATATTTAAGTTATGTAAATTAATGAGCATTAGAATGCAAGTTCCATGAAGGCAAGGACCAGGAACATTATTTTCTTTGACAGCCCATGGCACTTAACATTAAATTGGCAATTCAATTAATATGTATTCTAACAAAATAAACATATTTAACAGTTATTTACTTCCTATACCAATTTACAATATTCCAATTGGGTCTAATAGTCTTTAGGTTTTCCAATGAAACTCAGGTGGTCATATTTTAATTTGCGTACATGCTACATAGTATTTTTGAAAGCAAACTAGCTGATGCTGGATTAGAGTAATCTTTCTATTCCTGTTCAAAATCAAGAACAATGAATTAACACAATACAGTATAGGCATTAAAATAACATATAATATCAAGTAAGGAAATTTAATAAAATTTTTTGTGTTTTTTACCTTGGGAAATATTTTTACTTTGGTAATGTATTATAAGGGGAAAATAAAACCCTTCTGAAAATGCCCTTTTACTAGGAAAGGAATACTAACATATTTGTATAAAAATACAGAAGTACAAAAGCATGAAACAAATTTAGCCTTTAAAAATGAATTTAGACTAAATAAATTCAGCCTTTAATCTATAATATATTCTTTTATCATGTCACTTAACGTCCAAAAAGAGTATTGTTTAAATCTGCAGTTTCAGTTCTATAAACAGAACAGGTTTGGAAAGCACATCTCAAATTCAGACTGGTGAACCTTTTGTGTCTTCTAATTGTTAATGACAACTTGATTATTCAGAAACTGATTAAAGGACTGAGTTTATGGATTAGTTAGCCCCTTTTCTTCTTTTTTTGTCTTGTCTTTTAGATACTCATTACTTGTTTGCAACTTCAATCGAGGTGCCTGGGCACAAAGAAGATAAACTTCTTAGCTTACTTCTCATTAAAAGGTGTGTTTAGGTTTTCCTGAGGTAGAGATTTAACTTCCTAGCCCAAAATAAGGATTCTGAATAAAGACTTTTAACTGGCTATGTTTAGTCTCATTTCAGTTGCCATAAGAAATAAAAATGTAAGATGTTGTTAAATAAAGATTCAGTATTATTAGGAGTGTGACAAAGAGAAATACTTTTCTCAGTATGGTATTTGGAAAGAAGTTGAAATCTTACTGAATGTTTGAAAATCAAGCCCCAACATGTATGCAGGATGATAAAACAAGTGTGAGATAACTGTTTTACAAGGAAGATGCAAGTTCAGGACACTTGGCAGCGACTTTTTTTAATTGAGGTATAACTGGCATATAATATCAGTTTCAAATATATAACATAATGATTTAATATTTGTATATATGGTGAAATGATCACAATAAGTCTAGTTAACATCCATTTTACATAGTTACCAAATTTTTTCTTATGATTTTCTCTTTGTCTTTAAGACCCAATCTCTCAGCAGCTTTCAAATATACAACATATTATTGTTAACTACTGGAGAAGGAAATGGCTACCCACTCCAGTATTCTTGCCTGGAAAATCCTATAGACAGAGGAGCCTGGCAGCCTACAGCCCATGGGGTCACAAGAGTCAGACATCATTTAGGGACTAAACCACCATAAGGTGTTTATATATATATATGAACTGTTAACTACAGTCTCCATGCTGTACATTTATATCTCCATAACTTATTTTATAACTGGAAGTTTGTACCTTTTGACTCCCTTCACCCATTTTGCCTACCCGTTACCTCCCCCACCTCTGGCAAACATCAAAAATTTTTTAAATGAAAATAAAAATGAACCAATCTCTTCTCTGTATCTATGAGCTAGTTTCATTTTTTAAATTTCACTTATAAGTGAGATCATACAGTATTTGTCTTTCCCTTTGATTTCTTTCACTTAGCATAATGCCCTCAAAGCCAGTAAATACTTTTTAAAATTTTTATTGAAGCCAGTAAACACTCAATGTTTCCTTAGCAATTATTCCTTATTCTTGATATTTTATGCATTATTATTTTCTACCTAATTAGAATAACTTAATAGAATTAGGCTGTTTAACCGAATTGTTTATTTCAATTACCAAATGGAAATTAAGCATAAGAGAGATTTTACACTATTTATACCCAAAACGCTCAAATAATAATCAATACAATGCTGCTTAAATAGAAAAAATAATTTAATGAATTAACACTTCTATTTTTATTTATTTATTTATTTTATTTATTTTATTTTTTTTTCACTTCTATTTTTAATATAAGAAAATCAGCATAAATCAGTTAGTCAGTAGCTAAATTAATCAAGTGTGACAGTAAAATAATGTTTTTAAAAAATTTCCCCCCAATTTACAACAATTTCTGTGTCATTTAGATTTCAAAATGTTACAACTAACATGACTATATAGAGTCGCTCTATACCACTGACAGTAACTGGGTAGTAAATGCATTCTATCATTAAAATATTGAAAGAAAATTACTGTACCTAGATCCCACGGCACCATCTCCAGAGTCCTGGCTCCCAGCTTCGCTTGGTGTGCTCACAGATTTGGAGGATGGAGACATAGGAGGAGGGACTAAATAGTGAAATAGACAGGTATCCGCTGTTACTACACGCAGAGGTTGCTCAGCTTATGACGTTTCAAAAGTAATTTAATATGAAGTAATTAACAAAAAATAAAAAATAATGGCAAACCAAAAAACGAAAGTACATGAATGAAAATGAACAGTAAAAGAAGAGGAGAAAGACAAAGTTAACAACGCATGCTGACAATTCATGCAATTTCTCTGGCAAAATGCATTTGGGCTTTATATTAAAAAAAAAAAAAGGCAAGATTATGAAAGGATGCATTTTCATCTCGGCCAACACCAAATGTGGGTACTAATTTTCAAAGGAAAGCATTCCTTCTCCCCTTTCTTTTTGCTTTTAAGATCACCAGATCATTTATTTTTTGTCAATCTTTTCTTTCAAAAAAAAATTAATGTCTTAAATGATTTTCCCCTCCAAAAAAATAAATAAAAAAGAGCCAATTTAGAGAAATGACTACCAGTAGAGGAATGACTCCTTTAAAAGTTCATTAGTTTCCAGCAATTTGGGTGAAAAATGCAAACAGGCCATAAAACAGCATGCCTTCTAGACGTGATGCATAACATAAAGTGGTGCATGCAGCTTAAACAAGGCAAGGCTTAATGGTAACTTCCTTACCCCAGTATTCAGAAAAAACTGAAGTGTACAGACAAAGATACAGACACCCAAAATATTCTTAATCCCTTCTTATAGAAAAATACACATTTTTCATAGTATATAAAACAAACAGCAAATGCTCTCCCCTAACTTGTTACTTTTAACATTAGATACCAAAAGTTGAATATGAGTACTTCATGCTATTATACTTGTAAACTTTTTGATTACCATTTCAGGGAGTATAAGAGGATCATCACTGCCATCTTCTGGTTGAATTTTACCATAAATGCCCGCAACCCCAAGTATCTTTTTAAAATAATTTTTCAATGTACAATATCAAGTGACTAATACATTTTATGTTGAACTGCAAGCTCTTCTTTTAATAGTTTACTGAAAAGAAGGTTAAGTTCCTAGTTATATAGGAACCAATCTAAAGAAATATGTACTTAATTAAAAGTCTGTGTTTTTGGAATAGTCACATTCACTGAATCCTTAAAATTATGTTTAAATGTTTACACATGCTTCTGTAAAAACAGTGGGTCTGCAAATCTAACAAAATGCACAAGTATAGTATGATGATTTATATCTTAAACATAGGTACAGAACAGATCAATCTTATTTTTCAATGCCAAATTCTACTGGAAATCCATAGGAAGATTAGAAGGAAAAAAACCATAGCTAGAATGTTGATTTCCTGAGGTACTGTGGTTAATTCTTGCTCAAATTTCAAAAAAACATAAAAACATAATAAAAGGTTTATAATTTTGCAATTAAAATCTCTCAGAAACAAAGCTAAAACCAGACTGCCTTTATATAATTCACATGTGGATAGTACTGTGCTAGGGGCTGCATGTATAACTCAAAGTAGCCAAACATGACTTGTATCTGAAGTACAAGAACTTCAGTGTCCCCTAACTTCTCTTACTTTGCCAACAAAGGTCCATCTAGTCAAACCTATGGTTTTTCCAGTAGTCATGTATGGATGTGAGAGTTGGACCATAAAGAAAGCTGAGCATCGAAGAATTGATGCTTTTGAACTGTGGTGTTAGAGAATACTCTTGAGAGTCCCTTGGACTGCAAGGAGATCCAACCAGTCAATCCTAAAGAAAATCAATCCTGAACATTCATTGGAAGGACTGATGCTGAAGCTGAAGCTCCAATACTTTGGCCGCCTGACATAAAGAACTGACTCATTGGAAAAGACCCTGATGCTGGGCAAGATTGAAGGCGGGAAGAGAAGGGTCAACAGAGGATGAGACGGTTGGATGGCATCAACTCAATGGACATGAGTTTGAGCAAACGCAGGGAGTTTGTGATGGACAGGAAAGCCTGGCGTGCTGCAGTCCATGGGGTCGCAAAGAGTCGGACACGACTGAGAGACTGAGCTGAACTTCTCTTAGGTTAAGTTTTTCCTCATCTTTTTGTCCAACACTCGCTGTGAGGCTTCCCCTTAAGTCCCAACTGATACAGTAATAAAAGTAATATCTAAGAGTGGTTTGTCTACTGTGCCGTAAGCATAAGCACAAATATGTGTATTGAGTTATAGTGAGGTACTACAATGTTTTCATATTAAAGATTTCCAAAGAAGAAATTTTTAGCTTTTTAAATTACATACTCAACTTTAGGCTTAGGAAAATAATTTTTCTAAGTATACATAAATGAAAGATTTGAGGAAAAATAGTGATATGAAATTAAAAGACGCTTACTCCTTGGAAGAAAAGTTATGACCAACCTAGATAGCATATTGAAAAGCAGAGACATTACCTTGCCAACAAAGGTCCGTCTAGTGAAGGCGATGGTTTTTCCTGTGGTCATGTATGGATGCAAGAGTTGGACTGTGAAGAAAGCTGAGTGCCAAAGAATTGATGCTTTTGAACTGTGGTACTGGAGAAGACTCTTGAGAGTCCCTTGGACTGCAAGGAGATCCAACCAGTCCATTCTAAAGATGAGTCCTGAGTGTTCTTTGGAAGGAATGATGCTAAAGCTGAAACTACAATACTTTGGCCACCTCATGTGAAGAGCTGACTCACTGTGATGCTGGGAAGGATTGGGGGCAGGAGGAGAAGGGGACGACAGAGGATGAGATGGCTGGATGGCATCACCGACTCGATGGAAGTGAGTCTGAGTGAACTCCGGGAGATGGTGACGGACAGGGAGGCCTGGCGTGCTGCGATTCATGGGGTCGCAAAGAGTCAGACACGACTGAGCCACTGAACTGAACTGAATTGTGATACAATATAAAATTCTTTTCCAGTTAATGTTTCCAGTCACCTTTCTGGTGACTTTAACTCTAATCAATAAGTTCCTCGCCAGTATCTTAACTAGTTAAGACTGTATTAAAAAAATATTTTATGAAAACAGGTTAAACAGTAATTATACATACATAAGTAAATACATTAAGCTAGCCAATTCTCTAAAAGTTTCAGAAATAAAAAATAAATCACAGGGGTGATGCAATCAAATTATCACAGATCTTCAGCCAGAAGCAAAATAAATCACAACTTCAAGTTTGTAACCAGACAAAAATCTCTTTCCCAGAACTATTCCTTCAACCAAAGACAGTTTTCACATCAACTGATAAAGACTCTCATTAAGGACTCAAAGTTATATCTGGCCCACCAAACTCATCTTGCATCAATCTATACCACAGAAGGGACAAATCTAGAAAAAGAAGATGACTATCATTGA